>NC_025993.2:134532700-134777878 GCF_000442705.2 Elaeis guineensis
TTGTAACATCGCATGGCTAATCTGACCTTCACATTCTCAGGGTACTGCAGGATATCAAACATCTTCTCCATCTCTCGAATCCATGTCTCTGCAGCCATAGGATTAGATCCACCCTCAAAAAGAGATTGGTTGAGCTTTCTGAATCTCTCATAGTATGACTCCATAGATGATGTAGGTCGAGGAACAGCTTGTGCCTGCTGCTGCTGCTGAATAAGCTGGGCCATCACCTAACATACACCAGCAATGTCCGCCTGAGTGGCCGGTGCATTAGGAGCCCGCTCAACTGGTTGATTGGCAGCTCTTCGCGACGTCAATCTTACTCCTCTTGTCCTAGTAGCCATATTGGCCAAGGTCTCGTCCTCCCTGTCGCTCATCATTTCCTAGTCAAATTTAGTATTAAAGAAATTTTATAACAAGGCAGAAGCATCGTTAATAAAATTTTATCCTTCTTTATTAAATCAGAATCTAACTATACATTGCCTAATTACCCACCGCCTAGGTTTTAAGTTCTATCCATGATTAAACCTATAGCTCTGATACCATAAAATGTCACGTCCCAAATCCGAGACATAATACAACCATACTACCGAGGGATAGGGCCCAACTATAACACAAAGCCAATATTCATCTTCTTACATATAATAACAGGTGCATCATAAATAAAAGGCAATAATAAAGTTCAATTCAAATATTTAATTTAACCAAACTGGTTCAGAGCATCTAAATCTAAGGGTAAATAATAACCCTAGCCTCCAAATTCATAACTACAATCTATAAACATAAACTGAATTCCTAAAACAAAATTTTCAAACTTGCTTCGCCAATCCCCAAGCCTGGATTTCCTTCATCGGTCCTATCCTTATTTCTCTATACATGAAAAAGAAAACAAAAGAATATGAACTACACTAGCCCAGTAAGTAGGATCTGTATTTTCTTACTGGATCAAGCATAAGTTTTCTATGATAATGCAACATTTAGCAAGTAATAGATATTATAAAAATAAATATTTCATAGAGTATATAATAAAACAAGTTATAAGCTCATCATGCATGCATAAATCATGTATATTTCACAATCATGAATCATAAATCATTTTTGTCATGTATTCATATCATGTTTCAAAACATTGCTCATAGATGTTCGTGCTAAGGTCACTATTATACCCGTGACAAGACCATATTTCTTAATCGACAGAGTTTTTGATTCATGTGCCAACTTTATTCCCACTAGCAGAGCCATGTTTCGTGTGGATGTTAGCTCTGGAATATCGATCTTCCCGAAAGAATTTGTTCATAACTGTGAAAACCCGACCCACTAAGCCAGTAAAAAAAAAAAAAAAGCAGAGCAGGAAGACTCTCGATCGGAGTCTTCCTCTTCCCCGATTCCGATCAAGAATCGGAGTCCTAGGGCCATTAAAAGACCCTAGGACGAGCTCTATAAGAACCCCCCTCCTCTCCTCTATGGGTAGATCCTTCAGTCACCGACGATTGCCGGAGATTTTTCTCCGATTCTCCCGTTTGAAGCCGCGACTCCTCGACCTGTGTTCGCCGCGATTTCACGCCGGTGGGGGTCACCGGAGGTTGTGGTAAGGTCTCCTTCCTCTCCCTCTCTTCTCTCCCTTCTTTCCAGTGCCTATGGGCACGATTGCCGACGACGGGTGTCGCCGGATTTTGCTAGAAAAGAAAACCCCTGTTTTCGCCTCCTCTTTTCTCCGATTTTCCGGCACCGACGGTCATCCCCGACCGCCGGTACGGGCCCTCCGAACTCGGGGGAAGGCCTCCCTTGCCGCCGGCCACGCCGGGCAAGGGGTGGCCGTGAACGGCCGACGTAGGGAATGGGGACATCTAGGTCCCCTGTTCCGGCCAAAGAAGGCCACGGGAGGGAAAAGAAAAAGAAAAAGAAAAGAAAAGGGAAAGAAAAGAAAAGAAAAAGGAAAAGAAGAAGAAAAAAGAAAAAAGAAAATGAAATGAAAAGAAAAAGAAAAAAAAAAGAAGAAGAAGAGGAAGAAGAAAAAGAAAAGAAAAAGAAAAATATATAGTCAAATAATAATAAATAATAATAATAATAATAATAATAATAATAAAAGAAAAGAAAAGAAGAAAAAGAAAAGAAAAGAAAATATATAAAATAATAAGAATAAAAATTAAAAAAAAAAAGAGAAAGTTTCTCTCATCCCTCTCTAAAGTCTTTCTCTCTCTAGAATTGGATTCGTTCTCTCTCTACTTTCTCCCTCTAAAAAAAAAAAAATTCTCTCCAAGAAATCCTATGAATCCCTTATTAGGCTATCTTCTCCACTTCTAGGGACCTACGACCTTAAATCGGTTTAGAGCCGAAGGGCGAGATTTATTGGACTGATCATCAAATCGATCATTTCTTTATATTATGTAATTTTATTAAATATATAAAATTTATTAATAATTTAATATTTTAAATAGGACTGTCTGATTCTTTTAAGGAAGATTAAAAGATCTCAGACGATCGAGGTAAGTGAATTTTAAGCTCCTTATTTATTTTGAAATGATCATGCTTTTATGTAAAGAATTGCTATTGATAAAATCATAATTTTTCATAAAATAAGGATCGGCATATGTGATATGAAAAAGCATGTTTTATTATGAGCATTGATTTCATGAATATGTCTTATAAAAATGGCATGATTATGAATTTCATTGTTTTTCTATTTATGTATATGTATGTTTTAAGAAAAAAAAAGATAAAATGATTTCAGAGGCTCTCAGATAGCTATGAATGAATCCCTTCGGGAAGGTCGACATCCGGAGCTAGCATCCACACGAAACATGGCCCTGCCAGCGGGTATAAAGTTGGCACATGAATTAAGAACTCTGTCGATTAAGAAACATGGCCCTGTCACGGGTATAATAGTGACCTTAGCACGAATGTCTGTGAGCAATGATTTGAAACATGACATGAATACATGATGAAAATGATTTACGATTCATAATTGTGAAATATACATGATTTATGCATGCATGATGAGCTTATAACTTGCTTTATTATATGCTCTATGAAATATTTATTTTTGCAATAATTATTATTTGCTAAATGATGCATTATCATAAAAAACTTATGCTTGATCCGATAAGGAAGCGGAAGTCTACTTATTGAGCTAGTGTAGCTCATATTCTTTTTGTTTTCTTTTTCATGTACAGAGAAATAAGACTAGGACCGAAGGAAAGAGAATCCAAGCTTGGAGATCAGCAAAGCAAGTTTAGAAATTTTGCTCTAGGAATTCAGTTTATGTTTATGAATTGTAGTCATTATGAATTTTAAGACTTGGATTATTTTATCTCTGGATTTAGATGCTCTGAACCAGTTTTGGTTTAATTAAATATTTGAATTGAACTTTATTATTATATTTATTTGAGATACACCTGTTATTATATTTAAGAAGATGAATTTTGGCTTCGTGTTATCGTGGGTCCATCCCTCGGTAGCATGGCCGTGTTATGTCCCGGGTTTGGGGCGTGACATTTTATGGTATCAGAGCAATAGGTTTAATCAAGGGTAGAACTTAAAAACTAACAGTGAGTAGTTAGGTTACGCATAATTAGACTCTGACCTAAATTATTAACTGTACTGTAACTCTATTATAAAATAACCTAATAATGATTGGCATTTGAATAGGAAGCGATGAGTGATAGGGAGGGCGAGACTTTGGCAAATATGGCCGCTAGGACAAGAGGAGCAAGAGGAGCAAGACTGACATCACGAGGAGCTGACAATCAACCAGCTGAGCGGACTCCTGACGCACCGGCCACACAGGCGGACATTGCTGGTGTATGTCAAGTGGTGGCTCAGCTTATCCAGCAGCAGGCACAGACTGCTCTTCGACCGACATTATCTATGGAGTCATACTACGAGAGATTCAGAAGGCTCAACCCACCTCTATTTGAGGGTGGATCTGATCCTATGGCTGCAGAGACATGGATTCGAGAGATGGAAAAGATGTTTGATGCCCTGCAATACCCTGAGAATGTGAAGGTCCGATTAGCCATTCCTATGTTAAAAGGAAATGCCGAGTTTTGGTGGACTGCAATAAAAGCTACCTATGGGAACAATGATGATCAGCTCACTTGGGAAGAATTCAAAGAGATATTTTATGATCAGTACTTTCCGAGGACAATGAGATTGGTAAAAGAAAATGAGTTTCTAACCTTAAAGCAAAAGGATGATATGACGGTGCTAGAATATGCTAACAAGTTTAATGAGCTAGGCCGCTTCTGCCCCCAACTTATGGAATTCAAAAGGAGTAAAGCTAACAGATTTGAACAAGGTCTAAGATATGGAATTCGATCCCGTCTGTCTTCTCATATTTTCAATAACTACAAGGACGTACTGGAGCGAGCTTTGAAAGTGGAATCTGAATTGAAAAGAGTAGAACTAGAAAGAGGAGATAAGAAGAGACCGAGATCAGTAGAAAATCTAAAGGATCAGTAGAAAAATTTCAAAATAATAACTCTGATAAGAAGAAAGAATCTTCATCCTGCTCCTACTGTGGAAAAAATCACAATGGACCTTGTCTCAAGAAGATTGGAGCATGCTTCTTATGTGGTGAAAAAGGACATATGGCTCGTGATTGTCCAAATAAGAAAAGAGATGACTCTAGATCTAACAAACCAGTTGATCAAAAACAAAAAGGAAACGCACGAGTGTTTACTTTAAACCAGCAGGAGGCCAATGCAAATGATCAAGTGGTGACAGGTATTATCCCAGTCAATTCTATTTATGCTCGTGTGTTATTCGATTCTGGCTCTTCACACTCTTTTATATCTCTCAAGTTTGCTACTTCTTTGAATTGTGTGCCTGAAAAACTAAATGAACCATTATATGTTAGCACACCTTTTAAAAATATTGTTGTTGCTGACATTATTTTCAAGAATTGCATAATCCAAATAGAAGAAAAAGAATTAGCAGCAGATTTGATTCAGCTAAATATGTATGATTTTGACGTTATTCTTGGAATGAACTGGTTATCTTCATACCATGTACATATTGATTGTTTTGGAAAAAAAATGGTATTTCAAATTCCAGATGAACCGCAATTCTTCTTTCAAGGCGAAGTTCATAATACGGAATCCAAACAACCTTTGGGTATTATCTCAATCATGAACGCAAGAAAAGCTTTAAGGAAATGATGCAAAGCATTTTTGGCCCATGTAATAGACGTCGAGAAGGAAAAGATAAAGCTGGATGATATCCCAATTGTCAAAGAATTTTCTGATATTTTTTCAGATGAACTATCCGGATTGCCCCCAGAGCGTGAAGTTGAATTTAAAATTGATATCACCCCACGAACCGGACCTATTTCGAAACCTCCTTATCGGATGGCTCCCGTAGAATTACGAGAATTAAAGGATCAACTGCAAGAATTTTTGAATAAAAAGTTTGTCCGACCAAGTACATCACCTTGGGGAGCTCCTGTGTTATTTGTGAAAAAGAAAGATGGGAGCATGCGTTTATGCATTGACTATCGGAAGTTGAACAAGGTAACCATAAAGAACAAGTATCCTCTTCCATGAATAGATGACTTATTTGATCAACTTCAGAGTGCTCAAGTTTTCTCCAAAATTGACTTACGATCAGGCTATCATCAATTAAGAATTAGAGATGAAGATGTACCTAAGACTGCATTTAGAACCAGATATGGCCATTATGAATTTTTAGTAATGCCTTTTGGACTAACCAATGCACCGGCTGCTTTTATGGATATGATGAACAGGATTTTCAAGCCATATCTGGATCAATTCGTTGTTGTTTTTATTGATGATATCCTAGTGTATTCTAAAAATATAGAGGAACATGAGAGACATCTGAGGATCGTGTTTCAGACCTTGAGAAAAGAGAAGCTCTTTGCCAAGCTTAGCAAGTGTGAATTCTGGTTGGATAGTGTTGTCTTCCTCGGCCATGTAATATCTAAGAAAGAAATCTCAGTCAATCCAAAGAAGATAGAAGCCGTGGTAAATTGGCCTCGTCCGACTAATGTGACGGAAGTTAGAAGCTTCTTAGGCTTGGCTGGTTATTATAGAAGATTCGTCAAAGGATTTTCCCAAATTGCAATTCTTCTGACTCGCTTAACTCAGAAACGAATAAAATTTGAATGGAGCAGTGAATGTGAGCAGAGTTTTCAAGATCTGAAGCAACGATTGATATCTGCCCCAGTTCTTACCCTACCATCTAATGAAGGAGGATTTGTCATTTATAGTGATGCTTCTAAGAAAGGATTAGGTTGTGTGTTGATGCAGAATGATAAGATCATAGCTTATGCTTCTCGACAATTAAAAGCCTATGAGCAGAATTATCCGACCCATGATTTGGAGTTAGCAGCTATTATTTTTGCTTTAAAGATTTGGCGATACTATTTATATGGGGAATCATATGAAATCTTTACTAATCATAAAAGCTTGAAATACTTATTTACTCAAAAAGAACTGAACATGAGGCAAAGAAGGTGGCTTGAACTATTAAAAGATTATGATCTAAATATTAAATATCACCCTGGAAAAGCTAATGTGGTGGCAGATGCACTTAGTAGGAAGTCCTCAGTGAATGTGATGACTCTGCTATCCTTTCAGCAACAAATTCTTAGGGATCTTGAAGATTTACAAATTGAAGTGACTTGTACTGATGTTAAGAATGTGTTAGCAAATTTAATGGTACAACCAACATTGATCGAACAGATAAAAGCGGTCGAACAAAGTGATATTCATTTATGTCAGATTAAGAAGGACATGGAGAAAGGATTACAAACTGAGTTTAGACTCCATACAGATGGAACTCTTTATTTTGGGAACAGATTATGTATACCAGGTGATCCTGAACTAAAAAAAGAAATTTTGGAAGAAGCCCATAAATCCCGTTTCTCTTTTCATCCCGGTAGTACAAAGAAATGTCCCCACCATGCTGTACCCAAGTGGCAGTTAATCCAATGTTTTTATAATGGGCTCTCTGAAAGACATCGACAAATGGTCGATGCATCATGCGGTGGGACATTTATGCTGAAAAGTGAGGATGAGGCATGGCAACTGTTTGAAATTTTAAGTGAAAATTCATTACATCATATGTCTGCCTCTATTAGAGATAAACCCATGTTAAACTCAAAAAGAGGTGGAATATATGAAGTAGGAAATGCCATAGATATCCATCAAAAGGTAGATGAACTGTCTCAAAAATTAGATCGTCTTCTAAATACTGGACAATCTCCGATTCCACCTAATCCAATCCAAGAAGTTTGTGCATTGTGTGCAAGTCCGAACCATTTTGTTAATGAATGCCCAGCCGCACCTCAATTTCCTGAGTTTGTGCACGAGCAGGTTCAGCAAGCTCAAGTCCAACAAGCTCGTAGACCAGGAAATGATCCATATTCGAACACTTATAACCCCGACTGGAGAAACCATCCAAATTTTTCCTGGAGACCACAACCAGTGGTTGGTCCTGCCACACCTCGACCTCAATATCAGGATCCAACATATAGGCATGGATCATACCATCAATTTCAAAATGCTCCTCAACCATCTACTACTGGTCACAGCTCAGCTTTTGAGGAAAAAGTTCTGAAAGCACTAGAACGATTAGAAGTCAACACTCAGATCCTTAACTCCCACACACAATCCATTGCTAAGCTAGAGACCCAAATAGGTCAACTAGCGACTGCATTCAGTAGGAGGGAAGAAGGAAAATTACCTAGCCAACCCGAGAGCAACCCAAGAGGGCAATTTGTGATTGAGAGTTATAATATCCCAGAAGCTTTTTCTGAACATGCCAAATCAATCATGACTCTGAGAAGTGGGAAGGTCATTGAACACACTAGTAAAACCAATGAGACCGACCCTAAACCTCTAACCGAATCCAAATCACCCAAGAACAAGGAGGACCTGAAAATAGAGAAGGAACCAACTGCACCGGAGACATCTTACTTGCCTAAAGCCCCATTTCCGGATGCCCTGAAAGCCCCTATTCCTGCAGATAAGAAGGGAGGAAAACTTGATGAGATGTTGGAATTGTTTAAGCAAGTCCAAATTAATCTTCCCCTTCTAGACGCAATCAAACAGGTCCCTGCTTATGCCAAATTTTTGAAGGATTTGTGCACCCAAAAACGTAAATCTAGATCACAAATCCCAAAGAAAATACGTCTCACTGAACAGGCTAGTTCTGTCTTCCAGCATGCCACTCCTCCGAAGCTTAAGGACCCAGGAGCCCCCATCATTTCCTGTGTTATAGGAGATTATCACATTGAAAAAGTTCTTCTGGATTTAGAGGCAAGTGTGAATCTTTTACCTAGTTCGGTGTATGAACTTTTTGGATTTGGAGAACTGAAACCCACATCAGTCACACTGCAGTTAGCCGACAGATCAATTAAGGAACCACGTGGAATGCTTGAGGATGTCTTGGTCAAGGTAGATGAGTTTTACTTTCCAGTTGATTTTCTGGTTCTCGATATGGAATTAAGTGGCAACCCCAGACAAATTCTCATTATCTTAGGACGACCCTTCCTAGCTACGGCAAATGCATGCATTAATTGTAGGACAGGAGTCATGGACGTATCGTTTGGGAATAAGAAACTAAGACTGAATGTGTTTGGTGCTTCCCAAGGACCATCAATGGATAGTTGCTTCGAAGTAGATACACTAGAAGATATTATAGAAGATGCAACACCCATAATTCTAGCACCAGACCCCTTAGATACTTGCTTGGCTCACTTTGGAGTGTATGACTTTAAGGGATATATGAAAGAAGTTAACATATTGTTGGATACACCACATGATAAAACCACTCCTCCATGGACAATCAAGTATGAGCCATTGCCCATCTTTTGTTGGTTTTATTGCATATGACGTCTGGCTGAAGACGTAAAACTTAGCGCTTTTTGGGAGGCAACCCAAATTTCTTCTATCTTGTTTTAACTGATCATCATTTTTTTTAAAGAATAAAGGACCACTCTGTATGGAAGAGTCTGTTAATAAACTTGACGTCTGGCTGAAGACATAAAACTTAGCGCTTGTTGGGAGGCAACCCAACGATTTCATATTTTTTTTACTTTACCGCAGCTGCAGGAATTTAGAACAAGAGCCTATTAATCAACGAAGCTATCTTCAACTTCCAAAGCAAAATTATCCCAGGTGCACTCTCTCCTTTTATTTTCTTTGCTTTCCTACTCCATTGAGGACAATGTAGATTAAGTTGGGGGGGAAGAAATTAATCAAATCCTCGAGTATGGTCAGAAATAATTAGTTTTGTGGATTCAAATTTTATTAGGCATCCTAATAAATGAATGATTAATGGTCAAGATAATTTTAGAGATATTGAGGAATAAATTATTAAGAAAACCCAATGAATGGTAGGGTTTAAACTAGATCAAATTTTAGGAGTGATTCTACAAACCCTCTTCTTACTGATCTCAATAAAGAATCTGCTTCATAAGAAATTGGGTGGAAAGATCGAGGTATGCAAAAAAAAAAAAAAAAAATTCTCCTTAAAAAAATTCTCCTTAAAAAAAAAAAAAAAAAAAACATTGGTTTCCTACTGAGTAACCGGGCCCTTTCGCCTAAGTAAGCATTGTGGTTCGCGTAAAAAGGTAGGCAATGTTATATAATAAAAAAAAAAAAATAATAATAATAATAATATATATATTAAGGAGACTAAATTGCAAGAAGATAATAAACCTCTTTCCCATTAAGTTAGAGGATTTAAAGAGTAAAGTGGGGAGTTGGTGAAAAAAAAGCTCTGAAATTTCTTTAGTTAATACTCAACCACTAATTGGGTCAAATTGATAATCCAATGAAATCTCTTTAATGGTCTGACCAAGTATCATCTAGCTTTTGGGATGCCTAACCTAATTTTTGATTCAAAACCGAGTCAGTACACAATGCTGATATATCTATTTTACTCGAGGACGAGCAAAATTCAAGTTGAGGGGTGTGATAAACACATAATTTAAGTCATTTAAAGCAGAAAATCATATTTAATTTATTTTATTTATTAAGAATTTGATGCTTTTTTTATGTTTTACAGGAAAGATGATCGCCGATACAAAGAGTCCGATTCATAGATCAAAAAGACTCAAGTTTGAAGAAATTTAGACTTAAAATAAAATTAAAATAAAAGAAAGACGCATCCGGTATTATAGAAAATGAAGATACTATGCAAGGAATCCAAAAGGATACAGATGTCATTGTAAAGAAACAAAAGTTTCTTTTTGGTATGTGAAAAGATGGTTCACGTTGATTTTCTCTGGGCGGTTTCACGTGAATTCAAAGGCTGGCTGGCGCTTGTTTCACATGAATTCAAAACAAAGTGGTGCGCGTGGACGTGCTGACGCGGGACGCGGTGTGGACGCGGGACGCGGCGTGGATGCGGGGACGGGCGCGGACGCGAGTGTGGGCGCACGGCAGACGAGTTCAAAATAAGGAAAAAAATAATATTTAGAAATGTTTTGAAAGATTTGTATTTTTTTAGTCCCACATCGGAAAATCATGTAAAACTCCTCCCCCCTAATATCTATAAAAAGGCTTTTGTACTCCCATTAGAGGGGGAGCCCAGAAATTCTTCTAGAGCCTTGCATAGAGGAATAGAAAGGGACTACTTCATGAGCAGCTAGGCTGGCAGTCTCGAGAGTGGAGAAGAAATTTTGTAACGACACAGAGATGGTTTATTGTTCTAAACTTTCCTGTATTTCTTTATATGCAATAAAGATTATGTTTTTTATTTAAATTGTCATGAGTTCTTTAATTGTTCTCATTTATATGTTTTTATTTATGCTTTCTTTTTAGATTAATATTAGGAATAGATTTTACTTTCCGGAGACGCGCCGTGATCTACGGATACGGGGCGTGCCGAGGAAAGAAGAGTTATTTACCCAATACTTTCCGGAGACGCGCCGTGATCTACAGGTACGGAGCGTGCCGAGGAAAGATAGGTATTTTTCCTAAGATTAATCGCATCCATTTAATTAAAAAAAAAAGAAAAAGAGATACAACTCTGCTAGTGCAAAGTGATTCAAAACTCCCAAGTTCTTTATTTTCTAATTACCTTAATTTTAAGATAATTTATTTTCTAAATCAAAAACAACGTTTCTTTCTTTTATCTTGCAATATCAACTTAGCCCAAGGTCCCTGAGGATACGATCTCGACTCATCCTACCTACGTAGTGAGTAGAGTTATTTTTGGTGCTATCAACGACTACGCATCACCTGACAAAATCTGGCAACACCAGTCACCGACAATCATGCTCACAAGTACGGAAAGGAAGGGAGAGAAGAGAGGAAGAGGAATCGCGCTTACCTCGAGCTCCGATGACCTCTCCAACGAGAAATCGAGGCGAGCACGATAAAAGGAGGCCACAACTTCAATCGAAAAAATCGAAGAGAAGGAGAGGGAGGAAGGCCGGTGGAGGATCTTAGGGAGAGGGAAGGCCAATTTATAGAGTGCCCTAGGACCTATGGTGGTCCTAGGACTCCTAATCCAAGCAGCCTCGTCGGAGAAGAAGATTCCTATATCCAATTTTTTTCCTCCCTTTTTTTTTCGTTGGGCTTCTGGGCTGGGCTTAAGGCCCATGGACCAGATATTACAAAAATACAATATGATTCAAGACCTTTGCCATTATGATGGTCCGATATTCGCATTATGGGACTATATTTCTCTTTTTGCATAACTAAAACCCAAACATTTGCATTCATTTAACAATCAATTTGCAGAAAAGTGGTCAACAACCTAGATAACCACGATACTTCTATAAAGTCCAAAAGTAATCTAAGAGAACCATATTAAGTAAATAGAGGTCAGAAATCTCTGGTGGTTGGATAGATGCGAAATACAAAAATAAGATATTGAGAAATCCACCGGAGAAGTCTTCCCTCTTAGGAAAGACATTTGCAAGGTATCCTCTGACCTCCGCTCACCATGCGAATATGACAAAGATCACCCATAAAAGTATATTATACAGTTTGTCTATAAAAGGTTCGCTGTCTCGATACTGGACCCCTAACTAGTACCATCTTATACATTGTCACTATGTGGTTCGGTATGGTACAAGAAGCATACAAGTATTGGTACGAGAAGCAAATGAGTTTTGGTATGGTACAAGGCAGCATATTGGTTCAGTATTGGTACGATATGCCTGCATGGTACGGCGAACCTTGAATTCTATGATTTTACAGATGTTCCTACTTTGCTAGAATTCAACACAAATAGACCCAAACCTGCAAACTGCAGCTATAGAACGGCATCAGCGACTGGTGTTGGCTTAGCGGTCCTTAGAGAGTAATGGATGAGCAAATTAAAATCAAAATTACATGACGAAAAGAACTTCAGATACATTTCTTATATATGTGCTTCCTGTGCTTCCTTAATTTCATTTATTAGTGCATTAACTATGGTGTTGGAAAGGTCCCTTTTGGAGAAGAGACAAATACCTGGAGGGTGATCAGTGCAACATTATCTGGCAAGCTGTAGGAGGAATCCAATGCTGAGAATTTTGGAACGTGTGAACTTGTCCAGTTACCTCCATCCTGGAAATGCAAATGACGCATCAGAGTAACATTTTGGCAAGACATAACGATGCAAAAATTTACCTGTTCTGAGAATGCTAGAAGAAGAGGAGAATATATCTCCTGGCCAAAGGACCGACGCCACTTAGCTCCCTGACCTAATGGATCAACTCTAAGATAAAATTTTCCTTGAACCTGTTCAGAGGAAGGAAAAAAAATATTGAACTGCACATGCACTGCAAAGGTTTTAAACTTAGCAAAAATATCCCAATTAAGATAATAAATTCATGGTGTATTCATTCCAAAATGACAAAGTTGCAAACGCACACCAAATTAGTCAGAAAAAATAATGTGTTATGGCACATATGTGCTCTCAAACTAGCAGTCATTTATACAATAATACAGTAATTTGCTTCTTTGAGAACCGATGCTCAAAGAAGGCTGATGTGTTTTTCATCCTTTGAGCTTTTTCTTCTCTCTTAAAACTGGCTGTTGTTATAAAGAAAATTCATGAGCTCTAAGACTGCATGTGGAATAACTATGCTTGTACTCACACCCATTAGCTCAAATATAATTCAGCACAGCAAGGGTGAATCCCAGCATGAAGGAGTTATTTCTTTGGAGCAGAAAAACATACTGTCAGTCCTTCGCACTTGTCATTGACACACACTGTTTCATTAAGTGCCTCATCAACACCTCGACCATCATCATGAATCAATCTCCTATACCATCAGAAGAAATAAAGCCAGTGAAGTTCCAGATCAGTGTCACATAAAAGAAGCAATTATGATATATATTGAAGGTAAAACACACACTATATGAAATAATCAGAGTAGTCAGAGGAATATACCTGTGGAGCATCAACTCTATTTGTCCATCAAGTATGCTAGAGCCCCCCACCGAACGGTCTACCAGAACTGAAAGTTCCATGCTATTATCCTCCATGTAAATTCCAAGATTAATCTGAAATAACATAATACATCTTATTTGCATCTTTTTCTAGGAATTAGCCAAGTCAGACGACTAAGTGACTAAGTTGGGAAGTTCCACTAATGGGAATACCGAAATATCTGTTTCTTACATGTATTCCAGCTAAGATTTTAAAAGCACTATGGGCTTGACAATTTTCTCCATGTGAACATCAGCTACTTTCAGAAATGCATGTATAAAATTTTAACTTATAATTGAAAACTTACAGGGTAATAATTTCCAGCAACAGGTTGGTTAACCTGTAATTCCCAGTCTGATCTATAATCTCGAATCTGCAAATGTTGGAACATATTATGCTGTTAAAAGAAGGATCCATATAATATATAAGAACACTATAATCCCTGCCCCAGTGTTTGATAATTCAACCAAATATAAGCATTAAATATAAAGTACAGTATAATGTACTGAACCTTAAGAGGCAACAAATAGCTTCCATTTCTAGCTAACTTACTGAGGTCGGATCTAATGAAGCATACTCTTTTAATAAAATCACGCCCATTGGAATCTGTTAAGAATGTCTTGTTGGTCATCATGGTTGTTGTAATCTGAGTGGTTACTTCTTTCCCCATTCCATCGTTAACGGGTATGGGTCCTACCTACAGTGAATAATACATACATTTCATAAGCATTCAGGTTTATAAGCAACAGAAACAAAAAAACCCAAGCGTGGAGACCTAATCATATGCCAACTTCATTCAAAGAAAAGGATATTAACATCATACACCAAAATTTTCAGAGAATGTGCTTACTGTAAACTCAACTTCTGTATGCTCCTTTCCCTTGTAAACTCTGGTAACCTGCACATCTAGTAATGATCATATGAACATGGTGGGCATTCCAAGATATAATGTCTTGATAGTAAATAGGGCACAAAAAAAAAAAAACAATTTTTCTTTAGAATGAGATCACCTGATATATCCATGGATTGATACGTTGATGCACCTCATCTAATATAGGTCCTTGCAGAATTGTCAAAGGCACCTTGATACAGCAGATAACATTAACAAAAGACAGCTTAATGAAAATGGAAGATTTCAAGGCTTCTTTCGCAATAATCATAGGTCCTCTCTTCCAATAACCCAACTGTTTAAGAGAGAATTAGGTACCTGCCCTTCAGGCTTCAAGGGAAATGAACCATTTGGGCGAAATATATATGCACCAGATGCCTCCAACAAGCAAAACAAACTTTTAGATCTAGCTTACACACATTGAAGAAACTTAGTACAAACTTCAGTAAATATAATCGCCAGGATCATGGCCCAAAACAAGTGAATATACCGGAAGGTCACTGACAATTTTGTCATAGCCAGCATAAAAACTGTATGACTGCTCAATGTTTGCTTTCACCTTGGAGAAAGAAGTAGTTAGACATAAATGAGGTTAGCACAACCAAGCTCGACCATGTAGAAATAAAACAAAATAACATAAATAATAATTGTAAATAATAACAGTTCCCTAAAATAATCTCTCAAAAAATACAAGACTAACAAGCTGCTACACATAACTTGTGATTTCACCATGCAGACTTTGATATTAGCAAAATCTAGAAAAGCAATGTTCTGCTATAGAATATTTAGAGAGAATAGGCACCTACAAATATGAGGAAGCAAGCAGTTTCAAAAAGATAAATATATCTTATAAGTTATGACACTTAAAGATGCCTATTTAAAAGCATACCAAGTTTCTGCTATTAAAATAATGCGATAATCTTCCCTCATCCAAATTATAGAGAAGCTTTAGATGTCCTTGCCCAACTTCTACACTGCTATTCTTACTCCCTTGTGATGAGTACAGTGAAGACATGGCAGCAACTGCAATAGCATTTATCTATCAGCAAAGTAACCATTTCTTTCATTCCACAAATCCAGGTTATAAATCACAACAAACAACAACCAAGCAAACTGACAAGTCACCTGTCTGTTTTGCATTTGAAACAAAGTAAGTGTTGAAACCAAGAGGTGGTACAGACACTGGAAATGCAAGCCAAAATTTAGGTGTAACACGTGGGGATATGCCTAGATATGCCTTGACATACTGATTTCTTATATTGACCGAAGTATTGGCCAAAGGTAAAAGCTGTGACTCAGTTTCTCTTCCTTCAGAATCATGAACAACAACAGATTCACTGACAACCTGCAGCAGGTTTCATATGAACTTTATAAAAAAAAAAATCAATGAAGAAAGAAAAGCAAGTAATTCCAAAATACCAAATAAATATTATTTTATTTCACCAAGGAAACAAAAAAGCAAGTGGTTATGTCTCCAACTAAGAAGCATGAACATGAATAGGAGATACATGTATGATGCGATATGGAACACTGATATGGCAACTCTCAAAAAAGTAGAATATGATATGACTACGACACAACAATAAATATGTAATTTTCACATACATGCAAAAAGTATCTTCAAGGCATAATAAGCTACCAAAATAATATAGCTTGTACCCCATTTCGGGCCACGTTGAACCGCACTAGTGGCCGATTGGGAAGGTTCTGGTGTTCGAAGCGAGAAACCGGCGAGGGTGACAGGGAGAAGGAAAAAGAGGAACAGAGAGAAGGGGGTCAGAAGAAGAGGAAGAAGGAGAGAGGGTTTCCAGAGGTTATCGGAGAGCAGCCGAGCTTGCAACACGACTGTCCAGCTCAACAGAAAATGGAGGGTAGAGGGAGAGGAGAGGGAGAGAAAGAGAAGGTCGTTGGAGGACGGATGAGACCGTCGGAGTACCTGCCGCTGAGGCCAGTGAAGGCCAGAGGAGGGGCTCCACCCTCCTCCTAATTGAAATAGGTATCAAAGCCCCTATTTTGTACTTTTTTATTCGTGATTTATTGAGTGAAGTTGGCAAAGTTGCCAACTTCAACCAAAAATGTCCCCTCTAAAAAAAAAAGAAAAAAAAAAGAAAAAGCAATGAGGTTGGCAACAGTTGCCGACTTCACTTGATAAATCACAAAAAAATAATGAAATAGAGAACAAAGCCCCTACTTCGATTGGGAGGTGGGCAGAGCACCTCATCCGGCTTTCATCGAATTTAGTGGCATGCTCAGCGGATCATTGGCCCTCCGGAGGCCTCATCTCCCACTCCCTCTCCTTCCCTCCCTACATCCTTTGGCTTCCACCAAGCTCAATAGTGACACAGCAAGCTCGACTGCCATTCGGCAACTCCGAAGGCCCTCTCTCCCTCTCCCTCTCTTTCCCTCCCCCTCTCTCTTCCTCTCCCTTCTCCCTTTGCCCTCTCTGCATCGGTTTGAGCCTAGTACAAAATGGTACACGGGCAAAACAAATCATACCGCTGACCGATTGGTCCAGACTTCAATACCAGCACAATGAACTTTGATTCGTAGTTTCTAATGTTAGTATGTGCTTCCATAAACTCATCATCTAGTCATAGTCCAAATCAATAGATCACAATCCACACTCCAAAGTTGAGTAGCAATATCATAAACTCCAAAATTAACCATTCTTTGTCAAAAGATTTATATTGATAAAAAAGAAAGTAAAAAGCTTTCCCTTTATTTTTAAGGTTTTTTCAGAAGTATCCAAGTGTATTTAGGAAGTATCTAGAGTGCTTTTTTAGTTTTGAAAAATAAGTTACCTATAGCTTGCTTGGCATTGCTTTTATTTCTTATTTATTTTTTTAAAAACAAAATCACATAAATCGAGACAAAATATGTTTGATGCTATTATTCTATTTTCTATTTTCAAAAGTTATATTATTATTTCTAAAAAATAAAATAACTAATTCTTAATTTCACTATTTTTAAAATAAGAAACTCATATTTTTACCAGAAACGTTAATACCACCTTCATTGCCACTACCATCGTCTCCATTATCACCTCCACCCCCAGCAACAACCATTCACCATCATCACCGCCATGGCTATCATTGTCATTTCCACCACCACCATCACCATTGCCATCACATCTCCAACACTACCACTACTGCCATTTCCACCACCACCACCACCGTCATAATCACTACTACCACCACCTTCACCAACTCCACCATACCACTATGACCATGACCTCTAATACACCAACCATCATCATCACTATCATGCCACACCATCAACACTAGCACAGCCCTCCCTTACATCACTATCACATCACTAGCATTCACACCGCTGCTACCACCACCACCACTTCGAACACCATGTCTCCCCACCACCATCACCGCTTCAACCATTGTCATCATGTTTATATTTTTTAAAAAATAACTAACCAAATATATCTATATTTTTAAAAATTTAGATAGAAATAAAATTTCTATTTCTATTTCTAAAAACAAGAAAATGAAAGTAATGCCACATGGCCCGCTAGTGCAAGTCTTAGGCAGGTATCCTAAAAGCATATAACAAGTCTCGCTATCCAATATGTATTCGACACATAAACAATGTGTGATTTGAAGCGTCTATGCTTCCTAGTCTCCCAATAAATACAATCATACATGCAAACATACTTGGGAGAAGAAAAAGAGCAACCAGATAGTGCCTTGAAAAAGAGTGTGCTTCATTTCATTAGACTTAGTCTTCTCCTTGCTTTACCTATACCTAGACTCTATTCAAGAACCCAAGCAGTGAAATCTTGGGCATTGCTCATGGTTGATGAGCTTAAACTACTTAGTTAACCAGGTAGGTCTCCCTTATGATCAATTGAATGTCTTAAATTGTTAATAGTTAACCAGGTAGGACTCTATTCAAAGAGTGTGCCTTCACCTTGAATTTAGGACCGAATTATAGAGAGCCACTTGAATAGGAGCTAGCTGTAAAACATTCTTTGCATACTTTGATTGATAATATATTGATAAACAAAACTGGCAATATAGAGGTCCAAACTAATGGCATCGTACACCATATTAAGAACTTCTTATATGTGAGGTTGCAAGGTCTAACCTCATGGCAAAGGAAACATGCTGTTTACCAGATTAAGAACTTTTTAGCATGAATTATCTTACTTAAGAACCTTCAATGTGAAGGGAATTGTAAATTGGATGAGAGGAGTTAATATTACAAGGTCAATGTTCTTTTTTATCATACACAGGTCAAAGATATGTTATTCAAATTTGACTAGGTCGGATCATATGAATAAACACTAGTGAAGAGATAATTCAATCAATGTGCAAGTTTAGTTTTTTATAAGCATGTAGTATACTCACACAAGAAAAAAATCAAAATAATAATAAAAGCTCTATCAAAAAGCACCAGGATGAGTAACACAATGAATATACATACAGGTATGCGGATCACGTCCTCCCGTTTCCATCCAAGAGAATTGTAGACAAGAACAACCTGAAATTTTGAAGGTTTACCAAATATATGTGTGAACCCCAAACAGGAAAGTCACTAGAAGAAATGAAGCATGAAATATGTGGAATTAGATCTTACCAAGCTTTTACCAGTAGATAAGTCTAGTTCAGATGGAGGACAGTAACTTATGTTGAGAAGAGGACACTGAAAGTTGAGAAAAAACTCATATTAAGATTCAAGAAATTGATAAAGACAAATTTGCACTCAAGTTTTCCCATAATGTAGAAAAAACAAATCAGTAATATATAATCAGGGAGTCCACAATTCATGTGAGAAATGGGAAAACAGAAAATCCTATGTCAGAGCAAAGAGGAAAAAGATTCAGATATGTTTCATCCCCACCAGAATGGCATGGTTCACTGATTTACTCAGTAGACATAATTTGAGTGTATTATTTCAAAAAATGGCATAAATTATTTTTTTTTTTTTTTGAAAAGACATCACCTCATACAACCATAATATTGCAGCAACTTATATGCTAATATGCCTATATTATCTGTCTCCCTAAAAGCTAAGGTCTGTAGAATAAAGAAAGCAGTCTGCATAGCTGCAGTTAGCATAACAGGTAATTTCATAAGGAATGGTTTTATGCTTGCAAAAACACTGGATCACTGCAAATGCAAACTCTGACCTTAACAATAATGTAAATAGCATGCATCCTTGATAGTTACATAAACAGATCGTTGAGGGGTGGAAAATCATTGTATCTGGCCAGGAAAATCATCTCCAGACATCCATTGATAATGAAACTTAAATTCAATAAAGCAGCTTTTTGCTACAATAGATCATGTCAGGAAGTCAGCACTACAATCATTATCCTAAAGTAGTTTATTGTTATTATGAGTTGGACAATAAACATATATGCAGATAATTTCATGAATCATTTGAAGCTGTAGCATATGTACAGAACCAATCATTTATTTTTACCTGTTCGAACTCTGTTTTTGGGTTGCAAGACCCTGATTTTGAGTCTGAACTTGTCAAACAAGCAAGTGAAGATTCAACTAACTTCTCAGCCTACAAATAATGTCCAAGTATCAACGTGGTTTTCTATCTCAGAAGGGAGATGTGGAAGAAATATCAGATTATGATAAGAATAAACTCAATTTATCACCTCTGCATAGCCTATTGATAATCGTTTGGCATAATCATTTGCCACATGCTGCTTTTCTGTTCCAGTAACTGCATCATGATGTTGAACAAGAGCTAAAGCATCAGCCAGACTGTCAGTTGTTGGGCCCGAACTATCTCTTCCTTTGAGAAATTCCAATTGCCTAGCTGCCTGATGTTACATGATGCATATAAACAGAGAAATAATGACCAATAAATATATTCAAAAATATATAAACTGCAAAGAACTGTAAATGCTTTAATGCTTAATAGGCATAGAAATGAAGAATAGCCTACCAGATAGTAAGCACTCATTGTTCTTACATAGCCTTTTAAAGCAGGCCTGCTTGTGAAGTACCCTGTCCAATATGCATTTGGATTATCTGCGTATCTGAGAATATAAACATTAGTTATCGCTATAGATGCATCAGAACTCTAGATAAATGATAGCACCTACACATTCCAAATATTTAACTCACGGGAAGAAGTCATCAGTCTTGAGAGGCCAAGACTCATTTGCTGCATACTTTGCATCAGTGTAAATGGATGGTGTCGAATACAAGGCATTGACCCGCCCATCCTTAAGTGCAGAGAAACAGTACCTCAGTACGAGATAACTAATTCCAGATTTTCCAAAGGTAAAGGATATAACTATGAAAGCTCAAAAATTCAATGTAGTCAGCCTGATAATCAAATGAAAATAATATTCCAGGCCATGTATGTATGACCCTCCTTTCAACAGACCAGACATTCGACAGTATACATTCTCAATGCCACTGGTATACATTCTCAATGCCACTAGAACCTTAGAGGTTACAAAGACAGAAAGGGCAGAGAAAAGTAGTCAAAGGGTATCGTGGAAGTCACCTACAAAAGGAATGGTGTTGGCTTTGCTTGCCAACTAAAGGTAGGTGAATATGTACTTAAGAAACATGTCCAAATAAGTTGCTTATGGGATACAGGATCTTGACAACTTCAATCAAAATCACTTAAAAGCATACAAGCCATTTTTCTTATTACATAAAATTCTGGGATAATTTTAAGATTTGCACCATAGTATTTTTCAAAACACAAAGGAAAAATTTGCTAGTGAAGGGGGGAAGAGAAATTTTTTCAAACATAAAACCCTTTTGCTAGAAGCTTCAAACATGTACTAATGCATCAATCATGGTTAGCCAAACTATCCGGAACCATTTGGTTCGGGGGCATGCTGAACCATGCTGGTGGTTGACCGGGATGGTTCCGGCATTCAAAACAAGTAACCGGCGAGGAGTAGAGGGAGAAGGAAAGAGAGGAAGAGAGAAAAAGGGGGAGGAAAAGAGAGGGAGAGGGAGAGAGGACCTCTAGAGGGTAGCTAAACTCACTGTGCCGCTACAGAGCTCAGTGGAAGTTGGAGAAGGGTGGAGGGAGGGAAGAGAGGGAGAGGAAGAGGAGGCCTCTAGAGTGCCGGCAAGGCTGCTATGTCTGTTATCGAGGCCAATGAAATGCCAAAGGAGGGGCTCCGCCCTCCTCTCGATTGAAATAGGGGCTTTGACCCCTCTTTCTTTTTCTTTTTTCTTTTTTTTTTTTTTTGTGGTTTATTGAGTGATGTGGGCACCTATTGCCAACTTCACCAGTTTTTCCTCTTTTTTTGGATGTGTTTCAATCGAGAGGAGATTGGAGCACCTCCTTTGGCCTTCACTGGCCTTGACAATAGGTGCAGCAGCCTTGCCAGTACTTTGAAGGCCTCCTCTTCCTCTCCCTCTCCTTCTTCCCTCCATCCTCCTTCGGCTCCCACTGAGCTCGACAGCAGCGCAACGAGCTTGGCTGCCATCTGATGGCCCTCAGAGGCCCTCTCTCTCTCCCCCCTCTCCTTCTTTCTCTTCCATTGTCCCTCCACCCTCTCTCTGTGTCGGTTCAGGCCCGATACAAAACGGCATGGAAGGTGTACCGAACCATACTGTCGACCAAACGGTCCAAACTCCAACACCAATACAACAAACCTTGGCATCAATAGTATTTAGAAAATGCCCCTGTAAAAAAAATTACCTTGTTGACATAATGAATGAATTTATCCAACTGCCTGAACCATGAAGTTGCATATTGATATTTAAAATCCGTCCCCATGGTAAACATGATATGATTTGTTCGAGTAACATTTGCCTGCAAAGAAATGCAA
Organism: Elaeis guineensis; assembly: GCF_000442705.2. Lineage (NCBI taxonomy): Eukaryota > Viridiplantae > Streptophyta > Magnoliopsida > Arecales > Arecaceae > Elaeis > Elaeis guineensis. The sequence continues at coordinate 134,554,762 of NC_025993.2, forward strand.
CTTCTTACAAAATTTCTCATTTAATGGTTGCATGGTATAATAAAACAATTTCAAGGAACCTAGACCAACTACAGAATCAATATATATTGCACTTGAAAGCAATATTTGCCTAGTGTACCTCAAAATGTAACATACATGTAAAGAGACAAGGAGTTTGGGAGTTGCCAATGCTTCATGCTCTAAAGACCCAAAATATTAGCACTTCTATAAAATGCAAATGCAGATGGATGCACACACACACACACACACATATATATATATATAGTTGCAAGGATGCGCTGGTTGGCACCCCTCTTCTCCAAGCCACCACTTAGAAGAGTCTTTGATGTGAAACTACAAGGTGGCATTCCCACCATACTTCTCCAATTTTTTTCTTTTTTAAAACAAAAAAAAAAAAAGAAAGGAAGGAAGGAAGGAAGACCCAAAACATTAGCACTTCTATAAAATGCAAATGCACATGCATGCATGTATGTATGTATATGCATATCAGTATTTGCATGTAAAGTTTCATCCTAAATTGTATCATTGCAACCAACACCACTAGGATCCATTGGTTGGCACCCCTCTCCTCCAAGCCACCACTAGGGAGAGGGACGGAGGAGATCAGGAATAACAACCATGACCTATAACATATAAATTACAAAACCTAAAATCACATGTTTCAGATGTTCTAGAATTCAGGCAATGTCACTTGCAGTTGAGTGCCCTTGAAAACTAGCAATAATTGTTGCAACTAGACACAACACTCCATTATCCAAATGCGATGGAATGTCATGTTGTCTCCAGCTTCAGAAAACATTGACACTGAAAGTTATCAAGTATCCACATAACTTCAGTTCTCGACAAACAAGAGATTCCATGCCACTGCTGATCATGCCACCACTTAAAAGCATCATACTGGAACTTTCAATTGTTTCATACAATTATGCAGAAACATAACAGCAATTCACACTTAAACTACTAAAAGGAAACAGAACCATGTTCTTAAAAATATATTAAGACAGATAATAAGATTCCACAGAGAATAGCCAAATAATAAGCCTGTACAAGCATTGTAATGAACTTAGGGACCCACATAACTTTGGACTCTCAGAGTGGAAAAGAAAATGGGGATATGAACTAAAACTATCAAGCTGAAAAATCTGTCTACCTGTGCTATAGCCGCAGCTACAAAATCATTCACCCGTTCTTCGACGTTATAATCAAACAAAAGTACATCATCCTTCACCAAAAAGGACACGAAGTCAGTCTACAAGCATGTATTCAAAACATTTAAGGAACTTGCAAAAGAATCACCTGAATAACAGGAGATACATCATTAACTTCAAAATAAAAATCACCAGGGGGAGGCTCATAGTTCTTGGGAAATATGCCAGTGAAAATCTAAAATGAAATAAGAAATATGTCAGATAGCATAGTTTAAAAAACAAAGTGGTGTATGAATAGAATAATGCTGACACTAATCATGTTCCCAACTAACATGTATCCCATGAGACAAGCATCAAAAGGTTGTACGGAACAGGATACTCACATCTGCAGATGAACCAAGGGTCTTAGACCCCTGCCATACAACCTCAAGACTCTTCAGGTCTTTCCTCTTTTCCCGGTCTTGGTAATCAATACGTGCAAAATAAAGAGCATCAAAACCAACCTACAGATTGTAAGAAGACTTCAACAATCCACTCATGAGCAGCTGGAAAAAAAGAAGCATATTCGAAATATAGAAAAGAAATACATTTTCAGAGCACAAGGATGCAATAAATACATCACTTGATGTGAAATACTGCTGTTGAACTAAAGGGATGCAATGGAAGGATATATAATTTGATAGAAGTGATAGAAACAAGTAAAATGGTGAAGAACATATTACAAGGACTAAAGCAATTGAGGGGAAGATGAAAGAAGACCAATCTAAGTAATAAACAGAGAAAATGAGCAAAGCCACATTTACACCCACCAATTGATGAACAAGCAGCTCACATGCCTTTCTTATGCAGTGTATGAAGGTCTTTCTTCAGCTTACAAATCAAACATTTACAGCCAAAGATATTAATTTGTCAGCTAATTTTCTTCAATAATGATCAGTCCAGTGGGCTTAACCAATTACCGAAAACAACATTTTTCCTCCATTAAAGCAGAAAGTAACAGCCATACAGATCAGTACCACATGTTCTGGATCACAAACTATGATCTAGATACAACAAACACCAGGTATTAGGAAAAAGAAAACCAAGAGACTGGTCAAAAGACTATTAGCATTGAATATTTTTCTCTTAGCAGATGTTGTGCACAAATATTGTCAACTTGATCTTTATCATTGAATGATGAGCTTTATAATAGAAACCCAATGCATTAGACATTAAACCTTACATCCTTCACGAACCCACAGGAGAGAGAGAGAGAGAGAGAGAGCACCTCTGCGCTAAGTAAGTAAGCATTCACAGCCGAATGTCCAAATGGATCTATCTGCCAACCAATCCTCGGAGTCTGACCAAACTCTTGCTTGATGAATCGGTGCCCAAGGGTTGTCTGATCAATCATATCGATGTAATGCACCGCTGCCTCATCATGCATGCACATACCCCCATTTCTTCAATACCAAAAATTACACCACGTTTTATTTTTTAAAAGAGTAACTTTATCTGCAGCAAATAATCATGAAATAAACAGAAAATCTCTATGCTCATGAAATGCAGTTCACTTGAAAAAGTCTAAAAAATGAATGCAAAAATTATGTAAACAAGAACATTAATATTATGGACAGTACTTTGATGAGCTAATTTACTGCAATTAATGTTCAATAATATAATTACTATAAGTGAGCGAGAATTTACATGAATTCTAATTGACCAGAGCTGACAAGTTCCTTGACCATCTTCTTAATCGCATCGCTCTGCTGCCTCCACCATCGCTGGAAGAACGCCTGCAATCACTCCAAATCAAGACCTTAATCCACTTAAAAATCCAAAGCCCTAATCCCAACAGACAACTCCAACTCAAATCAACACTCCCCAACCAAACCCAGATCAAAGAACAGAACTCCGAACGGACCATTTCCGCATAGATGAACCTCCGATTCTTGTCCGCCAGAAGCGCCGTCACCATCGAATCCAAAACATTCTGCACGCAAGCCCCCTACCCATGAAAAAAAAAAACCAAAAATCAGTAACAATTCCGGGAAGGAAAATGGTGAATGAATTTGTGGTAGAGGAGAGGGGAAATAGACCTGGATGGAGTTGTTAGAGCCGACGTAGTACTGGTCAACGGTCTTGAGCCAGCCGACATCGTCGTGCGAGTGGGCGACGAGGTGGACGTTCAGCTTATCAGGGACGATCCTTTGAGTGGTATTGTAGGCAACGTACTTGGACTCCACCTGACAGCAGATTCCGACGAGGAGGAAAAGGACGAAAAGAAGGAGAGGACGACGGTGTACGAGGTTGATCGCCATGTTTTCAGCTCAAGGTGGAGTGGGGAAGGCGGCGGCGGAAGCGGAGGGAGTTCTCAGGGCCACATTCAATGTCGATGGGCGGCGGTGGAGGGCGGAGAACCGGCACACAGAGAGAGAGAGAGAAAACAGTGCAGAGCTTTCGATTGTTAGAGTTTCATGGATTGGCTTCCGCCTCTTTGCAGGGATGGAGACGTCAGTGGAGGCTCAGAGTGAAGCCTTCTATCTGAGTTCTGGTGTTCCTCGAGTTTAAGATGACTATGGGAGAACTATGACGGTGGATGAGGCAAATAAGTAGAACGCACCTGACTCTGAAGGGGTGTTGGATAGTTTGTAACTTAATGCTGCCAGGTAGAAAGTGATTCTTTGTTTAAGTTGTTCTGGAGGGGTGTTGGATGCATGACGATGGGTTGGATAAGGTGCGCTTTAGCGGGAGGGCTTGGTTATAACGGGTTTACTGCTTTAGACGATGCCATTTTTTAAATTGTACCAAAAATGAAGACGATGCCTTGTATTATCACGTGTCCATATTCGTGTAACATCTTAAAAATATGAACTCTTTTCCTAAATAATATTAAAAAAAAATTATTTACATAAATAATATAAAATATAATTTTTTTATCAAAATAATGCAAAAAGGAAAACACCATTTTGAATGGCATTTCTCCCTGCCACGTCACCCAATTTTTTTCTTCATTGATATCGTTCGGAAAAAAAAAAAAAAAAAAAAGTCACTTAAAAACGTCATTTTGAATGACATTTTTAAAAATACCATTCAAAATGACGTTTCTTATTTTTCTCCTCAAAAAAAAAATCAGAAAATAATGAAAAAAAAATAAATTTTTAATTTAAATTAATAAAAAAATTAAAATTTTAATTTTGAATAAAATTTAAAATATAAAAATTGAATATATAATTCAAATAAAAAAGATAATTATAGATGAATTTTTTTTTTCAAATTAATTTTTTTTAAAAAAATGTCTAAAAAATCATAAAATTTTAAAAAATTAAAAATATCATAAAAAAAAGAAAGAAATGCGAAAGAAATAAAAATTATAAATTTAAATTTTAAAAAATTAAAAATTTAAATTTAATTGAAAAACATCATTTCAAATTCTTGCCAAAAATATTCAAAAAAATAATTTTTTAAAAAAATAAAAAGTGTCATTAAAAAATTAAAATTTTAAAAAAATTGAAAAAAATAAGAATTATAATTTAAAATTTAAAAGAAATAAAATTTTTAAAATTAATTAAAATAAAAATATTATTTCAAATTACTTTCTCAAATTCAAATTAATTTATTTAAAAAATATTTGAAAGAAATAAAAAAAATAGCGTAAAAAAATTTCATAAAAACAAAAAGAAATGAAAAAAAGAGAAAAATTATATAATTGTAAATTTGAATAAAAAAATTAAATTTTAATTTGAAGTAAATTTTGATAAAAAAATAAATGCATAAAAAAGTAAAAAAATGAGGAAAAATGTGAAAAAAAAAATATAAATTAAATTTAAAAAAAATAAGAATTTTAACTTTAATTAAAATAAAAAATATTATTTCAAATTAGTTGTCCATTTCAAAATATTTTTTAAAAAATTATCTCAAGAAAAGAAAAAAATATTGTAAAAAAATAAAAAATACCCTAAAAAAGAAAAAAAGGGAAAAAATAGAATTGAAAAAAATAGAAATTATAATTCTAATTAAAAAACAAAATTTATAATTTTCAATTTTAAGAAATAAAAATTATAATTGAAATTGAAATAAAAAATAATATTTTAAATAACTAAATTAATTTAAATATAATTATTTAAAAAATATTTTAAATAAAAAAAAATACGTAATAGAATGCCAAAAAGATAAAAATAGAAGAAAACTAAAATTATATTTCAAATTATAAAAATTATAAATTAAATTTAAAAAAATTCATAAAAGAAGTAAATAAAAGAGAAAAAATGGTAATAAAATAGAAATTATAATTATAAATTAAAAAAAATTAATTTAATTTAAATTAAAAATTATCATTCAAATTACTATCCTCATTAAAAAATTTAATAAATAAATTTCAATTAAATTATTTATTAAAAAATTATAAAAAAATAATTAAATAAATTAAGAAAAAATTTAAAAAAACTAAAAAAAAGAAAAGAGAAAAAAAAAGAAAACGCTGAAGGGAATGGTGTTTTCTCCTTTCCCCCCTTCTTCTCTCCTTCTCCCTCTTCTCCCTCTTCTCCCTTCTCCGGCATCTCTCCGACGGCACGCGGCACGGCGGGAGCTGCCTCCTCTCTCTCCCCTCTTCCTCTCTCTCTCTCCCTCTTTTTCGTTGGCCGCCAGCGTCAAAGGGTCGGTAAAAAAATATAAAGAATAATTTTGAATTTAAAAAAAAATTAATTTTAATTGAAATAAAAAAAAATTATTTCAACTTACTTTTCTCATTTAAAATTAATTTTTTTTAAAAAAATATCAAAAAAAATAAATTTAAAAAATAAAAATTATCAGAAAAAAGCCAAGGGATCGACTCACAGAGTGTGGCAGCTAAAAATTTTGCGTGCCGTTCAGCCCTTTTAGTCATGAGTCGATTCATGGAGTCGACTCAAAAATATAAACATATTTTTCTTACAAAATACACTTTCAAAAATGTTGAAATTATCTCCAATAGATTACACATCTTTTGTTCTTGCTCTTGAGGCTTCCGAATCAATCTGATAAAATTATGATTTTGCCCCTGAAATACAATAAATCTTTTTCAAGCCAAAATCATTAGTAATCCCCTCAAATGCTTTGTAATCATCAAAATCAATTCAAAGAGCAACATTCGATATATTATTATTTACGTTATAATTTTTATAGTCTTTTTAGCATAACTTTTTCTCTCCTAATGTTCTGAGACACGTTCGAGTATGTGTATCCATATGCATAAAGCATAATATCCGATCACTTAAAATTAAATAATATAAATGGAATCAATATTTAATATTATTAAATAGAATAAAAATATCAAACATATAAAAAATAGTACAATAAAAATATAAAAAATACTAAATACAAATATAACAAAGACTAAGTCCCATAAGGACGTTGCGGTGCCTGTGGTCGCTTGGACCTTCTCAGGAAGGTCCTCGCCGGCTGCTCCTGCTGTGATGGCTCCTCCCCTATATCAGTGGAAGAGATCTATTGATCATGCTGCTCAGAAATAACTGATGCTGTCGGATCATCTACAGACGAGAGACTCGTTCAACTCTCTCATCTGGATACACGGATGGATCTGAAAAGAAAGTATCATACTCATGTGGCCAACTGGTACCCGTGATGTCATCTGGGGGATGTAGGAAGAAGAAGGTGCTGCCATCTGTGGATCAAAAGGCGATGACATCTGTGCAGCATCGAATGATGACATCTGCGGAATATGCGGTGATGGCATATGTGAAACATATGGTGAGGCGTATAACTCATATCTGACCCGGAGCTGCTTCATACCAAGGTGCACAGGTATATGGATCAACACCAATCGCACCAATATTTCAGAACTTGTTCTCTCTATCTCCCGCAGTATCTGAATCCGTTCGTCCTCATCAGTCGTAGATAAAGCACGACGAGCATCCAACACGAGATCCGACATAGAATCAGTCTACAAAATAAAAATAAAACAGTCAGTATAGTGTAAAATATAAAATAAAAATATAACACAAATAACATAAAGTAATTTTTGTAATCTTACCAAAAGACACACAGTAGAACTCTCGCCCTCGTATCCAAAAACTGCATACTGAGACTGTCCAATGACTCACACCGTAATACTAAAAAACCAAGCCATGTAGTCATCGGTATATGAACGGCCTCTCAAAATAGGATCACCATGAACAATGTGATCTCGACGTGCATCCCAAATATCGATGTACTCTGCATGTCTGATACACCAGTCAATATGAGCTCTCCCTCGTCGATCAATACGATGAAGTCCCTGGCTGGTATCAAACTGCTCTGGATGCCCTGAGTCTGACCAAACTGCCACAAGACACGATCGGAAGATGCCACTCTACCACATCAAAACAAATAAGTGGCACCCTAGCAGTCCATATGTCGTGTCCAACTGTACACATCTGCGGCAGTATAGCCAATATCTCATCTGTATATGGCTCCCACAAAAACTGATATAGTTAAAATAAAAAAATTAGTAAGCTAAAATTTTAATAGATTATGAATACTGTAAAATGATATTTGTAAAAAATTCAAAATTTATCCATCTAGATGTATCAACTAATGTATCCAACTGGCACCTATAAACCCGTGCCACTCTCATCGATACGTGATGAATGTTGAATGCAACGTTCATCTGTTTCACAATGTATTAATATTAAATAAATTTAAAATATAAATTTAAAATAAAAAAATAATATTTCGATATCTATATCTCAATGATCCGTCTAGTCTGAATGGAACATCAGGATCCTGCTGCTCTGATGGCATCTCGAGCAACTGTCGTCGTAATGGACTAATAGTCGGCATACGCTCCCATACCCAAATCTGTAAATTTCAAAAATTAAATAGATGATATATCCAATGTAAAATATAATTAAATATTAAAAATAAAATTTTTAATTCACATACCTGTAATAATACAAGATAACCACCAATCTCGTTCTGATCAGCATAAGAACCCCGACACATAGCTCTGTATAGGCAAGCTAGTACTGCACTGCCCCAATTGAGTCGATGAGTAAAGTCTAAATCCTCTAATAATGACAAAAATATCAACTTCATCTTATTCGATGAAGTATCAGGTAACAGGACACCACCTAACAACCGCAGCACCTGATCCCTAACATACTGCTGCACCATCTCTTCTGGTGCATCATCCGTAATATGAAAAAATCGTTAACGATCATCCAAACACTCAATCCTGAGTCGTGAATGATCGAAAAAATGTGCATCGGGCTCAAACCCTAGCAATCGCAAGCACAAAGCCTGCCACTCCGAAATGGTAAGTGTGGGATCAACTCTGGTAACTGGATCTCCATCAATTGGTAGTCCAGTAAGGATGCTGACATCCTGTAAAGTGATGGTCGCCTCACCAAATGAAAGATGAAATGTGTGTCTTTGGACGCCATCTCTCAAGCAAAGCAGTAATAAGACCAACGTCCATCTGTATACGACCAATCTGATATACTCCATAAAATTTCAGATATCATAAATAATCTAACACTCTATGTGGGATGTCCTCTGTCCTCCAGAAATCAGCATCGGATCGTCGTAGACGAAGGTGTCTGGGCTCCTGTAATAAAATATAATAATTAGATAACATACATGACTTTTAAAATAAAAATTTAAATAGTAAATAGGACTGTAATGCTTACGCCGCCATCTAAAATAGTCTGTGATCGATGGTGCTCCTGTAATGTAAGAATACTACTGTCTCGAGGATCAGGATACTCGGATCGTAAGCCATAATACGCTGTCTCAAGCAATATTATTACAGATGTATTAAAAAATAAGATAATATATTTTAAAAAAATTTTTTAAACATAATATTGTCACACAATACAACTTAAACACAAAATTCAGTTCATCTCAAGATATTAAACACGTAAATTCAAATACAATCTCACAGAAATACATAAAACAATGATAAAAATAAATCTTCGAAGTTTTTAATTTCTTCCACTACTTGAAGTTGAAGTATATTGAAGTATCCTAGGATAGTGACGGCGGTCATGACCCTGTTCCCTACAAATGCCATAGTGGTTCTTACTTTTTATTTGCCTATCATCCATCTCATTTCGTAGTTCGTTGACTTTGGTCTACCTTTCTGCTTAGGTCTCAAACGATGATGATCAGAAATATATTTGAACATACGTGTATGCATCCAATAATCTTCATGTGGTAATGGATTAAAATCACCGCTCCAAGCATTCATATATGCTGTAATTGTATATGCATCATCCACAAAACACTAAAATGTACAGCAATTTCTTGACACACAGCTAAAACATGTGAACATTGATATTTGTATATGCTCACTTTCCACAAGAACATTTTCTTTCAGCTAAAGTAACAGTATAAAAATTTTTTCCACCTCGTAACCCTCCGCTTGCTCTCCTCGTAAGTACTTCATATATACCTCTTTGAAGGTTGAATGCTGTTACTCGGTGCTGGTTAGCTTTAACTGGATCATCAGCAATCTTAATTGCAACATGAGGAGTAAAAAGATTATTTGGATTCTCCTCTACATATCTCAAGGCTTGGGCATACCTCGTATTGAAGTATTTCACAAGACGATAAAATATCATTTGAACACAAGCTGTAATTGGCACATTTCTAGCTCCTCGTAAAATACTGTTAAAAATCTCCAACAAATTTGTAGTTAAGACACCATAGTGCAGGCCATCATCATGTGCCAACGTCCACTTCTCCTTTTCTATCTCGGACAACCAGCTCCAAGCCTCTTCATTCATTGTTCTGATCCTACCCATGATAAAGTTGAACTTGCGAACTTGATGAGCGCTTCCTGCTTGCCATACTGCTCTTTTCAGCTGCATATTTTTGAAATGAGTGTTAAAATTACTACAGATATGTCTTAAACAGTATCGATGATAGGCACGTGGTGGACTCCATCCAATAGACTCATCTGCGATGGCATTTAATATACCTGGATATCTGTCAGAAATTAAGCATATTTCATTTCTATCTTTAACGATATGTGTTCTGAGCTGGAAAAGAAACAAACTCTAACTTGCAGTCGTCTCTTCATCGACAATTGTATATACTAAAGAAAATATCACATTCTCTGCATCAATTCCTGTTGCAATTAACATCTTACCTTTAAATTTTTCATACAAGTGCGTGCCATCAATGCTGATTACAGGAGGCAGTGCGTAAAATCCTGGATAGATGGTTTGAAAGCCCAAAAATATAATTTAAAATTCGGACATTGGAATTCACAGCTTGAAAAAATTTCATGAAACAACTGTACCGGAATTTGCATGTTGAAGTGCAGCCATATAATAAGGTAATTTAGCATAAGACGATTCCCATTCTCTATAAATATCAACCAATGCCTTCTGCTTTCCACACCATGCTTTCCTGTATGATACTGTATATTGAAATTGATCATTAACGGCTACCACAATAGCTTCAACTTTAACATCGAGATCTTTCTCAACAATATGTCGGACTAATGTGCTAATCATCCTTTCACTGACATGTTTGTGGTCTCGACTCAATCCCGTAAACAAACAAGTGTGAGGACCATCATATTTTGTGATTTAAAAATATTCATATTTTTTTAACAATGCAGCACGAAGCCTCCATTTACAATGCTGAACATTATCTGATGATGCACATCGTACGGACCATAATTTCGAATGCGACTGAACTACATTGTATGTCCGATGCTTCATAATGTGATAAAGATCAACAGCTCTCCTTATATAATCTTTACTCTCAAACATTAGACCTTTAGAAAATTCAGTCATCGAGGAGTCCCAAAATTGATTGTCAGAATTCAATCTTCGACCAGCACTAACACAACCACCATCATCTAAATTTATATCATTAAAATATTATGGAGGTTCGTGCAAACGAGGTTGAGGTTCTTCTACATTAATATTAGCTTGAACATCTTCATCATCATTCTCATCTTCATCATCATTACTGCTACTGTCCTCATCCATCCAACAATCTTCATCTCCATTTTCATCTAACTCAAAGCCCAAACTATCAGAATTTATTCCACCGACTACCCAGTTATTGTTTTCTATATGAGTGTTGTCTCCCGCACTTACCACTACTTCTAGTAAAGGAGAAGTCACCATAGCAGAAGACACAGGAGAAGTCACCATAGGACTTGAAATAATTGGACAATTAGGACCGGCAGTAGTGGAATGTTATTCTGCAAAAACAGCCTCAACACTATCGGTTTGCATCATAGGAGTTACGAAAGGTGAGGAAGGCCCAACATTATTATCCGTTTGAGTTAAAAGCCGACTATGGTATCCAAAGCTTGGTACATCTTCCTTTTCAATATATAATTCTAAAAATCGACATTCTGAATATTTCAAAGGAAAGGTCAGCATTTCTTCGACATCTTCATCGTTTGTGACCGGCGGCCAAGGAAAAGGAGAGAGAGAGGAAGAGAAAGAGGGAGAGGAGGGGGCCGGGGCCCGCCGTCGGGGGTCTGTGGTCAGCGGCCAAGGAAAAGGGAGAGAGAAAGGAAGAGAGAGAGAAGAGGGAGAGGAGGGGGTCGAGGCCCACCGTCGGGATGCGAGGCCCGCCATCGGGGCACGCGGCCCACCGCCGACCGTCTGTGGCCGGCGGCCAAGGAAAAGAGAGAGAGAGGAAGAGGGAGAGGAGAGGGTCGGGGTCCGCCGTCGGGGCGCGCGGCCCGCGTCGGCCGTCTGTGGCCGGCGGCCAAGGAAAAGGGAGAGAGAGAGGAAGAGAGAGAGAGAGGAAGAGGGAAAGGAGGGGGTCGGGGCCCGCCGTCGGGGCGCGCGGCCCGCCGCCGGCCGTCTGTGGCTGGCGGCCAAGGAAAAGGGGGAGAGAGAGGAAGAGAGAGAGAGAGGAAGAGGGAGAGGAGGGGGCCGGGCCCACCGCGGGGCGCGCAGCCCGTCGCCGGCCGTCTGTGGCCGGTGGCCAAGGAAAAGGGATAGAGAGAGAGGAAGAGGGAGAGGATGGGTCGGGGCCCACCGTCGGGATGCGGGGCCTGCCACCAGGGGCGTGGCCCGCCGCCGGCCGTCTGTGGCCGGCGGCCAAGGAAAAGGGAGAGAGAGAGAGGAAGAGAAAGAGAGAGGAAGAGGGAGAGGAGGGGGCCGGGGCCCGCCGTCGGGTATGGGGCCCGCTGTCGGGGCGCACGGCCCGCTGTCGCCGTCTGTGGCCGGCGGCTAAGGAAAAGGGAGAGAGAGAGGAAGAGAGAGAGAGAGGAAGAGGGAAAGGAGGGGCGGGGCCCGCCGCGGGGTGCGGGGCCCGCCATCGGGGCGCGGCCCACCGTCGGGGGCGGCCCGCCACCGGCCAAAGAAAAATGGGAAAAGAGAGAGAGGGGAAGAGAGAGAGAGGAAGAGGAGAGAGAGGAGGCAGCTCACCGCCGTCGAGAGCTCGCCGCCGTGCCACCGGAGAGACGCCGGAGAAGAGGGAGAAGAGGGAGAAGGGAGAAGGAGAAGAGGGAGAAAGGAGAAGGAGAGAAGAAGGGGGGAGAAGGGAGAAAACACCATTCTCTTTGGCATTTTCTCCTTTTTTTTAATTTTTTTAATTTTTTTTAATTTCTTTAATTATTTTTTTATGATTTTTTAATAAATAAATTTAATTAAATAATGAGGATAGTAATTTGAATGATAATTTTTAATTTAAATTAAAATTATTTTTTTTAATTTATAATTATAATTTCTATTTTATTATCATTTTTTTCTTTTATTTTTTTTTTATGATATTTTTTTTTTGAAATTTATTTTAAAATTTTTATCATTTGAAATTATAATTTTAGTTTTCTTCTATTTTTATCTTTGGCATTCTATTACGTATTCTTTTCTTTTATTTAAAATATTTTTAAAAATTATATTTAAATTAATTTAGTTATTTAAAATGATATTTTTTATTTCAATTATAATTACAATTTTTATTTTTTAAAATTAAAAATTTTATTTTTCAATTAGAGTTATAATTTTTATTTTTTTTCAATTCTATTTTTTTCCTTTTTTTTAGGATATTTTTTATTTTTTTACAATATTTTTTTCTTTTCTTGAGATATTTTTTTTAAAAAATAATTTGAAATGGACAACGTAATTTGAAATGATATTTTTTATTTGAATTAAAGTTAAAATTATTATTTTTTTAAAGTTCAATTTACAAATTTCTTTTTTTCCACATTTTTCCTCATTTTTTCACTTTTTTATGCATTTATTTTTTATCAAAATTTAATTCAAATTAATGTTTTTTTAATTCAAATTTATAATTATATAATTTTTTATTTTTTACATTTTTTTTTTTTTTATGAATTTTTGTAGGCTATTTTTTTAATTTTTTTGAATATTTTTTACATAAATTAATTTTAATTTGAGAAAGTAATTTGAAATAATATTTTTATTTCAATTAATTTTAAAAATTTTATTTCTTTTACATTTCAAATTATAATTCTTATTTTTTTTCAATTTTTTAAAATTTTGATTTTTTAAAGGTACTTTTTATTTTTTTAATTTTTTTTTGAATTTTTTGACAAAAATTTGAAATGATGTTTTTCAATTAAATTTAAAATTTTTATTTTTTTCATATTTCTTTCTCTTTTTTTCTTTTTCTATGATATTTTTAATTTTTTAATTTTTTTAATATTTTTTTAAACATTTTTAAAAAATTAATTCAAAAAAAAAATCATCTAAAATTATTTTTTTTATTTGAATTACAAATTCAAATTTTTATATTTTAAATTTCAATCAAAATTAAAATTTTAATTTATTTATTAATTTAAAATTTTGAAAATTATTTTTTTTCATTCTTTCTCAATTTTTTTTTGGTGGAAAAAATAGAAAACATCATTTTGAATATCATTTTTAAAAATGCCATTCAAAATGATATTTTTAAAAATGCCATTTAAAATGATATTTTTAAAAATATCATTTTAAATGGTGTTTCTTTTGTTTTTTTCGGACGATGCCATCATGGAAAAAAAGAGGTGACATGGCAGGGAGAAAACGCCATTCAAAATGGTATTTTTCCCTTTTGCACTATTTTGTTAAAAAAGTTAGATTTTGAATTATTTATGTAAATATTTTTTTTTGTATTATTTAGGAAAAGAGCTCTTAAAATATGGTGTTCTTTGAGACATCGGACCCGGAATAGGGAGATGAGACATTTGAAAGGTCTTCTTTTCTTTAAAAAAAAAAAGAAAAGCTTGAATGAGGACAAAGACGGATGGTTCCCACCGCACTATTCCCCTCTTTTGTACTTTCATTTTCTTGTGGATCATCATTATTTACTCAATAAAAAATATGAAAACCTTTTCCCTCATTTATTTTAAGAGGGCCGTTTACCTAAAACTTTTTATCCAGATACATTATAGTAAAATATTTCAAAAATTTATGTCCATCAAAATTATGTTTAATGCTATGCTTGATTACTGATTTATTAAATCATCCGATAAAAATGTGCAAATTTTTTCTTATAATATAGCTGAACTTCAAGGTTAAAATCTTAACTTTTGCATCCTACTTTATATCATTAGTAGGTAAAATAAAGTGGTCTTCTCAGTTGACTATCAAAATAGTCTTTGATCGTCATTTTTCATGATTTACATTTTTTTCTCCTTATCTCCATTCTCTTCCAAAGATTTTTAACTTTGACTACCCACCCATCCTTTTGATCATCTCCCCTTCGTCAATTGAGGCCCTTGCCCTCTTTTGTCTCTCTATTATCCTCTTGTGAGACCTCCTCTTAGGGTTTTTGATTGCGGCCATCTCTCCATCCCTCTAATCATCTCTTCTTCACTCATCAAGATAGGCGATCAAGACTCCCACCCTCTTTTGTCTCTCTATCATCCTTTGTATGGCTTCCTCTTAAGATTTCCAACTTCTGCTATCCATCCATCCCTCTGATCGCCCTTTCTTCATCAATTAAGGAAGGCAATTGAGATCCCCACCCTCCATCTCTCCATTGTTTTGTAGTAAGCCCCCTCCTAAATTTTCAAACTTCTGCCATCCATCCATCCTTCCAATCGCCTCTTCTTTACCAATCAAGATAATCAATCGAGGCCCCCATCCATCCCTCCATCTTCATTCTCTACTCTTGAAGCCAATTTCGAGGTGGTCGAGATTATCTCGTCCCTCATTCAGGTAAGTAAGATCTCTAAAAAAGAGCTCAAGGCCTTCAACGGCTTTGATCTAGATATGCGAAATCCTCCCACTCCTCATCCAAGTAAACAATTCAAGGTCTTCACCAAGGAAAAGCACCTTCTCATGCCCAGGGTACCCTACCCTCCGACGTTCCTAAAGTAGATCATTTCTCCATTCTATCTCAATCTTCATTTTATTTTTTATTCTTTATCCTATTTGATGGTTGATCAGCTATTTTTAGTTCTAGGGTATGAAATCTAGTGGTGGTGGCACATGATTGAGGCAGTGAAGCCCCCATTCTCATCCTCCCCATGTCCAATAAAAATAGGAGATCTCAAAAAAGTTGCTGCTTTAACTTGTCTACATGTCCAATAATAAGTAGAACACCTAGCTATAAAAAATTCAAAAATCAGGTATTCTTCTGGTTGAAAAAATAGGATCACAAATCAGCAGAAATAAATCTTTTGTCAATCTCAAGGTTCTATGCTTTCATGTATTTGATCCTGGTAGAAAATTTTGCTCATTTTATGCTCCAAATAAAAGCCTTAACTATGAATATATACAAGATTTATTAGCAGTCATCAATCTATTGGCCAACTAATTGTAATTTTGATGTGCAAGCGCAAAAAAAGTTTCTAAGAATATTTATCTGCAAGCAATGTTGCATAACTTTTCTTATATAAAAGCACATATATAATATTTTATATGAAAAAATGGATAGGAATTTTGAATTAATTTGTTGTCAACTACTTATTTCATGGACTAAAATGAGGAATCATTTAGCAAAGAATTGTATACAGGACTTAATTACCTTAAGAACCTTCCTAGAGGAATTTTGCTATCGGTACTAAAAGAAAGAAACCAACATACTAAGGTGCCTTATTCTCCTTCTCATATTTTCGTGCCTTCAGAGTGTTTTTACTTTCTACTTTATTAGGTTTTATGCTCCAAGCTCCACTATGATACCTCAATTCAGCTACACAAATGTTAAAGTGGTAGGAAAAAAATTGAGAGAAGACTCCCAATAAGAGTCTTCTCTCAATCAACTCCTAATCGGAGTCAAAAATTAGTACCAAGAAGGAGTTGAATTTCTCCCCTCTGGTGCTATTTAAAGAAAAAAAGACTTTTCTCTTCTTCCCATCAAAGACCAAGGCCCTAAATAGAAGAGATTGTTGGAGTTTTTTTCTTGAAAACCATCATTGTGCCCGTAGATTTCAGCCCAAATGTCATCGAAAAAGTTTAGTAAGAACATGAGACTCTTAGGTGGATCTTTTTCCTGGCTTCTCGAACCATAGAAGCCTTGATTTCAGCTAATGATCGTTAGATTTTTCTTGGAAGAAACTGAACCCTATTTTTTCTTATTTTTTATTAATTTTTTTTAAATTTTTAATGCCATTTATAGCCACCAATCATTAGGAAGGGAAGCACCGGCTGCACCACCAAGGTCCTAACCAAGTCAACCATGGCCACTAACGATGGAAGCTCTATTGCTCCAAGAAAGAAGGGGATCAACCAAATCCCTTATTTTGTCAAGAGAGAAAGAGGAGGAAGAAAGGAAAAGGCAAAAAAAAAAGAAAAAGAAAAAAAAAGAAGAAAAAGAAAAAAAAAGAAGAGACAGGAAGTTTTTTTCTCTTTCCTCTGTCTCACCTTCCTCTCTCTTCCAACTTTCTCTCCCCAATTTTTTTAGTTTCTCTCTATTTTCTCTCTCTAAAAATATCTCTCTAGATTGTGTTGCTCTTTTAAGATTTTTTAGATCTTAGAAAGATCCTCTAATAGCATTAATAGACCTTGGTGAAGGAATTTTGATCGTTGATTATCAAACAGCTTGATGGCCCCTACCTTGATTGGGCCCAGTATCATGATATTTCACCATTGATTGCATCCTAGCATCCAAGCACGACTTTTGATTTATAGTTGATAAATTGATGCCCTAAATCGAACTGATTAGGATGTCGGGTGCTGCCGCATAGCTAGCTCTATGAAGATTTGGGATTTTTATCTTTAAAATAATCATGGTTAAGTGCTAATACAATATGATTTTGAATATTAGATTTTGAAAGAGAATTTTTGGAACTAGCTAGATTTATCAAGCATTGGTGGTACAAGATGGCTTCATTTGGGATAAAAAGGGTTGCTCAAGGTATTGCTAGAGAGATATCAAACCAATAAAATAGCTATTTTTCTCAACAAGTTTGTAGCACCCCTCAATAAGGAGTCATTGATTTTATTAAAAATATCCACACAGACTAGTATGAACCAAGCATAGCCCAAATAATGTAGATATTAGTTGGCTTGTTGCAATCGCAATAGTATAATAATTACTACAATAATGGCAAGTACAAGAACAAAAATCATCACTATAAGAATGTAGAGAACAACAAGATTAATAAAGTAATATCGTAGAATTTAAGAAGTTATCTCCACTGACTTTCAAGGGGACTATCAAATGTTTAGAAACTAATAATTGGATTATAGAGATAGAAAAGGTATTTGTTGTCTAGGAGTGCCATGATGATAAAAAGATTTGATATTAGCTTATTTGTTACAAGTTGAAGTGTTCAATCGGTGGCAGAGACTGCAACACAAATATGAACAAGATGTGGAGCAATTCACCTAAGAGAGATTTCGAAGGACATTTTATGACCAGTATATTGAGGACCTTCTCATATGTGTGAAGATCTGAAATTACCCAAAAACTAGAAGAAGAGGGACTCTTGATCACTGAAATCAAATTGAAAATTAGTTGCTGAAAAATCTGCAGACGTCTGCAGATTTTTGTACGATAGCCTCTCTGAAACATCTTCTCCTAATCCACCTCGAATTAGATTGGGCCGAAATCAAAATAGTAAAGGCATGATCAATATGGGAATCTATTATTTTAATATCTAAAATTTATAAAACTTAGGCATGAGGAACCAGCTACAAGAAGAAGAAGCGTTCAGATTCCTTGTATAGCAAATTTCTAGGGGCGACAGCCACTTGGACATGGGGAAGCACACTTCTAGGGTTTTGGAGGTATGGAAGAGAGAGGAGAGAGAGAGAGATGGCTAGGGTTTTTAGGAGAAAAGGCTCAATGTATTCATCCTATTCCTTTGGTATTACAAGATCTATATTTATACCAATTACAACAGGTTAAATAATCTAAGCCCAAAAAACTTCCTGAGCTAACCCATACGTGAAAGTACTCACCCAAATCCAAATCTTGTATGCTCTCATCCCCATAGATCCAAAATCGGGTTCCCCTAGGCCTTGAGCCCTTAAAGCTCCAAACATGGGCCTTAAGACCATAGAGAGCTGAACCTCCATCCTAGGATCAAACCGATCTTAGTCCTATATCTCAAATCGATCCTAAAATTTTAGAATCATCGTCATGACCCCTCTCCTGACCTTTCAAGGCTTGAGAGCACCATATCAATTCCTACATAGTATTTTTCTCGAAGTATAAGGACTCAAAATGAGCAAAAAATATTTATATGAAATAAAAAAATATGACAATCACAGAATATGAAGCTAAATTTATAGCTAAGTTTGTTCTGAGGTTGGTCAAGGATGAGTATGATCGAGTGTATAAATTTGAGATAGATCTGAGAATAAAAATTAGAAAACAAGTGGTATCATATGAATTAATTACTTATGTAGATGTAGTGAATAAAATATTGATAATTGAAAGAGAAGTCAATGAAGAATGTGCAGAAAAAAAAATCAAAAAAAGAGAAATAGACCAAATGATTCAAGGATAAAATAATAAAAATACTGGGGGTTTAAATAAAAGGTTAATGAGTAACAACTTTGGGCCATTTAATAGTGTCAAATATTATGATGTGGTAAAGCTCATGTTGATAGTGAATGCTATTGGATCATTAGTACTTACTTTAAATGTAGTAAGATAGGTCACAAAATAGCTGAGTGCCCCAGAGCATTAAAAGTCGGCTTGCCCTAATGGTTGAACAAAATAGGGTCGAAAATCTCAAAACTCAGACCTAAGGGTCTATGCCCTTATGCAATAAGATGCGTAGACTTTTGATACAGTAATAATAGACTTTGAGAGAGATTCTCAGAATTAATTAGATTGATCAATTGATTTCATTTGTAAGGTAAATAATGATACACATTCTCTAAATTTTTTATTTATATAATATTATTTTGAATATTAAATAAATGATTAATGGATTTTAGAATCTTATAATAATACATTTTGAATGAAAATTGATATAAAATTTTAAAATATTATTTCTTATACTACTACTATAATTATTTATTGATCTGATATCATATATACATATTTTGATTTGATTATGAAATATATATTATGTTGGATTCGGTATGGTGCTGATGTATGCATATTTCAAAACACTTTTGAATAAGAATGCAGCGGAATAATAAATCAAAACTTCTTTTTATCTAAGCATGCATATATGTAATCAAAGCACCTAAAGATCTAGTATATATGTTGAAAATAAATATGCTGATTTTAATCTAAAAATAAAATCATATGATCGAATCACATACCTGTTTCGCTTTTTCTTTCTTCAACCTTGGATCTCGAAGAAGAATAAGCTCAACTTTAGCCAAGCAAATACCCGACCTCTACGGGCATCCATGCGGAAATAAGATGGATTGATCTTCTTAATTTTTTCACATACAATTAATCAACTCTTGATCAGCCTTTGGTCTGCTAGATCAACTCCTTGATCCATCTTTTTTCCTTTCTTGGATCTTCCTTGATGCAGATCAGCCACCAACTAAAAAGAGGAAGGAAGAGGGGATGCCTAACCTGATTTTGGGCATGGAGAAGTGGACGCCCAACCCTTTGGGCATCAGAGAAAAAGAGGGAGAGAGGGGAGGCATGGAGAAGTGGTTGTGGATTGATTGCTTGGGACTTGATTTCTTCTTAAGGTCCAGGGGTGACCCTCTTGTTAGATTTGTATCCTAAAAGTCAATTATTGGCTGACACATTTTGTAATTTCAAGACTTAATCTTGTACTTATAATATTTTTATTATCAATAAAAGATTTTTTTATTTCAATCATATTTATGTGTACATGATTTATCCTAAAAATTAATAAAAATAATTTTGTATATTCTCAAAGTATTGAGAATTTGAGACATACATTAATTAGTGGTTAATTTTTAAATACTCTTGATCAAAAGATCATCATGAAAGATAGTGATCAATCTATTCGAGATCGGTGCATGGTTCACCTCTCTCGTGGGCAAATGAATCTCGAATCTACAGTGTAGAGACACTGGAGTGAGGGTGCAAGTGGTTGTAAGAGAACAACTTGTACTGAGCATGACTAACACAAAAAATTATTTGGATGTCTACTCACTCATTAGTAATTTTTTCGATGCTGCAGTCATGTGAGTGGTTCTTTGAATTGTGGTGTCATTGGCTATTCGTAGTGAGGCTACTGAGTTTGACTATACGTTCCCTTGATCCCTAGCCATTCAAACTCTTGCTGTATATATTGACTGCAGTAGGTTCAAGTTCACTGTTTGAAGTAGGATGCACCTAGATGAAATCTATTGATCTTGGTAGAAAAGGAGAAGTCCTATGCGATTTGCGAGACTGAGTTCAGAAAGTCTTTGATCAAAGTAAGTGCGAATACTGAAAATTTTTTTTACGAGATTCACAAATGAACTCGAGTCGAGTCAATCTAGCATATGACTGATGATGAAGTCTGACGAGTTCTTCGTGATCTCCGTCAAGTCGGAACTCACGATAGAAGGACTGAATTATACGATAACTACACCTTGAGATTCATACTTTCATTCTACTGAGTTGCCACTACATAATGTGAGGTGTCACTGGTAGATTATGGACTTATCGGATATCATCTTGATGATCGATGATCCTTGAAGGATAGAGTTGGAATTGTTCCAACCCATCGAAAGAAATTTGATGATATTGTAATGGAGATCATAATATATCTCACTATCAGATAGAATAGAACCATGAGGTCACATATTAAGGAATTTAATCTTGAATTAACCAATTGAGCTTATGAAGTTCTAATTGGATTAGAATTTATTGAAATCCTATTAGATTTAAGAGAATCATACTAGCATATGGTTAAACTTAATTCTTCTCAAGACTTCGATTGGATCAAGTCCATTATATTGAACCTAACCTAAATCCATTTGATTTAGCTGGATGCCTAATTGTGAGCCCAAGAGGATTAGATTATGTCAATGAGTTAGCAATTTAATCTACTCTTTACATCTTTGACATTTTTTTTGAAGCAAGAAATTGATGAAAAGAAGAGATGGTGCCGTCCTCTCTTTTTGGAAGGTGAAGAGAGAGGGGCCCACCCCCTCCTCTTGGTTTGGCATGGAAGGAGAGAGAGAGGGGGGGCCACACCCCCTCTCTCATATGAAAAAACCCTAGATGGGGCGCCAAGGGTTGGCACCCCAGCTACCTGCCTCTCTTGATGAGGGGCGCCCAGTCAGTCTGTCTATTTTGATTGGGATGCCCCATCTACTTGTCGAAAGAGGTTTAGATCCTATCAATTAAATTTGATTTTAATAAAAAATAATCAGATTAAAAAGATAGAAATCTTTATGAGATAAGGACTATCTTTTTAAGTTGATTGGTTCTTGATTTGGATCAAGGAAGGATCTATATAAAGAGATAGTCTCTTAAGATTTCAATGAATTGAATTTTGTGAATTCAAAACTCTTTCTCTCTCCTCTCCATGCCTTATCCTCTCTCCTTTTTTTCTTTTCCATGCCCAAAGGTTGGGTGTTCATCTTCCATACGCCAAAAGAAGAAGGGTCTCTTCTACAGCAAAGGAACAAGGAGAAAAGGCTGCTGCTCAAGGATTGAAGTTGCAGTCAAGATCAATTACTGATCAAAATTTAAAGAGATAAAATCCTACTTAGAGAAGAAAGATCTACCATGAGAAGAAGGATTCAAGGTGGATTCTGGTGGATATCTTTAGAGGTCGGATACATGTACGGTTCAAGAACTTTCGAATCTGAGATCATCGGTAGTGATGAATTTTAACCCATGCAAAGATATTGAGATTTGATCTCATTTTTATTTTTATTTTTTAGATTATATGCATATTTTTATCTCTAGACTCAGGTAAGATTAGATGATATCTAATGCATGTGGGGTTAACGGGTTTAATCCGATTCATTTTTCACTGCTCTTGAAAAAAATTTTGAAATCTATGCATGCATCCTACCTCATTTTCTAATAATGGTATCAGAGCCATAAATTTTTTAAAGATATATATAATCTAATTTTTATTTTAGATTTGAAAGTTTTATTGATTTAAAATTGATCTTGTGCTGGTATAAGGTTGTCCTGATATAGGATTTATCTCCTATATTGAAAAGATTTCTTAGCACAAGATTGATCTATTTTAAAAATTATTTTTGAAATAATTAAATCAATATTTTAGATCTAAAAATTGATATATGTGATATATTTTATTTTATATTTAGATCTAAAATTAGAATGATTAAATATTCACATCAAACTGATATAAGGTTGTCTTGGTGTAGGGTTTACCCACTATATTGAAAAGGTTGTCCTAATTTGATGCGAATCAATTTTTTGAAAAATATTTTTAAAATATTTTAATCATTATTTTAGATCTGATTATATATATATTTGATATACATATTTTTAATTTTAGATCTAAAATTTGATGTATATATGATATATGTTTTAGTTTAGATCTGAAACTACATATATATGATATATGACATTAGGTTTAGATCTGAAACTGTTTCAAGATCATAAGCCACTAATGCATGCAATGAAAATAATCTAAAAGATATTTTTGGATCTAAAAATTATGTTATTGCATGTGGGTATGAGTTAAACAAATTAGGTCTAGTGATCAAATTACAAAATTAGGATCAATTGATTAGATCAGGATAGAACCCATTATCGATTTTGGACAGTTGATTGAACCTAATCAATGGTTGATTAGGATTAGATCAAAGGGGCTCAAAGTCAAGTTCAATTGTAGTTGATCGCATCAATTCATATTATGATGTGAATTGATTGACTCAAGATCAAACTTGGCTTAGTAGTTCGAATCTGTTTCAATAAATTAATCTGATTGATTCTAATCAATCAATTTGATATCTAAGATAAGCATTTAAATGGTGGTTATTTAATTAGTTTCGTTATCTGATCTGATCAATTTAATTGATGTCTAACGAAAGCAATGGAGGGACCCCCACTCATCTTAACTTACCTGACCATCTTGGGAGATTCAGTTTCATGCCACATTACTTATTGACTCAAGTTCCCTCATGCCACTAGGCTGGTTAGACATGTTGATGTGCTGATCTAAATTTGATCAGTTGGATGTTATATCTACTGATTTAGAAGAGATCTAAACCGAAACCTCCTCATTGAATATTAAGTCTAGAGGTCTTCCATCATTGTAGAGATGCGGATACCTTTCTGACGTTGATCGTTCTTGACTGGTTACAGTGGTTTGATTACATCGAGAAGGTATAATCACTCTATTGGTATTTAATGTCTCAAGGTAGAGATGGGGTTAGGCTTAATAACTGTTAGATGAGGATCCCAATGATGACTTTGCACCCACTGGTGAACGATGGATCTGACTTAACAAAAAAATATGCCAATAACTGTTAGGTAAGGCCACAGGACTTAGAGACCAAACTCACTGCATCTTGCTCAGTAAAGCAATAGACAAAATATTATCTACTCATTGGTCTATGCTCATCAATAACTGTTAGGTGAGATGTATATAGATTAATGGGACCGCAGTACCCACTTGAAATCAATCATGTATAGATTTCTATTCCTTCATCCGAGGAGTGTCGGAGATTCGAAGAAATAGTGGAAGCCTTTGTTTGTTCTTAAAGTTTCTAGAATAAATATTTTATAAGTATAAATATCTAACTAGAAACTATTCTCTCTATAGATAATCATGTTGAGTGCCAACCCTTTAGCTCGTATCCTCGATACCAATAGGTTGACTGGTACAAACTACAAAGATTGGCTTCAGAATTTGAGAATCATTCTCAGTTCTGAGAAACTTACCCATATCCTTAACTAGGATGCACCTGTATTTCTAGCTCATCACTCTCTTAATCAATGAGCCATATTTGAGAAGTAGATGGATGAAGATAACCAGGTGAAGTGTTATATTTTAGCATCCATGTTCAATGATCTTCATCGACAGCATGAAGATATGAGGACTGTCAAAGAGATGCTAACTCACCTACAAGAGTTGTACGATGAACAGAGTCATACAGCTCGATTTGAGATCTCCCGGAGACTATTCAGAGTGAAAATACATGATGGGTAGTCCGTCAATGATCATTATTTGACAATGATCAAGAATATCGAGAAGCTTCATAAGCTTGGTATAAACATGGACAAAGAATTACATGTGGATCTGACTCTCTAGTCACTTCCTGATCTGCATGGGTAGTTTATCATGATCTACCATATGAATAAAATTGATTGCACTTTGCCTGAATTACTGAACATGCTGGTAACAGCAGAGGGCACCTTGAAAAGTTTAAGGGATACAGTTCTGACTGTGGTGTGAACTTTCTCTAAGAGAAAATCTTCTTTTAAGAAGAAGAAGAAGCCGACAAAGAAATAAAAGAATAAGGCCAAGCCTAAGAAGTAGGTTCCGAACAAGGCTGACAACAAGAAAAAATGTTTCCATTGCAATATCGAAGGCCATTGGAGAAGAAACTGTCCGGCCTACCTGACGACTGTCAAGAGCAGGAAGAAAGATGCATCTTCTGAAGGTACATTAATATACTCGTTATTGAAACTAATCTAATGATTTCTTCTTCTTCTAGTTGGATTCTAAATTCTGATTCAAGTGCTCATTTGTGCACTTTTATGTAGGATCTTGAAAAAGTGAGAGGGATGAAGGCAGGCGAGATCACTCTCTGGATCGACAATAAGCAAGAGTTGTTGCTGTGGCCGTTGGAATTTATCCTCTGCGATCATCATTAGGAGTTAGTTTAATTTTGAAAGACTGCTATTGTGTACCTATAGCCAATAGAAATTTAATTTTCATATCTGTGCTAGCACAGGATAATTATAATTTTTATTTCAATAAAGATATATCTTCGATTTATTTTGAAAATAAAATTATTGTATGTACTTTTTTGATTGACGGTCTTTATCATTTGCATATGAATGTGAGTATAAATATTAATGAGCAAACTATGAATGCCATAGGGTCTAAGAAACTTAGAGATAGGATTAGCCAAAGTATCTGTGGCACCTTAGGCTAAACCATATTAGAGAAGATAGACTCAACAACTGGAGAAAGATGATCTTCTTGGACCAGTGACTTTCGAGTCTTATATGGTTTGTGCATCTTGTCTTCAAGAAAAAATAGCTAAGCTGCTCTTTGTGGGACAAGAAAAAAGGGCCACTGAGATATTAGCTCTGGTACATACTGACATATATGGTCCATTCAATGGACAAGCCAGGGATGGCTATGTCTACTTCATAACTTTTACCGATGATTATTCACGATATGGGTTTATGTATTTGATGCACCATAAGTTTGAAGTCTTTAAAAAGTTCATAGAGTTCAGAATGAAGCAGAAAAATAGATTGAAAAATTCATAAATGTTCTTTGATCAGATCGAAGAGGAGAATATCTTAGTGAAAAATTTCAGACCTATCTCAAGGATAATGGCATAATCTCATAGTGGACACCTCCAAGGATACCTTAGCTCAATGGAGTATCCAAAAGAAAGAATCGGACCCTATTAGATATGGTCCAGTCCATGATAAGCTTCACAAATCTTTCTGTCTTTCTTTAGAGAGGTGCATTACTTTCTATGATTCATCTTTTGAATTAGATTCTCTCTAAATCCATTCCTACCACACTATACGAGTTATGGTATGGTAAGAAACCAACTCTTGGGTATCTCAAGATTTGAAGATATTCGACCCATGTCAAGCGATAGCAGGCGGACAAGTTAGAGACTAGATCTTTTAGGGCTCGCTTCATAGGATGTCCTAAGAAAATGATGGGATACTACTTCTATCTTTCTGAGGATCATAATATGATTGTGAGCCATCATGCCATCTTATTAGAAAAAGAGTTTATCCAAGATGGAGGCAATGAGAGAAGGTTGAGCTCAAATAGAAAGTCTCTGAAGAGCATCGAGTCTAAGAATCTGAACTCAGTAGTGAGCCAATAGATGTGATACCTCCTCCACCTCATAGATCAAGTAAAGTTTTTCGTCCTCCTGAAAGGTACTTAGATATTCTTATAGAGGATTTAGAGGAAGCATTCCTTATAAGAGATAGGGACATTAGGAATGATCCCAAAACCTACGATAGGGCAATGTTAGATATTTGAGAAATGGATGGAAGCCATGAAGTCAGAAATTGACTCCATATATTCTAACCAAATTTGATCCTTAGTAGATCCACCTGAAGGTATTGTACCTATTGGGTGTAAATGGATTTATAAAAAAAAATTAGATCAGATGGTAAGGTAGAGACCTATAAGATAAGGCTAATTGTGAAAGGTTATAGTCAACATGAAGGCATTGACTATCATAAAACTTTTTCGTCTGTGGCCATGCTGAAATATATTCATACTCTGCTTGTAATAGCAGCTTTTCATGATAATGAAATTTGACAGATAGATATAAAAACTACCTTCCTAAATAGATATCTTGAGAAGTTATCTATATAGAACAGTTTTTAGGTTTCATATTCAGTGATAGTAATCACAAGGTCTGCAAGCTGCAAAGGTCCATATATGAACTCAAGTAAGTATCTCAGAGTTAGAACTCTCATTTTAATGATGTGATCAAAATATTTGATTTCATAAAAAATGAGGAGGAGCCATGTGTGTACAAAAAGATCAGTGAGAGTGCTATCACATTTCTCATATTGTATGTAGATGACATTCTCCTGATTAAGAATGATATTTTCATGCTGACATCGGTCAAAGTATAATTATCAAAAGAATTTATCATGAAAGACCTAGGAGAAGCTTCCTACATTCTTAGTATAAAGGTCTATAGGGATAGATCTAAGAGAATGATAGGACTCTCAAGCGAATGTACATAGAGGAGGTACTGAAGAGATTCAGCATGAAAAATTTCAAAAGAAATCTTTTGCCCCGTAGACATAGCATTCATCTTCCCAAGAAGATGTGTCCTAACACATCTGAGGAGATCCAGTGCATGAGCAAGATTTCTTATGCTTCGGCAATAAGGAGCTTTATGTATGCCATATTATATACATGACCTGATATAGTCCTTGCTATGAGTGTCATGAGCAGAAATCAGGTGAATTTAGATGAAGAATACTGGATTGCTGTGAAAAATATCTTTAAGTACTTGAAAAGGACTACGATTTATTATTGATCTTTGGTGGAGGATCAAGCTAAAAATTGAGGGATACATCGATTCAGATTTTATGATGATGTCGATGATAGAAAGTCTACATCGGAGTGTATCTTCTTATATAATGATTATACGGTTAGCTAGAAGAATTTCAAGCAGTTGATCATTGTAGATTCGACCATAAAAGTCGAGTACATCACTGTCTCTGAAGCTATTAAGGAAGTCTTTTGGTTCAAAAAGTTCATTACGGAGCTGGGTGTGATGCCATCAGATGCATTGCACTGCATTGTGATAACAACGATGCCATAGCCCTCACTAAGGAGCCCAGATCTCATCAGAAATCCAAGCATATAAAGTAACGATTTCACATCATATGCAAATATCTCGAAAAGAAGTTTATCGAGATGCAGAGAGTCGAATCCGTGCAAAATATAGCGGATCCATTAATCAAGCCTTTCAGCCAGTAGAAGATCGAAGCTTACCTTAAGAAGATGGATCTTAAGTATATGGCTAATTGACTTTAGGTCAAGTAGGAGTTTATTAGATTTGTGTCTAGAAGTTAATTGTTGACTGGCACATTTTGTAATTTCAGGACTTAATCTTGTACGTGTAATATTTTTATTATCAATAGAGGACTTTTTTTATTTAATCATATTTATGTGTCCATAATTTATCCTCAAAATTAATAAAGATAATTTTATATATTCTCAAAGTATTGAAATTTGAGATATACATTAATTAGTAGTTAATTTCTAAATACTTTTGATCAAAGGATCGTCATGAAGAATAGTGATCAATTTATTCGAGATCGGTGCATAGTTCACCTCTCTTATGGACAGATGAGTCTCGGATCTATAGTGTAGGGACACTAAGATGAGGGTACGGATGGTTGTTAGAGAACAACTTGTATTGAGCGTGACCAACATGAGAAATCACTGGGATGTCTACTCACTCGTCAGTGATCTTCTCGATGCAGCAGTAGTGTGAGTGGTCCTTTAACCTGCAATATCATTGGCTATTCGCAGTGAGGTTACTGAGTTTGACTGCATATTTTTTTGGTCTCTAGCCATTCAGGTGCTTACTGTATATGTTGGCTATAGTAGGTTTAGATTTGCTGTTTGGAGTAGGATGCACCTAGATAGAATCTATCGATCTTAGTAGAAAAGGAGAAGTCCTATGGGATTTGCGAGACTGAGTTCAGAAAGTCATTAGCCAAAGCAAGTGTGAATACTGAAATTTTTTTTTACGAAATTCATAAATGAATTCGAGTCGAGTCAATCTAACATATGCCTGATGATGGGATCTGATGAGTTCTCCATAACCTTCGTCAAGTCAAAACTCATGATAGAAGGACTGAATCATATGATAACTGTATCTAAGGGTTTACACTTTCATCTACTGGCTTGTTACTACATATTGCTAGGTGTCACTGATGGATTATAGGATTCATCGGACATTGTCTTGATGATTGATGATCCTCGAAAGATAGAGTTGGAATTGTTCCAACCCATCGAAAGGAGTTTCGATAATATTATGATGGAGATCATATATATCTCACTACCAGATAGAATGAAATCTATGGGATCACACATTAAGAGATTTAATCTTAAATTAACTAATTGAGCTTATGATGTTTTAATTGGATTATGATTTATTGAAATCCTATTGGATTTAAGAGAACCATGCTAGCACATAGTTAAACCTAATTTTCTCAGGACTTTGATTGGATCAAGTCCATTGCATTGAATCTAACCTAAATTCATTTGGGTTTAGTGGGCACCTAATTGTGAGCCCAAGAGGATTAGATCATGTTAATAAGTTGGCAATTTAATCTACTCTTTATCTCCTTGATATTTTCTTTTGAAGCAGGGAATTGATGGAAAGAAGAGATAGCGCCATCCTCTCTTTTTGGAAGGTCCAAGAGGCGCCAACCCCTTGAAATGGTATGAGGAAGAGAGAGGGGCCCGCCCCCTCCTCTTGGTTTGGTGTGGAAGGAGAGAGAGAGAGGGGCCAACCCCCTCTCTTGTATGAAAAAGCCCTAGAAGGGGCACTAACCCTTGGCTCCCCAACTACCTACCTCTTTTGATGAGGGATGCCCATCCAGTCTGTCTATTTTGACTGGGGCACCCCATTTGCTTGCCAAAAGAGATTTAGATCCAACCAATTAAGTCTAGTTTTAATGAAAAATAATTAGATTAAAAAGGTAGAAATCCTTATGAGATAAGGACTAGCCTTTTTAAGTTGATTGGTTGTTGATTTGGATCAAGAAAGGATATATATAAAGAGACAGTCTCTTAGGATTTCAATGAATTGAATTTTGTGAATTCAAAACTCTTCCTCTCTCATCTTGATGCCTCATCCTCTCTCCTTTTTCTCTTTTCCATGCCCAAAGGTTGGGTGTCCATCTTCCATACACCAAGAGAAGAAGGATCTCTTCTACAGCAAAGGAACGAGAAGAAAAAGCTGCTGTTCAAGGGTTGAAATTGCAGTTAAGATCAATTGCTGATCAAGATTCAAAGAGTCAAAGATCCTACTTGGAGAAGAAGAATCTACTATGAGAAGAAGGATTCAAGGTTGATCCCGATGGATACTTGTAGAGGCCGGACATGTGTAAGGCTCAAGGACCTTCGAATCTGAGATCATCGATAGTGGTGAATTTCAATCCATGCAAAAGTATTGAGATTTGATCTCATCCTTATTTTTATTTTTTAGATTATATGCATGTCTTTATCTTTGGGCTCGGATAGGATTAGATGAGATCTAATGCATGTAGGGTTAAAGGATGTAACCTGATTCATTTTCCACTGCTCTTGAAATTTTTTTTTGAAATCTATGCATGCATCCTACCCTTTTTCTAACATCCCTTATATAGGTTTTTGATTTGAGTCCTAACCAAACTCCAAATTCTTATTTAAATAGGATTCTCAATCTCATTAGAATTCTTTCTTTTAATGCCTTAAGACCTATTAATTAATCTTTATCTCATAAGGAAAGGTGAGGGGTGCCAACTATTGGTGCCCACATCATGTCCTCATGCCATAAGGAGATGGAGTTGCACCCCATCCATGCTATCCCATAGCCCTATGCTCCAGTTTGATTTAAGAGGGCATGGTCCGTCTAATTACACCTCATATAATGCACCCAATTTGATCAAATCAAATGGCACAATAAAGGCTTGATCCAAAATATGTTGGTGCCCAACAATTGAGCTCCATAAATCTAATTCCAAATCCAATTTGAATTAGGTTTAATGTATATAACTTAACTTGATTTAATCCTTATCAAATAAGAAATTCACGTTCAAAGAGGAATTGGGTTTAACCATGTGCTATCAAGATTTTCTTAAATTCAATAGAATTTCTCTAAATCCTAATCCAATTAAGACTTCTCAAGTCTAATTGGTCAATCCAAATTAGTTTCTTATTTGTGTAACCTCATAGATTCAATTTTATCTAGTGGTGAGATATACCATGATCTCTATCATGATATCATTGAAATTCTTTTCAATACGTTAGAACGATTTCACTCTAACTCAACAAAGATCATTGATCCAGAATAATCTAGTGAGCTCTCATAATCTACCAGTGACACCTAGCAGTATGCAGTAATAATCCAGCAGAACTGAATAATGAACCTCAAGGTGTAGTTCTCATGTGATTCAGTCCATCTATTGTGAGTCCTGACTAGATGGCAGGTCATGGATAAATCATCAAACCTCATTATCAGTCATATGATAGATTTGATTAGTTCAAATCCTATTATGATTCTCATAGAAACTCTTTTCATTAATCACACTACTGTGGCTACAGACTTTTAGACTTAACCTCTTAAATCTCATAAGACTATTTCTTTCTATCAAGATCGATAGATTCTATGTAGATGCATATCCTACTCCTACAGTAGACCAACTGTCGCCAACATCAACTATAAGGACTCAAAGAGTTTATGTTTATATATCAGTCAAACTCCAGTAGCCTCACTGTGAGCAACTATATCATCATAAGTCAAAGGACCATTCACACAACTATAGCTCGTGATGATCACTGATGATCGAGTAGAGATTTACATGATCTCTCATATAGTCATGCTCAGTACTGATTATTCTTTAACAACTATCGATACTTGTCACTCAGTATCTCTATACTATAGATCAGAGACTCATCTATCTTGAAGAAAGTGATCTGTGCATTGATCTATTCGGATCGATCATCATTCTCATAGTAATACTATGATCGAAAGTAATTTAAAAATTAATTATATATGCCTATAATTTTCAATACCTTGAGAATATGTATCGTAAGTATTAATTCTATGGATGATTCAAGGACACATCACACTTGAATAAAAATAAAACTTGCCTTTTATTAATCAAATCAATCTTTTATGTACAAAATTATACCCTAAATTATTATAATATATTTGCCATATTGATTTTTAGGACATACATCCAACAATCTTCTACTTGGACTAAAGTCAATTGACTGCTAATCTAAGTCCCATATTCTCAAAGTGGACTTCCATCTTTGCCTGGCTCAATTACTTTATCAGTGGATCTGCCACATTATCCGCGAAATCTATTCTTCGCACCTTAATATATTTCTTTTCGAGATAGTCGCATATGATACGAAACCATCGCTTGATGTGCTTCAATTTTTGATGAGATCTCGGCTCCTTAATGAGTGCTATGGCTCTATTGTTGTCGCAATACAGTGGTATGGCATCTGATGTCATTACCCCAAGCTCCATGATGAACTTTTTGAAACAGAAGCCTTTTTTTGCAGCATTCGAAGCAACTATATACTCAGTTTCTATGGTCGAATCTGCTATGATAAATTGCTTGAAACTCTTTCAACTGACTGTGCCATCATTGTATACGAAAATATATCCTGTTGTAGACTTTCTATCATCAAGATCAGACATGAAGTCTGAATCAGTATACCCCTCAACTCATAACTCAGATCCTCCTCCAAAGATCAAGAATAAATCTTTAGTTCTTCTCAAGTACTTAAAGATATTCTTCATAGCTATTCAGTACTCTTTATCTGAATTCGGTCGATACCTGCTCGTGACACTTACAACAAGGATAATATCAGGTCAAGTACACAGCATGGCATACATGAGACTCTCTATGATCGAGGCATAAGAAATCCTACTCATATACTGAATTTTCTCAGATATGGTCGGACACATCATCTTAGAAAGTTGAATACCATGCCTAAGAGGTAGAAGTCTTCTTTTAGAGTTTTTCATGATGAATTTCTTCGATACCTTCTCTATATACAACTTTTGTGACAGATCTAGCATCCTTTTAGATCTATCCCTATAGACCTTTATTCTAAGAATATGAGATGCTTCTCTTAGATCTTTCATGAAGAATTCTTTGGACAACCATCTTTTGATCAAAATCAGTATGGGAATATCATTTCGAATAAAAAAATATCATCCACGTACAATACGAGAAATATTATTGTGCTCCTACTGATCCTTTTGTATACATAATTCTTCCTCATTTTTGATGAAACCAAACGATTTGATTGCATCATCAAAATAAAAATTCTAACTTCAAGAAACTTGTTTTAGTTCATATATGGACCTTTGCAGCTTGCAGACTCAGTGATCACTATCATTGGATGTGAAATCCAAAGACTGCTCCATATAGATATCTTCCTCAAGATATCCATTCAGAAAAATAATTTTTACATCCATCTATCAGATCTTATAATCATAGTAAGCTACAACAGCAAGCAAAGTGTGGATGAATTTTAGCATGGCTACAGACGAAAATTTTTTTTGATAGTCAATACCTTCATGCTAACTATAATCTTTTGCCATGAGCTTAGTTTTGTAGATCTCTACCTTACCATCTATATCTATTTTTCTTTTATATATCTATTTACATCTAATGGGTACCACACCCTCAGGTGGATCAATTAAGATCCATACTTGGTTCGAGTATATTGAGTCAATTTTTGACTTCATTGCATCTAACCATTTATCAGAATCGATATCAGACATCACCTCATCAAAGGTATTCGAATCATCTTTATAAGCCTTATCTCCCATAAGGAATATTTCTCTACATCTTCCGTAAGCATACCCATGTACCTTTCAGGAGGATGAAAGATCCTACTAGATCTACGAGATGGTGGAGGAACATCAACTACTAGCTCATGAATAATGGGTTTCCTAGGATCTATAGCTCCTTACTCTTCAGAGATCTTCTCTTCAAGCTCAATTAACCTCCCACCACCTCTTTCCTCGATAAACTAATTTTTTAAAAATTTGGGGTGGTGACTCACAATCATATTATAATTTTATAGAAGGTAAAAGTAGTATCCTATAATTTTTTTCGGATACCCTATAAGACGAGCTATAGCAGATCTATCCTCTGATTTGTTAGCTATCTATTTTTTGATATAGGTTGGATATTTTCAAGTCTTTAGATAACATAAACTCGGCTTCTTACCATGTTATATCTCATATGGTGTGGTAGAAATAGATTTTAATAGAATCTTATTCAATAGGTATATTACAGTTAATAAGACATGTCCCTTAAGATATAAGGATAAATTAGTGAAGCTCATCATGGACCTCACCATATCTAATAGGATCCTATTCCTCCTTTCAGATACTCCATTGAGCTGAGGCATTCTAGGAGGAGTCCATTGAGAGACTATGCCATTGTTCTTAAGGTATCCCAAAAATTTTCGACTAAGATATTCATCTCCTCGATCAGATCAAAGAATCTTAGTGGGATTGCCTATTTGTTTCTCTATTTCATTTCTGAATTTCTTAAACTTTTCAATGACTTTAGATTTGTATCTTATTAGAAACACATATCCATACCATGATAGATCATTGGTAAAGGTGATGAAGTAGCTATTACCAATCCTAGTCTGCACATCAAATGGCCCACACACATCGATGTGTACCAAAGCAAGTAGCTCAGTGGCTCTTTCCTTGTCCTTCAAAGGGTAACTTAGTCATTTTTTTCTTGAAGATAAGATTCATAAGCTAGATACGACTCAGAACCATAAGAGTTAAGGATTTCATCCTTTTTTCGTTTGTTTATCTTATCCTCTCTAATATGGCCTAGTCTATGATGCTACAAGTATTTTTGATTAATTTCATCTCTAGATCTCTTTTGACCTACGACAGGCCCTACTTACTCGTTTATATTTACATTCGTATCAATATGTAAGTGATAAAGACTGTCAATTAAAAGATCATGTGCAACCAATTTATTTCATAAATAAATAGAATAAAAATCTTGACTGAAATTAAAATCAAAACCATCTAGTGCTAGCACAGATAAAGAAATCAAATTCTGAATATCTACAAGTACAAAATCAGTCTTTCAAATCAAATCTAAATCCTAATAGTAATCAAAGAGAATAAGTGTCAACGACTTTTGCAGCAATTTTTGCTTCATTACTGATTTGATGGATCATGTCATCTTTCTTCAATCTTCTACTTTCTATTAGATCCTGCATTGAAGTACATATATGAGCATTAGAATCAGAATCTAATATCCAACTAGAAATAGAAGAAATCGTTAGGTTAGATTCAATTATGAGCATACTTGACATACCTTTCGAAGGTGTATCGCCCTTCTTGGTCTTTAGGCTTTTCAGGTAGAGCGGACAATTCTTCCTCCAATGGCCATCAGCATCACAGTGGAAACATTTTTCTTTTACTGCAACCTTCTTCAGAACATCCTTCTTTGGCTTGCTCTCTTTCTTTTGCTTCTTCACGGATTTACTCTTCTTCTTCTAATCAGACTCTCTCTTGAATGAAGAAGACCGCCCGACGAGAACAGTGCCCCTTAAACTTTTCAAGGTTCTTCAGCAGTGACCAATATATTGACCAGTTCGGATATGGTATAGTCAAGTTTGTTCATATAAAAATTTACAATAAATTGACTATATGAACTCGTAAGAGATTGGAGAATCAAATCCACTTGCAACTCTCTTTGCATATTAAGTCTGAGCTTCTTAAGCTCCTCAAGATCCTTGATCACTATCATACAATGCTTATAGACCGACTGCCCTTTGTGCATCTTCATATTAAAGAGTCTATTGAATACTTTGAAGCACGTAGTGTGGCTCTGCTCACTATACAACTCTTGTAGGTGAGTGATCATAGCCCTGATAGTGGGCATATGCTCATGTTGGCTCTGTAGCTCATTTGACATGGAAGCCAGCACAAAACACTTAACCCGACTATCTTCATCCATCCATTTATCATATGATGCTCTTTGCTCAATGCTGGAATGGTTTGGTAACATTGGAGGCTCCTGGTCAAATACACGTCCTAATTTTTCAAAAATTAAGACAATCTTGAGGTTTCTTAGATAGTCCTTAAAATTGGTTCCGATCAAATGATTGGATTCAAGAATGTGGGCTAGAAAGTTTGAAGCTAACATGGTTTAACTGTGAGAGTAGAGATTCAAGTTAGATTTTTATATTTTTAAATTTTATATTTATTCTAGAAATTTTAAGAAGCAAACAAAAACTTTCACTATTTTTTTGGATTCCTACACTCCTCAGATGGAGAAGCAAAAATCTTAATGCGACAACTAGATTTCTAGTGGGTGCTATGGTCCCACCGATGCCATATACCTCACCTGACAGATATGGATAACACACATATCAATACGTGGATAACTCCTTGCTCAGATGCTTCTATAAGCATGTTGCAGCTACTTGATCTCTAAGTCATGTGGGCTCATCTGACAGATATTGACCATACTCCTTAGTTAAGTTCGACCCACTATTCACAAGCAGATGCAAGACCGTCATTGGGTCTCTCACCTGACAGACATTGGATCCAACCCTATTCTTACTCTGGAGTAATTCTTTGCTAATAGAGTGGTTGCGTGTTTTCGGTGCAACTAAACCACTGTAACCAGCTGCGAACAATCAACATCAATAGTACGTCCGCACATCTACAACGGTGGAAAACCTCTACATTTAATATTTATGGGAGGTTTAGGTTTTGATCGCATCTAATCAATCATCATATGACTGATCTAATTGGTATGAGCTAAATCAAACCACCAAACAACCATATTTAAGACTCAATCTTTCAAATTGACAAGATAAGTGGAGATCGGTGGAGGTCCTCTTGTTATTTTTTTTTAGATACCAATAAATTGGTTAGATCAATGAACAGAACTAATTAAATAATCACCTTTCAATTACTTACTTTAGACACTAATTGATCAATTGGTCCAAATAGATTAGCTCCAGTGAATCAGGCTCAAGCTATCGAACTGAATTAGGTCCTTAGGTCAATCGATTCTACACATGAGATTTAATCGATTCGATCAACAGCAATTATATGATCTAAAATTTAATTGACCTAATCTTAATCAACACTTGACTTGATTTGATCAATTGTTAAATCGATTTGAAACCATTATGATCAAATCAAAACTCTAGATGTAAACCAATCACATGATCTAATTTGATCCACCCATGTCTAATCCCTCATGCACAAACACAAATTTCGTATCTTAAAATTATATTTTTAGATTTTAATTCTTTGCATGAAAATTAAGTTTTTGATTTTAAAATTAATTTTGGATCTCAACATACAATCATATATTACATATGTGAATCAAAATTATGATTTTGGTCTAAATTTCAGATTTTGACATACCATCATATATCTTATACATGAATTAAATTCAGATCTAATTAAACTCTAGATCTTGACATGCCTTCATACATCTCATACATGAAATAAAATTCAGACTTAATAAATTTCAGATTTATGTATGCCTTCATGTATCTCATGCATAAGTTAAAGATCATATGAAAAATAAATTTCAGCCCTAAGCATGCCATCATATATCACATATACTATTTATAAATTAGATCTTAATCAAATTTCAGATCTTAATCAAGCATCCATATATCTCATGTATCCACAAAAATCAGATTTTGAAAGCTCTTTTCAAAAATTACATGTTATTTTCATACATATGAACATGTGGCTCTGATACCACTGTTGGATTCGGTATGGTGCTGATGTATGCATATTTTAAAATATTTTTGAATAAGAATACAGTGAAATAATAGATCAAAATATCTTTTTATCTAAGCATGCATACATATAATCAAAGCACCTAAAGATCTAATGTATATACTGAAAATAAATATGCTGATTTTAATCTAAAAATAAAATCATGTGATCAGATCACATACTTGTTTTATTTTTTTTCTTCAACATTAGATCTAGAAGAAGAATAGGTTCAATTTTAGTTATGCAAATATCCAACCTCTACTGATATCTACATAAGAACAAGATGGATTGATCCTCTTGATTTCTTCACATGCAATTGATCAACTCTGGATCAGCATTTGATCTTCTTGATCAACTCCTTGATCAGCTTTTTTTTCTTCCTTGGATCTTCCTTGATATAGATCAGCCATCAATTAAAGAGAGGAAGGAAGAGGGGATGGCCAACCTGATTTTGGGTGTGGAGAAGTGGACATCCAACTCTTTGGGCATTGGAGAAAGAGAAGGAGAGAGGGGAGGCATGGAGAAGTGGTTGTAGGCTGATTGTTTGGGACCTGATTGCTTCTAAAGGTCAAGGGGTGACCCCATTATATAGGCTTTTGATTTGAGTCCTAACCAAACTCCAAATCTTTATTTAAAGAAATTTTCAATCTCATTAGGACTCCTTCTTTTAATGCCGTAAGACTTATTAATTAATCCTTATCATATAAGGAAAGGGGAGGGGTGCCAACTATTAATGCCCACATCATGTCCTCACACCACAAGGAGATGGGGTTGCACCCCATTCATGCTATCCCATAGCCCCACGCCCCAATCAGATTTAAGGGGGCATAGTCCCTCAAATTATATCCTATATAATGCATCCAATTTGATCAAATCAAATGGCACAATAAAGGCTTGATCTAAAACATGTTGGCGCCCAATAATTGAGTTCCATAAACTCAATTGTAAATCCAATTTGAATTAGGTTTAATGCATGTAACTTAACTTGATTTAATCCTTATCAAATAAAGAATCCAAGTTCAAAGAGGAATTGAGTTTAACCATGTGCTAGCAAGATTTTCTTAAATTCAATAGGATTTCTCTAAATTCTAATCCAATTAAGACTTTTCCAGTCTCATTGGTTAGTTTAAATTAATTTTTTTATTTGTGTGATCCCATAGGTTTAATTTTGTTTGATAGTAAGATATACCATGATCTCTATCATGATATCATTAAAAAAATTTAATGGATCAGAACGATTTCACTCTAACTCAACAAGGATCGTCGATCCAGAACAATCCTAGTGAGTTCTTATAATCCATCAATAATACCTAGTAGTATGCAATGGCAATCCAATAGAATTGAATAACGAATCTCAAAGTATAGTTCTCATGTGATTCAGTCTCTCTATCGTGAGTCCCGACTAGATGGCAGGTCATAGATAAATCATCAAACCTCGTTATTGGTCATATGATATATTCGATTAGCTCAAGTCCAATTATGATTCTCATAAAATTTTTTTTCATTAATCACATTGCTGTGGCCACAGACTTTTGGACTTAGCCTCTCAAATTTTATAGGACTACTCATTTATATCAAGATCAATAGATTTCATCTACATGCACATCCTACTCCTACAGTGGATCAACTATCGCTAACATCTACTATAAGGACTCAAAGAGTCTATATTTATGTATTAGTCAAACTCTGGCAATCTTACTATGAGCAATCGTGCCATCGCAGGTCAAAAGATCATTCACATAACTACAATATTGAGATGATCACTGATAATTGAGTAGAAATTTACATGATCTCTTGTATAGTCATACTCAGTACTGATTGTTCTCTAACAACTATCTACACTTATCGCTCAGTGACTCTATACTGTAGATCAGAGACTCTCTATCCTGAATGAAGTGATCTGTGCATCGATTTATCTGGATCGATCACTGTCCTTATGATGATGCTATGATCGAAAGTAATTTAGAAATTATTTATATATATCTCTAATTCTCAATATCTTGAGAATATATATCATGAGTATTAATTCAGTGAATGATTTAAGGATACATCACATTTGAATGAAAATAAAACTTACTTTTTATTGATCAAATCAATCTTTTATGTATAAAATTGTGTCCTAGGTTATTATAATGTGTCTACCATATCTAGGACATACATCCAACATGTTATTCTATGAAAAAAATTTAATACGAATCAGATTTGGACTCTCAGCTTGACTATGTACTGAACCATATCACTTAGAGGTTATATATTGGTATTCTGATTATTACTGAGCTCATGATTCTGTTTTTGCCCTGATCACAAGGTATAAGTGTGGTATTTCGGCCCCACCATAGGATACATTTATGGTATTTCGATCCTGCAATAGGATATAAGTGTGGTATTCTAGTCCGATTATAAGGAATAAATATGGTATTCTAGCTCAACCATAGAGTATAAGTATCGTTATAGTTAAAGGTTGATGAGTTGGATGAAACATATTTTGAATCAAATTATTGAGTATGATTAGTTTTGAATCAGATATATATTTATGTATATGAATATTTGAAAGATACTGATATTAATGAATTCTTTGCAAATGAATTTTCTTATGTTTGTGCACTGATTATAAATTATATTTTAATTATTATAACTTATATTATTACATAAATTATCTAGTCAAGATATTCGTTGCTTACTGTACTATCTAGCTTATTATTTTTTTTTCTTTTTCAGATTCAGATGCTTAGTTTCAGGTATGTGTACTATTGGAAGAAAGATTAGAAGCAAGATTCAGTAACATCAACATTATTTAGATTGAGATCTATTGTTATTAGTTGAGATTTATCAATGGAGATTTATTTAATGCGAAGACTTTCAAATATATTTATTAATCAAAATTGTTAATTGAATATTGACTTTTAATTTTTTTAAATTAATTTCACTGTGATGCATTGATATCATATTTGGAATGTCTTGCATGCTTGTGGAGAAGGTTCTCCATGAGTATGTGATGATTGCCATGATCTCTTGGCTCACGATCCAGTATGACAATTAATATGGTATCAGAGCATAAGTGATAAATTAGGACATATATAATCAATCATGCATATAAGTGGGTAGATACAAGGATATTGGGAGAATAACTTATATTGATTGTTACATAACTTAAAAACATAGATTTAACATAAGTGCACTGATGGATTTGAATCAAAATACACAATAGAAGCATAGTGGTTTGAATTATTGTAAATTGATCAAGACAATAATTTAATTTAAAAGATGTTATGATAAAAGATTTGCTTTTAGGATTAGAGAATGACTTGAGATAGAAGTAATCCTAAATTTTTGAAGACTTTGATAAGAAAAATTTCAAGAATGATTTTTTTTTAGGGGAGGAGAATGTGACACCACAACTCAAACACATAAATCTTAAAGGGGCAGAAAAAAATTGAGAGAAGACTCTCATTGGGAGTTGAACTCCTCTCATTTGGCCCCATTTGAAGGGAAGAGAGGTTCTCTTTTCTTCTTATCAAAGATCGAGGCCCCAAACAAAGAAGATTGCTAGAGTTTTATTCTTGAAAGCCATTATTATGCCCACTGATTTCTACCTAAACATCATTAGAAAAGCTAGGTAAGAACTTGAGAATCTTAGGTGGATCTTTTTTCTAGCTTCCGCAACCATCAGAGCCTTAATTCTGGCCGGCAATCATCGGATTTTACTTGGGAGAAATCGAGCCCTATTTCACCTATTTTTTCATTGATCTTCTTTGAATTTTTAGAGCCATTCATCACCATCAATCATCGTCAAGGGAAGCACCGGCTGCACCATCGAGGCCCTGACCACTGTCGATCATGGCCACCTATGGCAGAAGCTCCACTGCTTTGAGAAAGAGGGGATTAATTGAATCCCTTGTTTCGCCAAGAGAGGGAGATGAAGAAGAAAGGAAAAAGAAAAAAAAAAAGAAAAAGAAAAGAAATGGGAAAAGAATAGAGGAAAAAAAAGAATAAAAGAATAAAAGAGAGAAAGAGAGTTTCTCTCTCTTCCTACTATAAAAAATTAAGGTATTAGTGGCAGCCATTAGAGACGGTATTTTCACCGTCATTAATAGAAGGTATCAGCGACGGCATTACCGACGATAATACTTTCATCGATAATAATTTATTAAATTTATTAAATTATTTATTAAATTTATTAGCACCAACAGAAAGATTATTAGTGATGGTGATTGCCATCGCTAATAATCATTAGTGATAGCCCTATTAGCGATAGATTTAGCAATTACAAGAAAAAAAAAATTATTTACTAATTAGCAACCATGAAAAGAGTATTAGTGATGGTTATTGTCATCTCTAATAATTTTTTTTATTTATTAAATTTATTAGCAACAATAAGAAGTATATTAGCAATGGCATTTGCTATTGTTAATAATCTATAATTTTTTTTCTATTTTTACTGAATATGGTATAATTTTAGAATTTAAAATTTATTTTTACTATTTATTATCTAAATAATTATTATTAGAGTATCGTCATAAAAGATCATCTCGATCCAATAGTCCTAACTATGTCGATCAATAAAATTTGATTTCGATGGCCATGAACGACTTCATGATAATCTGATAGATAGAGACCATCGATAGATTCAAAAACTTATAATAATAATCTTAGTGATATTTATAGCATACTATCAAAATTT
Source organism: Elaeis guineensis (assembly GCF_000442705.2). Taxonomy (NCBI): domain Eukaryota; kingdom Viridiplantae; phylum Streptophyta; class Magnoliopsida; order Arecales; family Arecaceae; genus Elaeis; species Elaeis guineensis. The sequence goes on from NC_025993.2 coordinate 134,597,064, forward strand.
TACTTCAATCGGACATCATTATCATGATCAATTTAGCACTGAATAATTTAGATCGTTAAATAAAAAATGAGTGATAACAAGGCTAAACAGTATCTGATTATAAGATGATTTTTTAGATAAATAATCTTTACTACTATTTTAATTATTTGTATGATGATGATTATAAAATTCAAACTATACATATATGAACAATCTAAAATCATATATCTTTTGATACTCATTCTTAAAGTCCTTAAGTAATTATACTTGTGCTTTTGTAAGATCTTCTTAATATGGATGGCTCATATATATACAGTTTGAATTTTATGATCATCACCATATAAATAATTAAAATAGTAGTAAATATTATTTATCTAAAAAATTATCTTAATTGGATACCGTTTGATCTTTTGATCACTCATTTTTTATTTAACGGTTAAAATCATTTCATACTAAATTCACCATGATAATGATGTCTGATTGAAATAAAATTTTGATAGTGTACTATAAATATCATCAAAATTATTATTTTAAAATTTTAGATTCATCAGTAGTCTCTATCTATCAGATCATTACGCGGTCGTTTGTGACCATCGAAATTGAATTTTATTCATCGACATAGCTAGGGCTATCGGATCGAGGTGGTCTTTGTTAACGATACTCTAATGATAATTATTTAGATAATGAATGATGAAGATGGACTTTAAATTTCAAAATTATATCACATTTAGAGAAAAATAGTGATAGATTTTTTATTAATTTGGTCTATGATTATTAGTGATGGATTTTTTTATTATTAGCTACGGTGTTTAGCCATCGCTAGTAACTTCTCCCTTCTTGCCTATTATCTTCCCCATGTGCCCTCATGTTCCCCCACCCCCTTCCCTGCGCACCTTGGTTTTCTCCCACCCCCTTCCCTGCACATGTATCATCTTCCTCGAGCTCTCCCCTTACCATCGATCGCCTCCTTCTCCCCCCATCGCATCTCTTGCCAGATCGGCCCCTCGCAGCCTCTCCTTGTCGGATCGGGCCGTCGACCACCTTCCCCTTTGCCCCTCACCACTCCCCTTGCCAGATTGGCCCCCCGCTGCCTCTCCTTATTAGATCGGCCCCCACCTCTCTTTGCCAGATTGGGCCCCCCGTCGCCTCCCCTTACTGCTTCTCTTGTCGGATTGGCCACCCACTACCTCTCCTTGCTGGATCAGCCTCCTACCCCTCTCCTTGTCGGATCAGGCCCCCGGTTACCTCCCCCTTGCCGAATTGGGTCCCCCACCACCTCCCCTTATCGGATCGGCCCTCTGACTGCTTCATACTTTTGGGAAAAATTTAGTGCAGGGGTAAAATAATAATTTTAAAACTTTTCAAAATTACTATTTTACAGTGAAAATTATTAATTAATCTAATTAATTAATAAAAATTTATCCTACACTAAGATCTAAATATGATATATAGCATGCATGTATTTAAATTTAAAATTCGAATTTAAACAATAAATACTTTACTGTAATGTGTTCAGAACACAATATCTTTGTACGGATAGTAGATCATCGCAATCTGATCACCGTCGGGAGAGTCTGATCATCGTGATGCAGTCACACAGTGTGTCTGATCTCTGTGGATTGTCTACACGAAGCTCCCGATCTGATCGACTCCTCACGAGTGCTAGCTCGTTGTAGAGCCCTTTCAACGGTCGATGCTGATCGAACTCCTCGATCGATGTCTGTCAATTCTTTGGATACTTTAGATCATCAGCAGACGTACTTGAGAGGATGTTGAAGATCTTCCTGAAATTTGGTGGGCTCACGACACTCGTAGCTCACCTTCTCACTTCCCGAACTCCAGGTTAAAACCCTGGAGAACTCACTGAAACCCTGCACACACTTTTTCTTTCTTTTCTTTTTTTTCTCTCGGAAGGATATAGACCTTCACCTTGCACACAAGGATTCTTCATGCCCAGATTTTCTCTCCAAAATTTTTCTTGCACATGCCCCACTCTTCTCCTCCTTTTAAAACAATGTCAAATATCTTATCCATATGAGAGGATAAAGATGAGTAATTGCACATTTGAATTCAATTCAAATTTTAAATTCAAATGGAAACCAAATTATCCCTATCCACTAAGGGCGTGAGAAGAGAAGGGGTGGCTTAATTTGTGCATTAGTGATTTCATGAGAAACATTTTCTCGTGTAATAAATGGGGGCTAAAAGAGGATAAGGTCAAGGTGCTAAGATTGGTTGCTCATTCAAATTCAAACTTTGTTTTGAATTTGAATGGCCAACCAATCATCCTTATCCACTCATTTGGCACATTAAAGTAGGGTGTGAAGAGGGCTTTGCATGAGAAAAAATTCATGAGAACTTCCTTCTCGTGAATTCAAATGGGCACAGTGGAAGTGAGGTGGCGCAGGGAGAATGGGTCAAGGTGGTTTCATTATTTAAATCAACCTAATTAAACCAAATAAGTTAGGCCCAATTAGACTAATTTAAATCTAACTTAATTAAGCTTAATTAGGCTCAATAAAATTCTAATCAAATCAAAAATTGATTAAGCCCAACCCCTGATCAAATTAGGGACCAAACCATCTCGATGATTAGGTCAACTCTTAACCTAATCGGGTCAAACCCAACTGAATCCAATTCAATTGGACTTGATCCAAAAATAACCAAAATTACTAATTAAATCTCTCATAAATATTGAATTCAAATTTGATGGGTAATCGGGCATCAGAATTCATCGATATGTAACCCTGATCGAAGAGTCCCAAACCAGTGGAACTCTTGACCCTGGTACCTAAAATATGTGGGACTCATGATCAGAGAATCCTGATTCTCGATCACAGAGTCTCAGACACATAGGACTCATAGTCCACGAGCATTAGGACTCTTCATCAGCCATCAGATCAGATAGGAACCTCTAATGTGTGTGACCCCGCAGGTTTGAACCTAAGCCGGTAGCATAGGAATCAATTTCTGTACTAATCGAAGTGACCATCTAGTAATGGTACCCGATGATCGGATAGGTCGAATAGTCACAATCGCAACACTCAGAACCTACATGAATATGGTTACTGTATAATTCATCCTTTTGACCTCTGTGTTTAGGATGACTCAGGGTTAAACTGTCAACCCTGATTAGATCATCCGAATCGTACTCAACTTAAACAGTCCTATGACTCCTCACAAAGACTACCCTGGCTAAGATTTTATTAAATTGAAACACGACTGTACACAGCTCCTAAACTGGAGTGGTCAATCCCATCTTGACACACGCACCGACAAGTCAAGTACTTGACTACACCCACAGCCTTCCGTCACTGAATTAAAAATTTAGATAGTCCAGTGCCTAAGTGCAGTGAGTTGCTTGCAAGTCACCGTGGCGGTCTCAGGTCGGAGGGATATTTATATCCATATTCCATCAGAGCAAATTTTGACAGCAAAAATAGCTCTGAAGTCGGTCACGTTCAGTACAGATGTATCCTTACATCTCATCTGTATGCCATACCAGTATCTCCACACTCATTGGTTAAGAGAACAACCAACCTATATGGCACACAATGACCCATGCTTGATAAATATTATCATCCTTGGTAACAACGTATCATTTAGTTGCGAACAGATTTAAGGTCTAAACGATAAATCTTCCTTTATCGAGTTTAAATAGTCCTAAGGACTTCACCACAACATAGGAGTTCATTAGAAGATGAAACATTTTGTGATGAAAAATATCAAAATAATTTTTATTAATTTATAATTCATGTACATATACAAAAATGAGCACAACCGTCAACAGACTGATGATTGGCTTTGGAACACTATTCCCAACAATCTTCCACTTGGCCTAAAGCCAATCGATGCAGTATCTAATACCCATCTTCGACTTGTAGTCGTCGAACTCCTTCACCACAATGGTTTTAGTGAATGGGTCGGCCAGGTTCTCTTTTCCGTTGATCTTCAGAAGATCGACGTCACCTCGATCCATAATTTTTCAGATGAGATGGTAGCAGCGTAGAATATGCTTCGTCCGCTGGTATGCCTTGGATTCCTTCGTCTGAGCAATGGCTCTAGAGCTATCACAATAGAGCAGAACTGGACCAACAAGGGAGGGTGCTACTCCGAGCTTGGTGATGAATTTTCTCAGCCACACCACTTCTTTGGCAGCATCTGATGCAGCGACATACTCTGCCTCACAAACTGAATCAGCCACTGTGTGTTGCTAGAACTCTTCCAGTAGATAGCCTCACCATTAAGGGTAAAAATAAATTTCGACACACTTTTGCTATCATCGTGATCAGTCTGGAAACTAAAGTCTGTAAACCCTATAAGTCTCAAGTTCGATTCACCATAAACAAGCCACTGGTCTTTAGTATTTCTTAAATACTTCAGAATGATTTTAACAACCTTCCAGTGATTCTCCCCTAGATCAGATTGGTATCTACTCACTACCCCTAGTGAGTATGCCACATCTGATCGTGTACATGTCATGGCGTACATGATAGATCCCACTACCGAAGCATATGGAATCCTACCCATACGCTCTCTCTCTGGAGGTATTGTTGGACAATCCCTCTTCGAGAGAGAAATTCCATGGCCTATCGGTAGATAGCTTTTCTTAGAATTCTCCATGCTGAATCTCTTCAGCATAGTATCTATGTACGTAGATTGGGATAAACCAAGCAACCTTTTAGATCTATCCCTATAGATCTTCATCCCTAGGATGTAGGAAAATTCTCCCAAATCCTTCATGGAGAACTGTGACGACAGCCAAATCTTTATTCTTTGTAATGCAGGGACATCATTTCCGATTAAGAGAATATCATCCACATATAATACAAGAAATATCACTACTGGACCATTAGCCCACTTATAAATGCAGGGCTCTTCTCTGCTCTTAACGAAGCCGTACGTCTTGATCGTCCTATCAAAATGTATGTTCCAACTCCGAGATGCCTGCTTAAGTCCATAAATGGACCTCTGTAGTCTGCACACCTTAAACTCATCAATGGATGTGAATCCTTCAGGTTGTATCATATACACCTCTTCATCTAGCTCTCCGTTTAGGAAAGCTGTCTTCACATCCATCTGATAGATTTCATAGTCCAGATGGGCAGCTATCGTAAGCATAATCCGAATGAATTTGAGTATTGCCACAGGAAAAAATGTCTCGTCATAGTCTATACCATAACGTTGACGATATCCTTGGCAACCAGACGGGCTTTATAGGTTTCCACCTTTCTGTCTGCGCCCCTCTTCCTCTTGAAGACCCACTTACACCCTATGGATTTTACTCCTTCGAGTGGGTCAACCAATGTCCACACATCGTTGACCTTCATGGACTCCATTTTGGATTTCATAGCCTCTAGCCATTTCTCAGAGTTGGATCTCTGCATTGCATCCATGTTGATGATTAGATCGTCATCGTTTTCATCAAGTTTGATAGGATCGTCATCCCGGACCAAAAAATTATAGTATCTGTCCGGTTGATGTGGTACTCTACCAGATCGCCTTAAGGGTGCTTGAACAATGGGCTCCGGATCTGATCTAATCAAATTCGATTCAGGTTCAGCAACTTGTGTCGATTTTTCTACCTGTCGAACTTCGTCAACTTCGACCTTAGAGGCAACAGTCCCTTCACCAAGGAACTCTTTTTCCAAAAAAATTGCCTTAAGGCTGACAAATACCTTTTGCTCATCAGTCAGGTAGAAATAATATCTTTTGATCTCTTTTGGGTATCCTATAAAATTACACTCGTCAGACCTAGGTCCTAGCTTGTCCGTAATTATACGTTTAACATAAGTTGGACACCCCCAAACTCTAAGTGCTAGAGTACTGGCTTACATCCTATCCATATCTCATATGGCGTTTTGGTTACAGACTTACTCAGAACTCTATTTAGAAGGTAACAAGCTGATTCGAGCGCATATCCCCAAAGGAAGATCGGTAGACCAGCAAATCCCATCATGGATCAAACCATATCGCACAAGGTCCGATTTCTCCTTTCAGATACACCATTATGTTGTGGTGTTCTAGGAGGAGTCCATTGAGAGAGAATCCATTCTCCCCAAGATATGTCAGAAACTCATTGAAAAGGTATTCACCTCCTCGATCAGATCGAAGAGTTTTAATACACTTCTCAGTTTATTTTTCTGCCTCATTTTGAAATAGTTTGAACATTTTAAATGACTCTGACTTATGCTTCATTAAATAGACATACCCATACCTCGATAGGTCATCTGTGAAGGTTATGAAGTAGAAATATTCACCTCTTGCACTTGTGCTCATGGGTCCACATACATCAGAATATACCAGACCCAAGAGTTCACTGGCTCGCTCACCTTTTTCAATAAAAGGTGACTTGGTCATTTTACCAAGAAGACAGTGTTGGGAATAGTGTCCTAAAGCCAATCATCAGCCTGTTGACGGTTGTGCTTATTTTTATATTTGTACATGAATTATGAATTAATAAAAATTATTTTAATATTTTTTATCATAAAATATTTCATCTTCTAATGAACTCCTATGTTGTGGTGAAGTCCTTAGGACTATTTAGACTCGATAAAGGAGGATTTATCGTTTAGTCTGTTCGCAACCAAATGATACGTTGTTACCAAGGACGACAATGTTTATCAAGCATAGGTCATTGTGTGCCATATAGGTTGGTTGTCCTCTTAACCAATGAGTGTGGAGACACTGGTATGGCATACAGATAAGATGTAAGGGTACATCTGCACTGAACGTGATCGACTCTGGAGCTATTTCTGCTGTCAAGATTTGCTCCGATGAAATATGGATATAAATATCCCTCCGATCTGAGACCGCCACGGTGACTTGCAGCAACTCACTGCACTTAGGCACTGGACTACCTGAATTTTTAATTCAGTGACGGAATGTACTTGACTTGTCTTGTCGGTGCGTGTGTCAAGATGGGATTGACCATTTCAGTTTAGAAGCTGTGTAGAGTCATGTTTCAATTTAGCAAAACCTTGGCCAGGGTAGTCCTTGTGAGGAGTCACAGGACTGTTTGAGTTGAGCACGATTCAGATGATCTGATCAGGGTTGACAGTTTAACCCTGAGTCGTCATAAACACAAGGGTCAAAAGGATGAATTATACAGTAACCATATTTATGTAGGTTCTGAGTATTACGATTGCGATTATTCGACCTATCCGGACGTTGGGTACCATTGCTAGATGGTCACTTCGATTAGTACAGGAATTGGTTCCTGTGCTACCGGCTTAGGTTCGAACCTACGGGGTCACACACATTAGAAGTTCCTATCTGATCTGATGGCTGATGTAGAATTCTACATATTTAAGACTCAGTGATCGAGAATTAGGATTCTCTGATCTTGAGTTCCACACATTATGGGTACCGGGGTCAAGAGTCCCACTGGTTCGGACTTTTCGATCAGGGTTACATATCGATGAATTCTGATGTCCGATTGTCCATCGAATTTAAACTCAGTATTTATGAGAGGTTTAATTAATGATTTGATCACTAATTAACTCAATTTGATTGAGTAATTATTTTTGGATCAAGTCGAATTGAATTGGATTCAGTTGGGTTTGACCCGATTAGGTTAAGAGTAGACCTAATCGTCAAGATGGTTTGGTCCCTGATTTGATCAGAAGTTGGGCTTAGTTAATTCCTGATTTAATTAGGATTTTATTGAGCCTAATTAAGCCTAATTAAGTTGAATTTAAATTAGTCTAATTGGACCTAACTTATTTGGTTCAATTAGGTTGGTTTAAATAATTAAACCACCTTGACCCAATCTCCATGCGCCACCTCACTTCCATTGCACCCATTTGAATTCATGAGAAGGAACTTCTCATAAATTTTTTCCTCATGCCAAGCCCTCTCCACGCCCCACTTTAATATGCCATTTGAATGGATAAGGATGATTGGTTGGCCATTCAAATTTATAATAAAGTTTGAATTTGAATGGACAATCAATCTTTGCACCTTATCTCTTTTTTTACGTCCCATTTATTACATGAGAAAAGGTTTTTCATAAAATCACTCCATGCATAATTTAAGCCATGCCTCACGCCTTTAGTGGATAAGGGATGAGTTGGTGTCCATTTGAATTCAAAATTTGATTTGAATTTAAATGTGCAATTACTCATCTTTATCTTTTCTGTTGGATAAGACGTTTGACGTTGTTATAAAAGGAAGAGAAGAGTGGGGCGTGTAAGAAGAAGAAGATTTTTGGAGAAAAATTCTGGGGCGTGAGAAGTCTTGTGCGTGAGAAGAAAGTCATATCCTTCTAAGAGAAAAAGAAAGAAAAGAAGGTAAAGTAGGTGCAAGGTTTCCGGTGAGTTTCTAGAGTTATAGCCTGGGGTTCGGGAAGTGAGAAAGTGAGCTACGAGTGTCGTGAGCCCACAAAATCTCAAAAAATCTTCAACATCCTCTCAAGAATGTCTGTTGATAATCTGGAGTATTTGAAGAATTGACAGACATCGATCGAAGGAGTTCGATCAGCATCGGCCATCAAAAAGACTCTACAACGAGCTAGCACTCGTGAGGAGTCGATCAGATCGAAAGCTTCATGTGGATGATCCGCAGAGGCCAGACACATTATGTGGCTGCATCGCGATAATCAGACTCTTCCGACGGTAATCAGATTGCGGCGATCTACTATCCGCACAAAGGTATTGTGTTCTGAACACATTATAGTAAAGTATTTACTGTTCGAATTTAAATTTTAAATTTAAATGAATGCATGCTATATATCATATTTAGATCCTAGTGTAGGATAAATTTATGTTAATTAATTAGATTAATTAATATTTTTTCACTGTAAAATCATAATTTTAAAAAAATTTAAAATTACCATTTTATCCCTGCATAAATTTTTTCCACAAATGGTATCAGAGCGGGTTCTTAGATATGATATATATATTTGCATGCATAGATTAAGTTGTAATCTAAAAGTTTAAATTTGAAATTTGAAATTCAAAATTTGAAATTTGAATTTTGAAAGTTGTTCGAAATTCAAAATTAAAAAATTTGAAATTCAAAATTTAAAATTTGAATTTTGAAATTTAAAATTGGAAATTCAAAATTTAAAAATTTAAAATTTAAAATTTGAAATTTGAAATTTGAAATTTGGTTGAAATTTCAAATTTAAAATTCAAATTTGAAATTCAAAATTTGAAATTCAAAAATTTGAAATTTAAAATTTGTTTGAAATTTGAAATTCAAAATTTAAAATTTGAAATTTAAAATTTAAATTTTGTAATTGGTATATTTAGATATATTTGATCCAAGTAGCAAGTAATCGAATTGGGTTGGTTGCCATGGCCGTCCGATCATAGGAGAAAAGTAGGGTTTAAAGGTCCTCTCCTCCCATTCGATGGGGTCTCCTATAGTGGTAGGGATGCCGCTGCAATTATATTCCATACAGATGAAGCAGCGAAAGGAATTAATTGTAAAGGTTCAATTGTAAATTTATCATGAAATATGTTAGATTAGATCTAAAGAATATTCATGATTTATTTTGATTGAGTAATTTTCTGTTATGTAATTAGCAATAGGATTGCTATTTATGAAATGTGCTGATCTATTTGTGAAAAGAGTCAACATATTTGGTAAACAAAAAATAAAACCTTTCAAATTTGAAAATTATTTTCAAAATGCCAAACCCTGACCCATCAGCCCAAATACTTAATTAAAAGAATTAAGTGCTGTCTAGTAGGTCTAGAATTGTGAATTAAGACCTAAGATAATTGCATAAACTTATGGATCAATGGGTTAGATGGATTAAGTCCATAATTGGGTTAGACCTAAGGTTAGCTTAAAGAAATGGACTAAATTAGAGTAATTGATCAAATCTAATCAAAAGTTGAATTAGATTAGGTCAAGGATACTCTAGACTCAACTCCAATAGTTGTAGTTGAATGGGTCCATGTCTTTAACTAGACCAAGATGGACTTAATTCATGGCTACACGGTGGAACCCTATTTACTAAGTTGATCAAATTAAAACTAATGAACCGGTTGGTGTCTAAGGTAAGTTTGGCAGTTTGACCAGTGATTTTTAAGCAGGAGCTACTCGCAGTGATTTGATCTCTGATGAGTTAATGGCTTATCCCCACCACTGATCTCACTTACCTGGCCAACCTGGTGAATTAGGTTTTGATTAGATCACTTGATGATTAGGGCTCACCCATGTCATTAGGTAAATCAGTTAACTGATTTAGGTGTTCCTAATGCCAGCTTTAATTAAATTTTTTTTTTAATCTGACTTGGTGAAGTCAGTGAGAGGATTGAAATTGGCTGGATATTATCTTCTCATCTATCCTTTAATAAAATCCTCAAAAAAATTATTAGATCTCTAAAAATGATTAAGTTATATTGATAACTAAGTCATAGCCTCCCATTAAGTGAGTGATAATAAGTCCATTAGTTTAATAATCATTGGAGGTCCAAAGGCCTGGTGCTTATTGACTAATGGAATTATCATTCATAATATGATAATTTAATTTGAGTCTTTCTGATGGTGGTTAGGTTGGCCAGCCAAAGTCAGGCCTGATCATTTATTGGTCCAATTCACCAAATCAAATTATGTTAATGGTTGGACCTAACCAGATCTTTTCAGTGGAGGCCAAAGCCTACTGATTAGGTTCTGGGACAAAATCAATTACTAGAAGTTGTTTAGAGAAATAACTGGTTATGAACCTACCCATAGATGCACATGGGTTGACCAACCAAAGTTGGACTCATGTGTAGTCTGTGTGGATTCTAGTACCCACTAAGAATTAAAGTAATTTCTCGAATTGGAGGTTGAGGCTACCAGTTCGTAAAAATACTGGGAGAAACTTTAGACTAAAGTCCAAGTCTTTAGTATTTATAATTTATGTACTAATAGAGGTCTGATTTTTCTTTATGCAGCTATGGCCACTACCCTGTCCCTCTGGTCATTATTAGATAATGACAAGCTCATGGGACCTAATTTCGATAGCTGGTATCAAAAATTAAAAATTATCCTTGAGCATGAGTGGATCCTTTATGTAGTAACAGATCCGGTACCTGAGGAGCCAGCCTCGAATGTTAGAGGGACGGTCCGAGATACTTATCAGAAATGGCTCAACGACCGCACCACCGTTCGGTGCATTATGCTGGCGGCAATGAATGATGAGTTCAGCCGCAGATTCGAGAATGCCCAGCCACAGGAGATGCTTCAAATGTTGAACGACTCCTTTGGCATGTCTGTCGATGTTGAAAGGCACAAAACTAGTTGTGCCATTTTCAATGCTCGGATGAGGGATGGAGCCTCAGTCACTGATCATGTACTGTACATGATCGAAATGATTGAGCGCCTAAGTAAATTGGGCTTTCCTCTGCACGAGCAGCTCGGTAAGGATGCGATCCTTAATTCATTGCCCAAGTCCTTCCTCCCCTTCCATACTTATTTTCGGATGATAAAGCCTGCAGTGAACTACCATGGCTTGTTGGGGTTGCTGCAGAACTTTGAAAGGATCACCAGCTCCATAAGGAGTCGGTGAATATAGTGGGAGGATCTTCTTCTGATCATCGACCCTTTAAGAAAGGGAAGAAGAAGAACAAGAAGAAGAAGAATAAGAAGGTGCAGCTGCATGCTGGGACGTCTGCACAGGGTCAGACGAAGAAATGCAAGCCCGATCAGAGCCAGGCAGAGTGCTTCTTTTGCAAGAAGCAGGGGCACTGGAAGAGGAACTGTCCTCTATACATTGCTTTCCTAGATCCGAACAGGCCGAAGAAGAAGCAAGGTACTTATATGATAATACCTTGCAACTTTTTCATTTGTGATACTACTGCCTGGGTATTGGATACCGGAAGTCCTTATTATATTTGCAATTCGATGCAGGGTCTGCAAGTTAGTAGGAGATTTGATGAAGGCGATAGATTCCTGAATATTGAAGATGGAAGCAAAGTTTCGGTTCTAGCATTAGAAATCATGAACCTTGTAATCAATTCTTGAAATATAATTCTGAGTGAATGTCACTATTGTCTAAGCTTTTTATTAAATATTATTTCTGTAGGTCTTTTGGCCATGAACGGTTATCAATTTTTAATAAAAAAAATATTTGCAATATCATTTTGAATGGTATTACAATGTTTGTTGGATAACCTAATAATGAAATTTACTTTCTATCACAACTTGTTAATGTGGTTCAAACCTCCGGTAAACACTCTAGAATAGATAATGTGTCAGAAGTCTACCTTTGGCACTGTAGGCTAGGTCATATCAATAAGAACATGATAAATAGGTTGGCTCAAGAAAGAATTCTTGAAGTAGATGATTGTGAATCACTTCCAACCTGTGAGTCCTGTCTTCTTGGTAAAATGACCAAATCACCTTTTACTGGAAAAGATGAGCGAGCCAGTGAACTCTTGGGTTTGGTACATTCTGATGTATGTGGACCCATGAGCTCAAGTGCAAGAGGTGGATATTTCTACTTCATAACCTTCACAGATGACTTATCGAGGTATGGATATGTCTATTTAATGAAGCATAAATCGGAGTCGTTTGAAATGTTCAAACTATTCTAAAATGAGGTAGAAAAAAAACTGAAAAGGGTATTAAAACTCTTCGATCTGATCGAGGAGGTGAATACCTTTCCAATAAGTTTCTGACATATCTTGGAGAGAATAGGATTCTCTCTCAATGGGCTCCTCCTGAAATACCACAGCATAATGGTGTATCGAAAAGGAGGAATCGGATCTTGTTGGATATGATTCGATCCATGATGGGGTTTGCTGGTCTGTCGATCTCCTTCTGGGGATATGCGCTCGAATCAGCTTGTTACCTTCTAAATAGAATTTCGAGTAAGTCTATAACCAAAATGCCATATGAGATATGGATAGGACGTAAGCCAGTACTCTCGCACTTTAGGATTTGGGGGTGTTCGGCTTATGTTAAACATTTAATTACGGATAAGCTTGGACCTAGGTCTGACAAGTGTAATTTTATAAGGTACTCAAAAGAGACCAAAGGGTGTTACTTCTACCTAGCTGATGAGCAAAAAGTGTTTGTCAGCCTTAAGGCAATCTTTTTGGAAAAGGAGTTTCTTGGTGAAGGGACTGTTGCCTCTAAGGTCGAACTTGACGAAGTTCGGCAGGTGGAAAAATCGATACAAGTTGCTGAACCTGAGCCGGATTTGGTTAGATCAGATCCGGAGCTCATTGTTCAAGCACCCTTAAGGTGATCTGGTAAAGTACCACGTCAACCAACAGATACTATGGTTTCTTGGTCCAGAACGGCGATCCTATCAAACTTGATGAAAACGATGAGGATCCGATCATCTACATGGATGCAATGCAGAGACTCGACTCTGAGAAATGACTGGAGGCCATGAAATTTGAAATGGAGTCCATGAAGGTCAACGATGTGTGGACATTGGTTGACCCACCCAAAGGAGTAAAACCCATAGGGTGTAAGTGGGTCTTCAAGAGGAAGAGAGGCATAGATGAAAAGGTGAAAACCTATAAAGCCCATCTGGTTGCCAAGGGATATCGTCAATGTTATGGTATAGACTATGACGAGACTTTTCTTTTGTGACAATACTCAAATCCATTCGGATTATGCTTGTGATAGCTATCCATCTGGACTATGAAATCTGGCAGATGGATGTGAAGACAGCTTTCCTAAATGGAGAGCTGGATGAAGAGGTGATATGATACAACCTGAAGAATTCACATCCATAGATGAGTCTAAGGTGTGTAGGCTACAGAGGTCCATTTATGGACTTAAGCAGGCATCACGGAGTTGGAACATACGTTTTGATAAGACGATCAAGATGTATGGCTTCGTTAAGAACGGAGAAGAGCCCTGCATTTATAAGTGGGCTAATGGTCTAGTAGTAGTATTTCTTGTATTGTATGTGGATGACATTCTCTTAATCGAGAATGATGTCCTTGCATTACAGGGAATAAAGATTTGGCTGTCATCACAGTTCTCCATGAAGGATCTGGGAGAAGCTTCCTACATCCTAGGGATGAAGATCTATAGGGATAGATCTAAAAGGTTGCTTGGTTTATCTCAGTCCACGTACATTGATACTATGCTGAAGAGGTTCAGCATAGAAAATTTCAAGAAAGGCTATCTTCCGATAGGCCATAGAATTTCTCTCTCAAAGAGGGATTGTCCGTCAACACCTCAAGAGAGAGAGCGTATGGGTAGGATTCCATATGCATCGACAGTGGGATCTATCATGTACGCCATGACATGTACACGACCAGATGTGGCATACTCACTAGGGGTAGTGAGTAGATACCAATCTGATCCAGGGAGAATCACTGGAAGGTTGTTAAAATCATCTTGAAGTATTTAAGAAATACTAAGGACCAGTGGCTTGTTTATGGTGAATCGGACTTGAGACTTATAGGGTTTACAGACTCTAGTTTTCAGTCTGATCACGATGACAGCAAAAGTGTGTCGGATTTATTTTTACCCTTAATGGTGGGGCTATCTGCTGAAAAGTTTCAAGCAGCACACAGTAGTTGACTCAATTTGCGAGACGGAGTATGTCACCGCATCAGATGCTACCAAAGAAGTGGTGTGGCTGAGAAAATTTATCATCGAGCTCGAAGTAGCACCCTCCCTTATTGGTCCAATTATGCTCTACTGTGATAGCTCTGGAGCCATTGCTCAGGCGAAGGAACCAAAGGCACACTAACGGACGAAGCATATTCTGCGCCGCTACCATCTCATCCGAGAAATTATGGATCGAGATGACGTCGATCTTTAGAAGATCGACAGAAAGGAGAACTTGGCTGACCCATTCACTAAAGCCATTGCGGTGAAGGAGTTCGACAACTACAAGTCGAAGATGGGTATTAGATACTGCACCGATTGGCTTTAGGCCAAGTGGAAGATTGTTGGGAATAGTATCCCAAAGTCAATCGTCAGCCTGTTGACGGTTGTGCTCATTTTTGTATTTATACATGAATTATGAATTAATAAAAATTATTTTGATATTTTTCATTACAAAATTTTCATCTTCTAATGAACTCCTATGTTGTGGTGAAGTCCTTAGGACTATTTAGACTCGACAAAGGAGGATTTGTCGTTTAGTCCTTAAATCTGTTTGCGATCAAATGATACGTTGTTATCAAGGACGACAATGTTTATCAAGCATAGGTCGTTGTGTGCCATATAGGTTGATTGTCCTCTTAACCAATGAGTATGGAGATACTGGTATGGCATACAGGTGAGATGTAAGGGTACATCTGCACTGAACGTGACCGACTCTGGAGCTATTTCTACTGTTAAGATTTGCTCTGATGAAATATGGGTATAAATATCCCTCCAACCTGAGACTGCCACGGTGACTTGCAAGCAACTCACTGCACTTAGGCACTGGACTACCTAAATTTTTAATTCAGTGATGGAAGGCTGCTGGGTGTAGTCAAGTACTTGACTTGTCGGTGCATGTGTCAAGATGGGATTGACCACTCCAGTTTAGGAGCTGTGTACAGTTGTGTTTCAATTTAGCAAAACCTTGGCCAGGGTAGTCCTTGTGAGGAGTCACAGGACTGTTTGAGTTGAGCACGATTCGGATGATCTGATCAGGATTGACAGTTTAACTCTGAGTCATCCTGAACATAGGGATCAAAAGAATGAATTATACAGTAACCATATTCATGTAGGTTCTAAGTATTACGATTACGACTATTCGACCTATCCGGACATCGGGTACCATTGCTAGATGGTCACTTCGATTAGTACAGGAATTAGTTCCTGTGCTACCGGCTTAGGTTCGAACCTGCGGGGTCACACACATTAGAGGTTCCTATCTGATCTGATGGCTGGTGTAGAATCCTACATGTTTGAGACTCAGTGATCGAGAATCAGGATTCTCTGATCATGAGTTCCACACATTATGGATACCGGGGTCAAGAGTCCCACTGGTTGGGACTTTTAGATCAGGATTACATATCGATGAATTCTGATGCCTGATTGCCCATCGGATTTGGACTCAGTATTTATGAGAGGTTTAATTAGTGATTTGATCACAAATTAACTCAATTTGATTGAGTAATTATTTTTGGATCAAGTCCAATTGAATTAGATTCAGTTGGGTTTGACCCGATTAGGTTAAGAGTTGACCTAATGGTCAAGATGGTTTGGTCCCTGATTTGATCAGAAGTTGGGCTTAGTCAATTCCTAATTTGATTAAGATTTTATTGAGCCTAATTAAACCTAATTAAGTTGGGTTTAAATTAGTCTAATTAGATTAACTTATTTGGTTCAATTAGGTTGGTTTAAATAATTAAACCACCTTGACCCAATCTCCATGCGCCACCTCACTTCCATTGCACCCATTTGAATTCATGAGAAGAAACTTCTCATAAATTTTTTTCTCATGCCAAGCCCTCTCCACGCCCCACTTTAATGTGTCATTTGAATGGATAAGGATGATTGGTTGGCCATTCAAATTCAAAATAAAGTTTGAATTTGAATGGGCAATCAATCTTTGCACCTTATCCCTTTTTTTACGCCCCATTTATTACATGAGAAAAAGTTTCTCATGAAATCACTCCATGCATAATTTAAGCCATGCCTCACGCCTTTAGTGGATAAAGGATGAGTTGGTGTCCATTTGAATTCAAAATTTGATTTGAATTCAAATGTGCAATTACTCATCTTTATCTTTTCTTTTGGATAAGACGTTTGACGTTGTTATAAAAGGAGGAGAAGAGTGGGGCATGTAAGAAGAAGAAGATTTTTGAAGAAAAATTTTGGGGTGTGAGAAGTCTTGTGCGTGAGAAGAAAGTCCATATCCTTCCAAGAGAAAAAGAAAGAAAAGAAGGAAAAGTGGGTGCAAGGTTTCTGGTGAGTTTCCTAGAGTTTTAGCCTGGGGTTCGGGAAGTGAGAAAGTGAGCTACGAGTATCGTGAGCCCACAAAATCTCAGAGAGATCTTCAACATCCTCTCAAGCACATCTGTTGATGATCCGAAGCATCCAAAGAATCGACAGACATCGATCGAAGGAGTTTGATCAGCATCGGCCGTCAAAAGGGCTCTACAACGAGCTAGCACTCGTGAGGAGTCGATTAGATCGAGAGCTTCGTGTGGATGATCTGCAGAGGTCAGACATGCTGTGTGGCTGCATCGCGATGATCAGACTCTTCCGACGGTGATCAGATTACGGCGATCTACTACCCGTACAAAGGTATTATGTTCTGAACACATTACAGTAAAGTATTTACTGTTCGAATTTGAATTTCAAATTTAAATGAATGCATGCTATATATCATATTTAGATCCTAGTGTAGGATAAATTTATATTAATTAATTAGATTAATTAATATTTTTTCACTGTAAAATCATAATTTTAAAAAAATTTTAAAATTACCATTTTACCCCTGCACTGAATTTTTCCCACAGACAGGACTCACAGGTTGGAAGTGATTCACAATCACCTACTTCAAAAATTTCTTCTTGAGTCAACCTGTTTATCCTATTCTTATTGATATGACCCAGCCTACAGTGCCAAAGGTAGACTTCTGACATATTATCTATTCTAGGGCATTTATCGGAGGTTTGAACCACATTAACAGGTTGTGATAGAAAGTAAATTCTATTATAAAGTTATCCAATAAACATTGTAATACTATTCAAAATGATATTGCAAATATTTTTTTTTATCAAAAATTGA
This sequence comes from Elaeis guineensis, assembly GCF_000442705.2. Lineage (NCBI taxonomy): Eukaryota > Viridiplantae > Streptophyta > Magnoliopsida > Arecales > Arecaceae > Elaeis > Elaeis guineensis. The sequence continues at coordinate 134,614,686 of NC_025993.2, forward strand.
TAACCGTTTATGGCCAAAAGGCCTACAGAAATAATATTTAATAAAAAGCTTAGACAATAGTGACATTCACTCAGAATTATATTTCGAGAATTGATTACAAGGTTCATGATTCCTAATGCTAGAACTGAAACTTTGCTTCCATCTTCAATGTTCCAGAACCTCTCGCCTTCATCAAATCTCCTACTAACCTGCAGACCCTGCATCGAATTGCAAATATGATAAGGGCTTCCGGTATCCAATACCCAGGCAGTAGTATCACAAATGGAAAAGTTGCAAGGTGTTATCATATAAGTACCTTGCTTCTTCTTTGGCCTGTTCGGATCCAGTGAGGCAATGTATAGAGGACAGTTTCTTTTCCAATGCCCCTGCTTCTTGCAAAAGAAGCACTCCGTCTGGCTCTGGTCGGGCTTGCGCTTCTTTGTCTGACCCTGTACAGACGTCCCAGCATGCAGCTGCACCTTCTTATTCTTCTTCTTCTTATTCTTCTTCCCTTTCTTAAAGGGTCGACGACCAGAAGAAGACCCTCCCATAACATTCACCGACTCCTTATGGAGCTGGTGATCCTTCTCAAAATTTTGCAACAACCCCAACAAGCCGTAGTAGTTCCTGCAGGTTTTGTCATTTGAAAATGAGTAAGGAAGGGAAGGAAGGACTTGGATAGAGAATTAAGGATCACATCCTTACCGAGCTACTCGTGCAGAGGAAAATCCAGTTTACTTAGGCGCTCAATCATTTCGATCATGTACAGTACATGATCAGTGACTGAGGCTCCATCCCTCATCCGAGCATTGAAAATGGCACAACTAGTTTTGTGCCTTTCAACATCGTCAGGCGTGCCAAAAGAGTCGTTCAACATTTGAAGCATCTCCTATGGCTGGGCGTTCTCAAACTTGTGACTGAATTCATCATTCATTGCCGCCAGCATTATGCACCGGATGTTGGTGCAGTCGTTGAGTCACTTCTGGTAAGTATTTAGGACCGTCCCTCTAGCGTTCAGGGTTGGCTCCTCAGGAGCCGAATCCATTACTACATAAAGGATCCACTCATGCTCAAGGATAATTTTTAATTTTCGATACCAGCTATCGAAATTAGGTCCCATAAACTTGTCAGTATCTAACAATGACCGGAGCGGTGGGGTAGTGGCCATAGCTGCATAAACGAAAACCAGACCTATATTAGTACATAAATTATTAATACTAAAGACTTGGACTTTAGTCTAAAGTTTCTCTTAGTATTTTTATGAATTGGTAGCCTCAACCTCCAATTCGAGAAATTACTTTAATTCCTTAGTGGGTACTAGAATTCACACAGACTATACACGAGCCCAACTTTGGTTGGTCAACCCATGTGCATCTATAGGTAGGTTCATAACCAGTTGTTTCTCTAAATAACTTCTAGTAATTAATTTTACCCTAGAACCTAATCAGTCGGCTTTGGCCTCCACTGAAAAAATCTGATTAGGTCCAACCATTAACATGATTTGATTTGATGAATCGGACCAATAAATGATCAAGCCCGACTTTGGTCGGCCAACCTAACCACCATCAGAAAGACTCAAACCAAATTATCATACTATGAATGATAATTTCATTAGTCAATAAGCACCAGGCCTTTGGGCCTCCAATGATTATTAAACTAATGGACTCATTATCACTCACTTAATGAGAGGCTATGACTTAGTTATCAATATAACTTAATCATTTTTAGGACCTAATAATTTTTTTGTGAGGATTTTATTAAAGAATAGATGAGAAGAAAATATCCCGCCAATTTCAATCCTCCTACTGACTTCACCAAGTCAGATTAAAAAGGATTTACTTAAAGCTGGCATTATGAGCACCTAAATCAGTCAAACTGATTTACCTAATGACATGGGTGAGCCCTAATCACCAAGTGATCTAATCAAAACCTAATTCACCAGATTGGCCAGGTAAGTGAGATCAGTAGTGGGGATAAGCTATTAACTCGTCAGAGATCGAATCACTACGAGTAGCTCCTGCTTAAAAACCACTGGTCAAACTGCCAAACTTACCTTAGACACCAACCGGTTCATTAGTTTTAATTTGATCAACTTAGTAAATAGGGTTCCACCGCATAGCCATGAATTAAGTCTATCTTGGTCTAGTTAAAGACATGGACCCATTCAACTACAACTATTGGAGTTGAGTCTAGAGTATCCTTGACCTAATCTAATTCAACTTTTGATTAGATTTGATCAATTACTCTAATTTAGTCCATTTCTTTAAGCTAACCTTAGGTCTAACCCAATTATGGACCTAATCCATCTAACCCATTGACCCACAAGTTTATGCAATTGTCTTAGGTCTTAATTCATAATTCTAGACCTATTAGACAACACTTAATTCTTTTAATTAAGTATTTGGGCTGATGGGTCAGGGTTTGACATTTCGAAAATAATTTTTAAATTTGAAAGGTTTTATTTTCTGTTCACTAAATATGTTGACTTATTACACAAATATATCAGCACATTTCATAAATAGCAATCCTATTGCTAATTACATAATAGAAAATAACTCAATCAAAATAAATCATGAATATTCCTTTCGCTGCTTCATCTGCATGAATATAATTGCATCGGCACCCCTACCACCATAGGAGACCCCATCGAATGAGAAGAGAGGACCTTTAAATCCTACTTTTCTCCTATGATCGGACGGCCATGGCAACCAACCCAATTCGATTACTTGCTACTTGGATCAAGTATATCTAAATATACCAATTTCAAAATTTAAATTTTAAATTTTAAATTTTAAATTTTAAATTTTAAATTTTAAATTTTAAATTTCAAATTTCAAACAAATTTCAAATTTCAAATTTTTGAATTTCAAATTTTGAATTTCAAATTTTGAATTTTAAATTTTGAATTTCAAATTTGAAATTTCAACCAAATTTCAAATTTTAAATTTTAAATTTCAAATTTTTGAATTTTAAAATTTGAATTTCAAATTTCAAAATTTAAATTTTAAATTTTGAATTTTAAAATTTTGAATTTTAAATTTCGAACAACTTTCAAAATTTAAATTTTAAAATTTAAATTTTAAATTTTAAATTTAAACTTATAGATTATAACTTAATCTACGCATGCAAATATATATATCATATCTAAGAACCCACTCTGATACCATTTTTGGGAAAAATTCATTGCAGAGATAAAATGGTAATTTTAAATTTTTTTAAAATCACTATTTTACAGTAAAAATTATTAATTAATCTAATTAATTAATAAAAATTTATCCTACACTAGGATTTAAATATGATATATAGCATGCATGCATTTAAATTTAAAATTTGAATTTGAACAGTAAATACTTTACTATAATGTGTTCAGAACACAATACCTTTATGCAGGTAGTAGATCGTCGTAATCTGATCACCATCAGAAGAGTCTGATCATCGTGATACAGCCACACAGCGTGTCTGGCCTTTGTGGATCATCCACATGAAGCTTCCGATCTGATCGACTCCTCACGAGTGCTAGCTCGTTGTAGAGCCCTTTCGACGGTCGATACTGATCGAACTCCTTCGATCGATGTCTATCGATTTTTTGGATGCTCTGGATCATCAGTAGACATACTTGAGAGGATGTTGAAGATCTCTCTAAAACTTTATGGGCTCACGACACTCGTAGCTCACCTTCTCACTTTCCGAACTCCAGGCTGAAACCCTGAAGAACTCACTGAAACCTTGCACACACTTTTTCTTTCTTTTCTTTCTTTTTCTCTCGGAAGGATATAGACCTTCACCTTGCACACAAAGATTCTCATGCCCAGATTTTCTATCCAAAATTTTTCTTGCACATGCCCCACTCTTCTCCTCCTTTTAAAACAATGTCAAACGTCTTATCCACATGAGAGGATAAAGATGAGTAATTGCACATTTGAATTCAAATCAAATTTTGAATTCAAATGGAAACCAATTTATCCCTATCCACTAAGGGCATGAGAAGAGGAGGGCGTGGCTTAATTTATGCGTGAGTGATTTCATGAGAAATATTTTCTCGTGTAATAAATGGGGTGCTAAAATAGGATAAGGTCAAGGTGCTAAGATTGGTTGCTCATTCAAATTCAAACTTTATTTTGAATTTGAATGGCCAACCAATCATCCTTATCCACTCATTTGGTGCATTAAAGTAGGACATGAGGAGGGCTTTGTGTGAGAAAAAATTCATGAGAAGTTTTTTCTCGTGAATTCAAATGGGCACAGTGGAAGTGAGGTGGCGCAGGGAGAATGGGTCAAGGTGGTTTCATTATTTAAACCAACCTAATTGAACTAAATAAGTTAGGCCCAATTAGACTAATTTAAATCTAACTTGATTAGGCTTAATTAGACTCAATAAAATCTTAATCAAATCAGGAATTGATTAAGCCCAACCCCTGATCAAATCAGGGACCAAACCATCTCGACGATTGGTCAACTCTTAACCTAATCGGGTCAAACCCAACTGAATCCAATTCAATTGGACTTGATCTAAAAATAATTACTCAATCAAATTGAGTTAATTAGTGATCAAATCATTAATTAAATCTCTCATAAATATTGAGTCCAAATCTGATGGATAATCGGGTATCAGAATTCATCGATATGTAACCCTGATCGAAGAGTCCCAAACAGTGGGACTCTTGACCCCGATACCCAAAATATATGGGACTCATGATCAGAGAATCTTGATTCTCGATCATAGAGTCCCAGACATGTAGGACTCATAGTCCACGAGCATTAGGACTCTTCATCAGCCATCAAATCAGATAGAAACCTCTAATGTGTGTGATCCCACAGGTTCGAACCTAAGCCGGTAGCACAGGAACCAATTCCTATACTAATCAAAGTGACCATCTAGCAATGGTACCCGATGATCGGATCGATCGAATAGTCACAATCGCAACACTCAGAATCTACGTGAATATGGTTACTATATAATTCATCCTTTTGACCTCTGTGTTTAAGATGACTCAGAGTTAAACTGTCAACTCTGATTAGATCATTCAAATCGTACTCAACTCAAACAGTCCTGTGACTCCTCACAAAGACTATCCTGATCAAAGTTTTGCTAAATTGAAACATGACTGTACACAGCTCCTAAACTGGAGTGGTCAATCCCATCTTGACACACGCACCGACAAGTCAAGTACTTGACTACACCCAGCAGCCTTCCGTCACTGAATTAGAAATTCAGGTAGTCCAGTGCTTATGTGCAGTGAGTTGCTTGCAAGTCACCATGGCAGTCTCAGGTCGGAGGAATATTTATACCCATATTCCATTCGGAGCAAATCTTGACAGCAAAAATAGCTTCGGAGTCGGTCACGTTCAGTGCAGATGTATCCTTACATCTCACCTGTATGCCATACCAGTGTCTTCACACTCATTGGTTAAGAGGACAACCAACCTATATGGCACACAACGACCTATGCTTGATAAACATTATCGTCCTTGGTAACAACGTATCATTTGGTCGTGAACAGATTTAAGGACTAAACGACAAATCCTCCTTTGTCGAGTCTAAATAGTCCTAAAGATTTTACCACAACATAGGAGTTCATTAGAAGATAAAATATTTTATGATGAAAAATGCCAAAATAATTTTTATTAATTCATAATTCATGTACATATATAAAAATGAGCACAACTGTTAACAGGCTGACGATTGGCTTTGGGACACTATTCCCAACACCTACCTCTTCGAGCCCCAGCCACCTCCTGTCTCCTCGAGCCCCCAATCGCGAGCTCTTGATCACCTCCCTATGCCCCAAGCCCCTAGCTACCTCCTGCCTCCTTGAGGCCCTGGTTGCGAGCCCCTAGTCGCCTCCTACCTCCCCTATCCTCCGGTCACAAGACCCCAACTACCTCTCGCCTCTCCGAGCCTCTGACCGTGAGCACCCAGCCGCCTCTCCAAACCTCTGATCTCCTCCCACCTTTTTGAGCCCCCAGTAGCCTCCCACTTCCCCGAGCCCCCAGCTACCTCCCACTTCCTTGAGCCCTTGACAGCCTTCCACCTCCCTGAGCCCTCGATCGTAAGCCCTTGATCGCCTCCCACCTCCTCGAGCCTCGACTGCAATCCTACTAAGGTAATTGCAAACATCTCTGGGCTCAAGGGCTTCATGGATTTCATGTTCACGCTCTTGGTGACACCACCAATGGTTGCATATCTACTAGTAGCGAGCTCTTGTTTTGAGATTCAACATTATCTGTGATTGAAGTACTTGATTTATGAGTAATTTTAATGTTCTTTTCAAATATAGGGTTGTATTTTAATCCTGCTGAGAAGGAACATGAAGCACCTGAAGATGAGAACCGCCATGCTAGTGATCTTGAAAATGTGACTGTTGGTGAAGATGGTATGATCTATTTATCATGGCTACTTTATGATGCAGCATTGTTGTTTTGATAATATTTAAAAATGATAACTTGATATTAGAAGTAGTGTTTTACTTATGCTTGAGCAGGTTTACTGAAGCATTATGCATAACTGGTTATTGGAATACTAGATGTTTATATGATTGTGGTTTGATGTTTCAGAGACTATTAATTTTAGCACTGTTACAAGCAGGTTATTTATTTTTTTCTTATGTTTAATATATTTTTAATGAGATATTATTCTTTCTATTGTTTAAACTCTTCCATATTTATTCTTTTTTATAGATTCCTCTCAGTGGACCAAATTTTATTATTGGAAGGGCTGTTGTTGTCCATATTGATCTTGATAACCTCAGAAAGGGTAAACTTGACTTCATATTTTATTAATTTTAGGTATTAACATTGGATGATGTAGAATAATTAGTTATGATATGTTTAGTATCAATTTATATATATAATATTTTTTTATTTTTTATTTATTACATCAAAAGCATGCATGAGCTAGCAAGTCATTAAAATCTCCATCTCTGTTAATGCTAGCATTTAATGATTTGCTTATTTCTTTTTTACATGTTGAAATTATGTTACAGTTTTTATAATCACCCTAATTGCTTTATGCCACTCAGTGTCATTTTATTATCTTGATTGCATGTCTATACATAATTTTTTAGTATATTTTCTTCTTATACCTATTTTTTAGATTTCAATTTGTTAAGATACTCACTCATGGAGATGTTACATCCATATGCTACTTATTTTTTTATATGTATGTAATTTTTAAACTTATAAAGTAGATTTATAAAATTATAAAATTTATATTTTTAATATAATATAATTAATTTTTTTATTTATAATTATATTAAATAATTATTATTTTATTTATAATAAATTTTAAAAAATAATTATAAAATAAGTTTTAAAATATTTAATTATGAGTATTTCAAAAATAAAAATGATTAGCGATGATATTAGTGATGACATTACCGCAACTAATAGTTTTTTCAAAATTTTAATTAAAAAATAAAAATTTATTAGCGATGATATTAATGATAAACTGTTGTTAAAGTTTTTTTTTTAAATTTTAATTAAAAAATTAAAAAATTATTAGTGACGGTACTAATTACCATTATTAATGATGATAATTTTGCCTTCGCTGATAATAACAATTAGTGACTAAAATATTTTTGTCAGATTTTTAGCGATGGCTAATAGCATTAGCGATGACAAACTGACTATTAGCGATGGTAATTAGCCATCGCTAATGGTCAATTTTCTTATAGATTTGATGGAAATGAAGAACGCATTTGCAATCCAAAAGTGCCGTGATGATGAAAAGATTTGATATGCATCTTATTTATTATAAGATAAAGTATTCAACTAGTGGCAGAGACTATAATACAAATATGAACAAGATAGAGAGCAACTCATCTAGGAGAGATTTTGAAGTATATTTTTTATCAATATTTTCCTTGGAGTATAAGGACTTAGAAAGAATATGAATTTATTTATCCAAAATAAAGAAATATGATAGTTACAGAATGTAAAACTAAATATATGAAGCTTGTCAAGTTGGTTCCAAGGTGTCAGGGATGAGCATGATCGAGTGTATAAATTTGAGATAGATTTGAGGATAAAAATAAAAAACAAATGGTACCATATAAATTAAATACTTATACAGATGTGATGAATAAAATATTGATAATTGAAAGGAAAGTCAATGAAGAATGCATAGAAAGAGAGAAATTAAAAGAAGAAAAATTAATATGATAAGCTAGGGGTTTGAATAAGAGGTCAATGAGTGATAATTATGGCCATCTGATGGATCAAATATTCTAGATATGGTAAACCTCATGTTGATAATGAATGTCATTGGTTCGTTAGTATTTTTTTTAAATATGTAAGATGGGTCACAAAATAGTTGAGTGCCCTTAAAGAATTGAGAGTTGGCTTGCCTCGTTGGCTGAACAAAATAAGGATGAAAATTTGATAATAGACTTCCAATATAATGATAATAGACTCTAAGAGGTTGGTTTTCTAGCTTGAAGTCTGGCTCGATCCACTCTTTTGTCTAGATGAGCCGGATGTTTATCACTCACTTCACGACCAATAAAAGATAGCGTTGGCTATCGGTGCCGTTAGTGCACATTAAGCAGAAGGAAGGAGAGTCCATCTAAGAGTACACAGTCCGTTTCAACATAGCTATTTTAAAAGTCCACAACTTGGATTAGTCGGTCGCCATGACTACCTTTCAAGGAGGGCCCCAAAAGAACTCCCTCCTTTACTCCTTGGAGAAGAAGTATCCACGTGATTTTGCAGAAATGTTAGAGTAGGTAGAAAAATATGCCCAGGTGGATGAAGCCTTTGAAAAGCATGAGACCTCGGTCGAAGCTCCATGCCAGCTGAGGGAGGCAATGATCCCAGACAGTTAGCTACCTTGGAAAATCCAGTTAGGGACCATCCAAGGTCAAGAACCCCTCCTAGCCATCGGTCTCGGACACTACCATGGACCTGAAGACCTGAAAGCCTACCTCGACAGCATCGCCTATCTCCGAGGCATCGGTCCTTATAGAGGAGGTTCACTAATTATACCCTCTTGAATGCCTCAAGAGCTTAAATGCTCATGAAAATCTAAGAGCAGCTCCCCAGGCCTCAATATTGCCTCTACCACTGCGATCATGGTCATGATACTAAAAACTATATTCAGCTCCATGACAAAATTGAAGAGCTCATTCGATGAGGAAGGTTGGACCGCTTCATTTAAAGAATAAGGGAAGGCCCTGTACACCCACCAAGAGTGCCTCGATGCAAAAAGTGACCCAGCAAGATCGGCCTATAGAGAATCAACCAATGCAAGCATCATTAATGCTATCACTATAGAACATCGTGGCAATGGAGCAAGAAAAATTGTCCAACCTTCCAAGAGGCAAATGATTGAAGAACCCATCATTTTTATTAAAGAAAATGCATAAAGAGTTCAGTTTCCGCATAATGATGCAGTGGTTGTATCTCTCAATATAGTAAATTATGATGTATACTGTATATTGGTTGATAATAAAAGTTCAATCAATGTATTATTTTATGATGCTTTCTCCCAAATGGATATATCCGCTCAGCAGTTTGGGCAGTTGGATTCCCCACTTATGGGGTTCACTGGCGATGTGGTACCTATTGAAGGGGTTATTACCCTGATGGTGATAGCTAGATGAGCTCCCTATCAATCCACGGCTCAGGTTGACTTTCTCATGGTTTGGGCACCATCACCTACAATGCCATCCTTGGATATCTAGGACTCAATGAGCTCCAAGCTATAGTTTCTACCTATCATCTGAAGATAAAGTTTGCAACTAAGTTTAGGGTTGGAGAAGTTTGGGGAGACTCTGAAGTGCTACACCATCATACTTTGTGATGTGGCACCTTTTAAAGTATACCTTGTTGATGGACTGGACGCCCATGATGAGCTGATTGAAGAATATGAGGAACCTGTGAAAGATCTTGAGATGATTCCACTAAATGACGGAAACAAGGAGCACACAGTACTGATCGGGTTGAATCTAGATTAGATAATAAAAAATCATCTCATTTTCTTTTTGCAGGAGAATACGAACGTATTTGCCTGGACCTCACCGACATGCCAAGCATAGATCCAGTGGTAATGACACATCAGCTGAGTGCTAAACCAACCTACAGATTTGTCAAACAAAAGAAGAGGAGCTTTGCACCCAAGTGGTAGATGGCAATAGCTAAAGAGGTAGACAAACTACTCAAGATTGGCTTCATTTGGGAGGTGACTTATCCAGACTGGATCACGAATGTGGTCCTGATGAAAAAGGTGAATGGCAAATGATGGATCTGCATTGATTTCATTGATTTAAACAAAGCATGCCTGAAGAATAGTTACCCATTGCTCCTAATTGACAGTTGATGGATGCAACTTTGGGGCATGAACTCTTTACCTTCATGGATGCCTTCTCTGAATACAACTAAATTTGGATGATGCTTGAAGATGAGGAAAAAATCATCTTTATCACTGATCAAGATCTCTTTTGTTATAGGGTCATATCCTTTAGCCTAAAGAATATAGGTACAACTTATCAACTCCCCATAAAATCTTCAAGAATCAGATTAGATGAAATATGAAGATCTATGTGGATGACATGCTTGTCAAAAGTAGAGCCTCGTGAACCCATGTTGAAGATCACCTTAAGATCTTCGCTGCTCTTCGAAAGTATTAGATGAAGTTGAACCCAGTGAAATGCTCTTTTAGAGTCACTTCAGATAAGTTTTTGGAATTTATAATGTCAAGCTAGGGAATTAAAGGGAATTTCAAAAAAATTCAGGCCATATAAGAGATAAACCCATCAAAAATTGTAAAGAAGGTTCAGCACCTCATCGATCGACTGACGGTCTTAAATCGATTCATCTCCAGATTAGCCGAGCATTACCTCTCCTTCTTTTAAGTCTTGAAGCAATCAAGAAAGTGTCAATGGATTGAAGAATGCTAGCATGCATTTGAAGAGTTAAAGAACTGCCTCAGCTTCACACCACTCCTCAGCAAGCTGAAGTCCGATGAAAAGCTTTATCTATACTTGGCGGTCTCTCCAGTTGCCATAAGTGTCGTGCTAGTTTGGGAGCAAGACAAGGTTTAGAAGCTAATCTATTATGTCAATAAAACTCTCCATGATATAGAAGCTAGGTATACCAGGCTAGAAAAGCTCATCTTCATTCTCATCATTGCAGTTTGAAGGCTTTAGCCCTTTTTCCAAGCACACCCCATCGTGACTTTGGTCAATCAGTCTCTCAAGACAGTCTTGCATCAACTTGATATGTCTGCCTAGTTGATGAAATGGGTGATCGAATTTGTAGAGTTCAAGGTGAAGTTTTAATCTCGACCTTCTATTAAAGCTCAAATCTTGATAGACTTTATTGTGGAGTGTACTATCCCGAAGGATCAAGACAAGCCCGACCTAGTCCAAGAAGAGACCAAACCTATTAAGCAAGGTTCCTCTAGAGAACTAGATGGATTCTAGGTGGTGCACATAGATGGGTCATCAGGCCTGTTACTCATTGGATCGGAAGGATTCATTGCAGAGTATGCCTTACGGTTCGACTTTCCAACCACCAACAACGAAGCTGAATATGAAGCTCTTATCACTAGACTTAGGATTACGAAGGAGCTTAGAGTGCAAAACCTGAGGGTCTGCACTGACTCACAACTGATGGCGGGACAAGTAAAGGGAGATTACAAAGCATGGGAGAAAAATATGAAGAAGTATTTCCAAAAGATAAAAGACCTGATCTTGATGCTTGCTAACTTTGACATTCAACAAATGCCTCGATCGAAAAACACAAGAGCTGATCTATTATTTAAGTTACCAACTTCGATGCCCAAGGATCTATCTCAAAGAATATTTTTTGGAGTTATGAAGAAGCCCAGCACTGAAGAACCAATCCCAGTCCTATAGATTGATGATGAACTATGTTGGATGGATCCCTTCATCTACTTCCTGCAAGATGGGATACTAACCTCAATTTCAAAGAAAGCATGAAAAATCAAATATCAAGCACCTTGTTACGTTCTCCATGAAGGCAAGCTATATAAGTAGTCTTTCTCTCTCCCACTCCTTAAATGTCTACACCCCTCTGAAGCTGATTATGCCTTAAGAGAAGTGCATAAGGGTATATGTGGAAACTACTTGGGCCACAAATCATTGGCCTACAAGATACTTCTGCAGGGATACTACTGGTCTATGATGCAACAAAATGTAGCCAGCTTCGCCAAATGCTATGATCGATGCTAGCAAAGTGCTAATATCCTGCACCAACTAGCTATTCTGCTTGCTCCAATCAGCACCTCTTGGCCATTTGCATAATGGGGTATGGACATCCTGGTTCCTTTCTTCCAAGCTTCAAGATAGAAAAAGTTCCTGCTTGTTATCATTAGCTACTTTACAAAGTGGATAGAAGTCGAACCTCTCGTCAGCATTATTGAAGCTAAAGTAAAAGACTTCATCTGAAAATTTAATATCTGTCACTTCGATCTCTCACGAGTGCTGATCACAGACAATGACTGTCAGTTCTCTGGTTCCAAATTTGTTAAGTTCTATTAGAGTCTCAAGATTTCTCATCATCTCACATCAATGGGACACCCGCGGGCTAATGGAGAAGCTGAAGTAACTAACCACACCCTTCTATAAGGATTGAAGCCCAGGTTGGATCATGTCAAAGGATCTTAGGTGGATGAACTCCATAATGTACTTTGGGTCTACCGAACCATCCAAAGAGTACCTACACAAGAAACTCCTTTCAATCTCTCCTTCGAGATGGAAGTGGTCATCCTGATAGAGGTCAGACTTCCTTCACCATGGGTGGAAAATTACAATGATCAAAGTAATGCCAAACAACTTTGGGCGAATTTGGACCTACTCGAAGAAGTTTGGAGAGGGCACAAGTACGGATGGTCATCTATCAACAAAAAATGGTGCAATACTATAATTCCCATATTTGAGGCAAAGAATTCAAGGTCGGCAATCAAGTTCTACGTCGTGCCAAAGTGTCATAGCCCACAAAGCAGGAAAAGCTATCTTTGAACTGGAAAGGCCCTATCAAGTAGAAGAAATCATCCGACTTGAAATCTATCACTTGAAGTAATTAGATGGGACCCCTCTACCTCAGCCATGAAACTTAGAGAACCTTGAATGTACTACCAATGATGTGATGTGATAATTATTCAATAATATAATTTTCTTTTCAGGACATCGTCATCTTCTATGACACACAAGTTGAAGAACTCGATGACTAAGAAGCAGGGGCTAACCTAAAAGATCCCTAAAGGCCTTTCATATTAAAATGAACTAAGCCGATGAAGACTTTGGTCATACAAGAAGTTAGGGCTAACCTAGGAGGACCCCCGATACTCATCAATCCAACCTATATAGATAGATAACCTTAGCAACTAAGAAGCGAGGGCTAACCTACAGGATCCTTGAAGGCTCCTCATTTTTTAGTGAGCAGAGCTGATGAAGATGTTAGTCGTGTGAGAAGCAAAAGCTAACCTAAGAGGACCTTCAGAGGGCTATCCTGTGAGGACCCTTAAAGCCTACCAACTCAAGCTATATAAAGAACGAAGGCTAACCTAAAAGAACCTTCGGAAGGCTAATCTATAGGAACCTTCTTTTAGAGTTTGTCGATCCCAGTAGAGTAGACCAAAGGCCTCGACGACTAGGGGGTGAGGGCTAACCTATAAGACTCTCGAAGGTCCTTCACTTTTCAGTGAGCAGAGCCGATAAAGACTTTAGTCATATGAGAAGCGAGAGCTAATCTCTAAGAACTCCCGAAATGAAGTTGAAGATGGGAGCTAACCTATAAGGACTCTCGAGGCAAAAGCTAAAGGTAACCTACAAAGGTCTTTGCAAATCCCCTAATACAAAGCCTAAATACATCTAAGTTTGGGTCGCATGGATACAAGAGAACCGAAGCACAAAGCACATGTGAAGTAAAAGATTAAAATTTCAAAATATTTTATTACTAAATCTATCCAATTATAGAAGTTAAGTCATGAAAGATAAGTGACAACAAAAAAAGAAAAAATACATCATTATCCACTTTCAATTGGTGGAGTTTCAATATATCGCAAACCCGAAGCATCCTCGATAGCCAGGCATTCAAAACTAGTGTCACTAAATTTAGGTACTTCAAGGAGGTTGATGTCCACATCAAGGAAGAGTTGGGAAACCAAAGCTTTGCATGCTCCAAAATCGGCTTGAAGGCCATAACAAATGCATTCTTCATTCAGAGGGTCATCTCAAGCTGGGTGGCAGCAAGCAGGACTCTTTATGCTTGATTTTACCTTCGATGAATCTACTTGCTGCCATGCTCTTTGCCAATCTGATACAAAGATCTGCCATCTTCGATCTCTCATTATTCAGTTTGTATAAGCTGATCATCAGCCTTTTGAGCTAAAGCAAGTTCAATTCGAAGCTTGACGATCATAGACCTCTCTTGTTTATCATTCGATCAAGATAATCAATCATTCTTTGAGCCGAATGAAGCTCATCTTGAAGTTGACTTATCTTGGTAGCTAAACCCCATTGGCTTCTTCAGCAATTTTGGATGATGCAATGGCATATTGTAGCTCGAAAATCTTGTCTTCGGCATCATGAAGCTCCTTATGACAAAGAACTATCTTCACAGCCACACCCCATCTAGTTTCGCTCGCCACTTGAATGAGCTTATCATACTCTATGATCAACCTGCGCCTCCCCACAAGACGTTTCCTATGAGTCTGCTTAGAGCACACCCTCAAATGATTTATTTCTACTGAAGCCTCATCATATTCCTTCATCTTCAAGAGTTTCCATTCTGCTTCGGCTGTTTCTTTTTTGGCCTTCCTAATTCCCTTTCTAAGGGCTTCGACCCAAGGTCTAATAACAAGACTGTTATTATATATGAAGGTTCGGTACGGTGACTTTCGTAGTATTTGTAGGAGTTGGTGTGGTACTCTCAAGCTTTGGAAGGTCAGGAGTTAAGCCATGGAGTTGGCTCAAAGGATCTAGGACTGGTTTGGATCCTAGGATGAAAGACTGTCAACCTTTACAGTCGTGAAGTACAGGAGCCTCGAGCCTCGAGGGGCTAACTATTGAATATATGTCTTAGAAGTCAGATTGGCTAATACTTATAAAACTATTTTAGGACATATTTTATATAATTAACTTTTATATTAATAAAAATTAGATTTTTATCCATTCACATCTATGTTTATGTGAGCTCAAGTGTAGCACTACTAAGCCTTGGAAATACGTAGGAAGAGGCCGAGGAAAGAAGGGAATAAGCTAGTGAAAGTATCAACCAGGATAGGAGCTGCATTAGCAACTTAGTCAACTCACCCTGAGACTGGAACGACTAAGTTCAAGATGAGTCGATCTAGTCTAGAGGGGGGTCGACTATGTCTCGGATGGAGGGCCAAACAGACATGGAGAGTTTCAGTATTTCAGGCTGGCATGCTTTTTGAGTCAACTAAGTCATTAGTGAGTCGACTCAGTGACAGGTGAGTCAACTTAGTTCGGACTGAGTCGATTATGTCACGGACAAATAGAGAGTGCAGTTTTTGGATGACTGAGATTAAGCTGACTAAGTTGGATGTTAGTCGACTCAGTGATTGAAGTTAGCCGACTCAGTCCCAGCTAAGTTGACTAAGTATCATGGGTTCAGAACTGTACATGGATCTATTTGGATTAGGAGTTTTCCTTGAGCTTGGGCCTTGATCCTATTATATAGATATATATACATGTAATTAGGTCAAGATTTTGTATGCTGGATATAGATTGAAAGAAACTCTTTCTCTCAAAAATTCTCTTGTTGTCTTTTCTCTCTTGCGATTCTCGATCTACAATTTTTAGCTTTCGTATCTAAGCGATCTCCCTTTTGGTTGCTAGCTGATCACTGGATTCCCATGCACGGTCTAGCATGAATCCCAAGATTTGGTATCAGAGCTTGGCTGCATGGAGGAGAAAAGGAAGGCACCTAGGGTTCCTACATTTAGGATCTACTACATCAGATTTTTATCTTAAATCTTCTTATCTTCTTTGTGGTTATCTCCTGATTGAGGTGGAGAGGTGCTACATGGGAGAGAGGTAATAAACAAGGTGGGAAGGAAGATCTAGGGCATATAGATCTTCTTGAGAGGGTTCTGTTTGTTGATGTGTGATTGCAGAAGGGTGTTGGGTGTGATCGTGTTTGATTGTGGTGATGGCGTCAAGCAGTTTCAAGGTAAATTTTGAAAAGTTCAATGGCAAGGAGAACTTTATCCTATGGTAGCAAAGGGTAAAGGACTTGTTGGTTCATCAGAAGATCTACAGGATCTTGATTAGGAAAAGATGAAAAGGATCGGTGCTAAGAATTGGGAAGAGTTAGAGGAGATTATCTTCAGTATAATTTGGATGTGCTCGACCGATCAGGTGTTGCTTGAGGTGTATACAGAGACTACTACGAAGGACCTCTGAATGAGACTGGAGAATATCTATATGGGAAATCACATGACTAATAAGCTATGGCTGAAGAAGTAGCTTTACAGTCTGAGGATGCCCGAAGGAGGAGATCTTGTTGCTCATATCTAGAAGTTCAATTGATCTGTTCTGAGGTGATGAGCTTGGATGTGAAGATAGAAGAAAAAGATAGGGCATTGTTGTTACTATGTTCTCTCCCAGATTCATATGATGATCTCATAACAAATCTAGTTTATGGGAAGAAGACCTTAAACTATGAAGAAGTTGTTGGTGTGCTCAGGTCAAATGAGCAAAGGGAGAAGATCTGTAAAGGAGATCCTAATTCTGAGGTCTTGGCTGTGAATGAAAGACAAGGAAGATCAAAGGAGAAGGTTAGGAGTAAATCTAAGGATAGATCAAAATCTCGAGATCAGAAGAACATCTTAAAGTGTTACAAATGTCATCAGCCTAGACATTTGAGGAGAAATTGTCCTCTTTTGAAATCAAAAAAGGAGAAGGCAAGCAAGAGTGATGATATAGCTTTGGTGAGTAGTGGAGAAGACATGTTAGTTGTATCAGATGGATCCACAAAGTGTGATATGATGTGGATGTTGGATTCAATATGCTCACATCATTATACTTCTCATCGAGAGTAGTTTGATACCTACAAAAGGATCGATGGAAAAAATGTCAGTCTTCGAGATGATCACCCTTGTAGGTGGCTGGAGTTGGCACTATTAGGGTAAGGATGTATGATAGGGTTATCTATACTTTATCAAATATCAAGCATGTATCAGAATTAAAGAAGAATCAGATCTCTTTGGGTTACTTGGAGGAGTAGGGTCATGCTTTTAGTAGCCAGGCTAAGAGTGGATGCTTGAAGATTTTCAAAGGAGCATTAGTGGTGATAAGGGGTAGAAGACTGAGCACAATCTTTACAGGATAGAAAGCTCAATGGTGACTAATAGTGTAGAGGTGCTAGTGGCAGCACAGGAGGAGCAGCTTTTATATCGATTGTGGCACTATCAGATGGGTCACATGAGTGACCGAGGGCTCATGGAGTTAAGCAGAAGAGGGATGATCCCAGTCCTGAAGAAGGAGCACAGTGATTTATGTGAGTCATGCATCTTTGGCAAATAGCATAGGGTAAAGTTTGCCAACAGTTTCAAGTGCAGCAAAGGAGTGTTGGATTTAGTGCACTCGGATATATGGGGACCGATACCTATTTCAACTCGAGGTGGAGCTAGATACTTTATTATCTTTATAGATGACTTCTTTAGGAGAGTCTGGGTGTATTGATCAGAGAAAAATCAAAAATATTTGTTCGGTTCAGAATTTGAAGAACTGAAGTTGAAAAGGAGATAGAAAGACAAATAAAGTGCCTGAAGTCGGACAATGGAGGAGAGTATACGAGCTTGGAGTTCAGGAGGTACTATGAGGAGAATGATATCAAATGCCATTACATAATAAAAATGACCCCCCAGTAGAATGGTGTCGCGGAGAGGATGAACCGAACACTGACAGAGAAGGCACAGAGTTTGAGGCTGCAGACATCACTTTCAAAGTCACTTTGAGGTGATACCATAATATTTTCTTATTTTCTTATTAACAGATCTCCTCATCTCAAGCTGAATGGAGGCATTCCAGAAGAGGTCTGGAGTGGAAAGAAGGTAGAGCTTGGCCACCTGAAGGTCTTCGGTTGCTCAATCTATGCACATGTGGAGGCGACCGAAAGGAGCAAGCTGGATCCAAAATCTCAGAAGATGACATTCATTAGGATCCACAAGGAGTCAAGGGGTACCTACTGTGAGACTCTCAGTCACAGAAGCTGGTGATCAGTAAGGATGTCATCTTTAACGAAGAGCATCTTGGAGAGGTCCAGGAGTATAGGTGGATCTGGGAAAGTGAAAGTGGACAGTGGTGGTCTGCCAAAGGCAGATGGCATGTAGTCTACATCCACTTACGGGAGTACATCTATTAAGGTGGAGTTGGGTAGGAGATGTCTTACTCAGGTAGAGGACCAGCATGGAGAGCCAACTGTTCAAATGAAGGTGTAGGAGGAGCCACAAACATCAGGTGAGAGAAATGCACCAGTGGGAGTGGCACTACACAAGCCCCAGCGTACTATCAGAAGACCTATCAGATATGGAATTGATGAGGCTATATCTTATGCTCTCATCAATGCAAATGAAGATTCTAAAAACTATACATAGGCCATGGAGAGTGAAGACTAGGAGTCATGGATGCATGCCATAATAGAGGAGATAGAATCACTGAAGAAAAATTAGACACGACAGCTAGTGGATCTTCCAAGAGATGCTTGATCGATTGGCTCAAATTGGGTGTTCACTAGGAATGAAGCACATTCAGAACAAGATGGAGTTAGATTCAAGGCAAGACTGGTAGCAAAGGGATACTCATAGAGAGAAGGGATAGACAACACTAAGATTTTCTCTCCTATGGTGCGCCATACTTCAATGCGGATGTTGCTGTCTTTGGTGGTACAACAAAATATAAGTTGGAGCAGATGGATATGAAGACAGCTTTCTTTCATCGAACTTTGAAGGAAGGAATCTACATGAGGTAGCCAGATGGCTTCATGGAGGTTTGATAGAAGGAGAAGGTGTATCTTCTCAAGAGGTTATTGTATGGACTAAAGCAGTCATCTTGTCAGTGGTATCACAGATTTGATAGCTTTGTATTGAGTCTGAGATTTATAAGGTGTGAACATGATTGCTGTGTCTACATCAAGGATGTGGAGGAGGAGAATATCCTGTACCTACTACCATATGTAGATGATATGCTCATACCTAGCAGGAGTATGAAAGCTATGAAAGGGCTGAAAAGAATAGTATCAGCCAAATTTGAGATGAAAGATCTGGATCCAGCAAAGATGATCCATGGAATGGAGATTTGTAGGGATAGAAGCAAAGGAGTACTCCATTTGTCATAAAGAGGATATGTCTAGAAGGTTATGAAAAGATTTGGAATAGAGAATGCCAAGCCTGTAGAGACACCATTGCCAAGCCACATATCTCTCTCCAAGCATCAAAGCCCCCAGTCAGAAGAAGAGAGAGAGTATATGGATAGAGTCTCTTATGCAAATGCTATAGGCAATGTTATATATATCATGGTGTATTGTAGACCAGATATAGCACATGCAATGAGCTCGATTAGTAGATACATGGCTAACCCTAGGAAGGAGCACTAGAAGGCATTGAAGTGGATACTAAGATATCTGTAGGGGACAAGGGACTATGGTCTGGTATTTGGTGGGTAGCCGGAAGGATTTGAGGAAAACCCTAGGGAGTCATATGGAGGTTTGAGTCCTCTAGAAGGATTTGTGGATGCAAACTATGCAGGCAATCTTGATACAAGAAGGTCTACTACTGGATACCTCTTCTGCATATTTGGTGGATCAGTGTTTTGGAGATCAACTCTTCAATCTATTACAGCTTTGTCTACCATAGAGGCTTGAGTATATAGGTATCACAGAGGATGCAAAGGAAGCTCTTTAGCTGAGGAGGCTTTTAGCTGAGATGGTGGTGGAGTAGAGCAAGGTTATACTATACAGTGACAGTCAGAGTGCTCTGTAGTTGTCACAAAATTCGGTCTATCATGCTAGGATAAAGCATATAGACGTGCGATACCATAGGATTAGGGAGATAGTGGAGGAAGTTGAAGTGGAGCTGGTGAAGATCCATACCAAGGAGAACCAGTCTGATGTACTCACAGAGGTACTTTCTTGAGATAGCTTTCAGATGTGTATAGCATGGATGGGTTTATATAATAAAGCTGAGTTCATAAAGACTTAGGAACACCAAGGTGGAGATTGTGAGCTTAGGTGTGATACTACCAAGACTTGAAAATGCATAGGAAGAGGCCAAAGAAAGAAGGGAGCAAGTCAGTAGAAGCATCAGCTAGGATAAGAGCTACATCAGCAAATTAGTCGACTCATCCTGAGATTGGGTCGACTAAGTTCAAGGTGAGTCGATCCAGTCTAGAGATGGGTTGACTATATCTCAGGTGGAGGGTCAGACAGAAACAAAAGTTTCAGCATTTCAGACTAGTATGCTTTTTGAGTCGACTAAGTCATTAGTGAGTCGACTCAATGACAGGTGAGTCGGTGAGTCGATTCAGTCCAGACTAAGTCGACTATGTCACAGACAAACAAAGAGTGCAAATTTTGGATGACTAAGACTGAGCCGACTAAATTGGATGTTAGTCAATTCAGTGACTAAAGTTAGTCAACTCAGTCCCAGCTGGGCTGAGTTGACTAAGTGTCATGGGTTCAGAATTGTACATGGGTCTGTTTGGATTGGGAGTTTCTTTGAGCTTGGGGCTTGACCCTATTGTATAGATACATATACATGTAATTAGGTTAAGACTTTATATGCTGAATATAGATTGAAAGAAGCTCTTTCTCCAAAAACTCTCACATTCTTTTTTCTCTCTTGCGATTCTCAATTTACAAATTCTTAGCTTCCGTATCTAGACGATCTCCCTTTTGGTTGCTGGCTGATCACCAGACACCAGATTCTCATATATGATCTAGCACGAATCTCAATAGTTTATTGTGTCTATGAATCATCTATTGAGTTAATGGGTATAATAACACATATCCTCAAGAGTTGATAATTTGAGACATATATAATTATTGATTAACTCAAAATAGCTCCCGATCATAAGATCATTATGGGGACGGTGATTGATCCAGAAAAATTGGTGCATGATAGCTTCCTTCGGATAGATGAGTCTGAAATATACGATATGAAGATACTGGAGTGAAAGTACAAATGCTTGATAGGAATAAAGGTACTGAGTATGATCAATCACAAGTGGTCACTAGGATATTTACTTTCGCATTAGTGACATACTCATAGCTGCAGTAGTGTGTTTAGTTCTTTGACCTGAGGGCATCGGCCATTCTCCTTGAGAGTACTATAGTTTGACTATACTATAACTCGATCTCCCAGTCAAATAGAGCCTTGAGATACATATTGATTGTAGTATGTTCATTGTAGAAATTGGGTTGCACCAAGATGGGATCTATCAACCTCGGTAAAAGAGTAGTCCTATGTAGATCATGAGATTGAGTCCTGTTGCCCAGCTATGCAACCCAAGAGGGGGGGTGAATTGGGTTTTAAAGAATTTAAACTTAACTAATTACTTATGAAAAGTATTTGTTAAAAGCTTGATGAATGAGGAGAAAGACTTTAGTTCAAGATTAATTACCTAAAGCAAGAATGCAAGGATATAATAAAGAAATAAAGAGAAACAATAAAGCACACCACAAACACAAGGATTTATAGTGGTTCGGTGCCAACCTTGCACCTACATCCACTCCCAAGCTCCTACTTGGGAATTCCAATCCACTATACTTGTATTCAACCCGAATACAAACGTCGGAAACTCCGACACTAGCTATCCCAAGCTAGTCCACTTTTTTTCGGGTACAAGCCAACCCAAAACACTCCGATTTCAGGTTCGGATCAACCTTCCTTGTTTTGGAAACCCTCCAAAAATAAGAACAATTACTCACAAAGAGTAAGACAGTTTAGAGCACAAATAAGTACAAGAATAGCTCCTTAAATGAGCGAATATAACATTAAATACACTTTACTCAAATGAAGAAGCCCCTTTTGGATTTTCTCAAGGTGGATGAAGAGTTGAATGAACGCTTGAGGAGAAGGTGAGCTTTGATTGAAGACTTCTTGAAGGCTTTGAAAGAGCTCTTGATCAAGGTTGAAAAGTTGGCTTGAAAAACCCTCTCTTTGAATGCTCTTGAATGCCCTTTTGAACGCTCTTGCTTTTCTCTTTCAAAATCTCTCGTGTATATTGTAGATCCCCTCTCTCTCGTGTATTTTTTGTGGATCCCCTTTTTTGTTTTTCACCTTTTGAAACCTTTTATAGCTTTAAGAAACAAGGAAAATATTTTAGGCAGAAAAAGAGCCGTTAGAGCATTTTAAGGGAGCATTAAAGGCAATTAAAACGGGCAAAAAACTAGCCGTTGCGGACAGTTTCCGTCGCAGGGGTCGACTCATGAGTCGACTCATGCTTCAGGGGTCGACTCATGAGTCGACCTCTGTTGCAAAAACCAGAGATTTGGGTTTCTGGATATTTTGGCTCAAAATAGCAGAAGTCGACTCATGCCTTGTGGGTCGACTCATGAGTCGACTCACAGGTCGTGCCAAGCCAAAAAACCAGCGTGCCAAGGAAAATTTTAACGTGCCAAGCAGCTCATTGTGCCATGAGTTGACTCATGAGTCGACTCATGCACTTCAAACATTCATAACTTCAGAAATATAAGTCCAAAAATAATGAAATTTTCACCAATAGATTACAAATCATTTGTTCTACCAAATGATACTATCAAATCAGGATTTTAGTAAAATTATGATTTTGCCCCTGAAGAGCATAAAGACTTTTTCAATTAAAAATATTTGTATCCCTTCAATCTGCTTTGTAATCATCAAAATCAATCTAGGAGCAACAATCTCCCCTTTTTTGATGATGACAAAACACTTGAACAAAAGCATTTATGTGAATGCATTATAGATGCTTGAAAAGAGTATGATTCTTTTGGCATGTGATACAAATGGTCATATGCAAGAATAGTTTGCTCATTTGCTTAAAGATTTGAAGATATGCTCATTGGATTATGTGATTTTGGTGTTAGAGCAGAAAACTTATTTTTGTTATCAGATCAAGCTGTATTTTGAAAATTTGCTCATTCTCATTTGATTTTAGTTTTAGCATCAGAGCAAAAAATAATTATGTGCTTTAATGCTTTGATACAAAAAATAATTATGTGTGCCAAAGCATGTTTAAGAGTTGATTTGGAAAGTGTATTAGATCATTTTGAGTTTAAGATGTATCAGAGCAAGAGAAAAATAAATTTTGCAATGTATCAGAGCAAGAAAAATAATTTTACAATGTTATCAGAAAAAAAAATTTTACAATGTATCAGAGCAAGTTAAAAATTTTAAGATGTATCAGAGTAAGTTAAATTTCTTAAGATGTATCAAGGCAAGTTGAATTTCTTAAGATGTATCAAGGTAAATAAAATTTCAAAAGATGTATCAGAGCAAGTTGGAATTTTGAAGTATATCAGAGCATATTTAAATTTTTAAAGCAAATCAGAGCATATGTAAAGAAGTAATTTAAAAGTTACTTATTTGCATTGTACTTAGCATTGTACTTTTGATATTGTTCTTTAAATTCTCCAATTCATTCATTAATTTCTCATAATTTGTAGTTTTGCTTTTGATGGGTTGCTTTTTCTTTAATTGCTCATAATTTATGGTTTTGCTTTTGATGGATTGCTTTTTCTTTAATTGCTCATAATTTATGGTTTTGCTTTTGATGGATTTTTTTTCTTTAATTGCTCATAATTTATGGTTTTGCTTTTGATGGATTTTTTTTTGTTTAATTTCTCCCCTTTTTGACATCATCAAACATGGTTAACTCCTCCTTTTTCTGAAACATTCTTTAATTTCTCCCCCTTTAGAGTTTATCACAGATGTTTGCTCCCCCTTAATACAGCAATTATTAACAGCAAACAACAACAAAGAGAAGACAATATTTCAACAAGGAGAATATATATAACCAAAATATGATCGACATCATTACAAAAGGTAGAAATATAAGTAAAAGATGATACCATAAAACCATAATTGTTTCAATACATAGTTCATAATATAAAAGTCAACCAGCTAATTGTCAATACATGGCCCCAAAATACAGATCCTAGAACAAGACACTAACACCTAGGATCTAGTAATGATCATGAGAATCATGGATCGGAGTCATCAGATATGGGATGAGAAGCTGATGGATCTCGATCAGAAGTGCGTCCTCTACCCCGTCTGCCTCTGGCATGAGCAGGAGAGCGAGATGAACTGGGTGGCTGAGAACGCTGAGAGGCTAAGGACTGAACAGAAAGGGTGAGTCTGATGGAATCAAGTACGTTCAGTGCTCTGGAAACAGACTGAAGTAGAGCAGTGAACTGAGTGGATGCATGCTCACTCGATCCTCGGATCCTCTCCTCAGTAACTCATATCCACCCTCCAGTGCTCCTCTGAGCCTCCAGCCTCTGCAGTGAGGTCTGTGACCTCAATAGTGGACTCCTGTGGCTGAGGATGGGCCAAGCAAGGACTTGCCCCTGCAAGTCAAGAACTCTGCCAGTCAGTCTCCAACGGTGTCCTCAAGCTGCTGAATCCGGATGGACTGATCTGATATCATCTGAAACACAGTGGATATGTGGGAGTCATGGTCTGATCAGAAGAAGTGGCTCCTGGTGCAAAAGTAGTACTGCTCCACTGACTAGATAGCAAAGAGCCACACGCTGTGATATCTGCTCGATCTGATCATCAGCCAGTCTGAACTCTGATGGAGGTGCTCTGTCTCTGGCTGATACACTGGTGTGGGCATCCTGTAACTCTGAAGGGCCAGCCTCTGTATCAGGAATGAACTGGATATTTGGTGATGCTGCCCTGAAGTCATGGATAGGAGATGATGGACCTTCTTCTTCTACTCTGTCTTCAACTCTGTCTTCAGCTCTATCTTCAGTTCTCTCCCCAGCTCTCTCCTCAGCTCTCTCCTCAGATCCCTTGATCCAACCACCATCAGTCTTTGTAAATCCCATTCGGTGCAGGGTGTGTTGGTTGAAAGTGTCCACATGAGAGAGCTTAGTAGATGCCTCCCCCTCACAGCTACTCCAAACCTCCTAAATACTCGAGTAAGGGCCATACCAAAGGCAAGTGTGCCTTGGATCTGTTCAAAGTCTCTCTCATGGCCTCTATCATAAGTGCAGGGAGGTTCAGGGGGGTCTGAGTGATGACATGAAACATGATACAAACATCTCTGCTGGAAAGTAAATCATGCCTACCACTCCTAGGAAAGAAGAGCTTCGTTACCATCTGATGCAGGATCCTCATCTCAATGGACAAAATCTTTGCTTCCAATTTCTTTAAACTCCCTGAATAAGTTCCCCCTAGATAACACTGATCCCCTCTTCTTTTACTGGGAGTTCCATATAAGAGTAACCCTCACTAGGCAAATGAAGTATTTCTCCAATATACTAGAATCCAAGCAAATATCAATACCCTTGACTGTTGAAGTCACTGACCCATTTCATAATGTAGATTCTGGTAGAATTCTCTAACTAGGTCAACATAGGTGACTTCCTTAAGGGAGCAGTAGAAACCCCATCCTTGGTTTTTAATCTTGGTTGCAAATGTAAAACCCTCTTTTTCAAAGAACCGAAAATCTATATTCTTCCCGGTTTAACTTTTCTATCAGATAGAGGATTCTTACTGGGGCTTAGGGAGGATTGAGGGGGACCTTGAGCAGATACTGAAGCTGGAGTGGGAGCAGTGGAAGACCGAGCAGCTTGCCTTTTCTTTCGGACATTTTCTTCAAGCTCACGGACTGACTTTCTTCTTTGGGGAAGCTTCATCTTCGGAGCCATATTCACTACAGTAGCAGGCAAGGAGACTTGGAGGAACAAGTGAATGAGTGGAGGAGGGATCACAAGAGAGTGAAGAGGGATTTTGGTGGAGAAAAGAGTGGATTTGGGAAGAATGGTGGAGTGCTAGGGCACGCTCCAACCGTGCCAAACAATGGGAGAAAGCACAAAAATCCCTTTCCAAGGTGGCGATTTTTGGTGGAGAGGAGGAGGGAGAAGTGCCTCGAGCTAGATCCTTGGATTTGGAGCAAAAGGAAATGGAGAAGTCGGCTTTTGGAAGGAGGAAATGAAAGGATGAGTCGGCTCACGAACAGGATCCCGTATAAAAACAATGAGCCCGTGGGAAGTTTGAGGAAATAACAAGTTTGCCATTGAGTCGACTCATGGGGGTCGACTCATGAAGTTCAGAAATTCAGAAAAAATTGAATAAATTCCAGAAAAATTTGAAATTTTGGGAGAAGGAGTTTTGCTCAAGATAAGTTTTTAGAATGATAAAATTGAGCTTTTGGGACCAGGATAGATGTTGGAAATTGAGCTCTAAGAATTTTTGACATCAATTCTTGGAATTGAGAAAAATTTAGGCATATGGATCTAGAATTCCTAGATTTCTCCTAATTTCACAGAATCTATCCTCACTAAGGGCCTTTGTAAAGATATCAGCTAATTGATTTTCAGTGCAAACATATTCAAGAATTATATTTTTGTTTTGAACATGTTCTCTTATAAAATGATGTCTTATTTCAATATGTTTGGATCTTGAGTGTTGAATTGGATTTTTAGATAGATTTATGGCACTTGTGTTATCACATCTTATTGGTGTTTCATTAAGTTTGATTCCAAAATCTTCGAGTTGTTGCTTAATCCACAAGATTTGAGCACAACAACTTCCGGCTGCAATGTATTCGGCCTCAGCCGTAGACAGTGCCACCGAATTTTGTTTCTTGCTAAACCATGAGATTAGGTTAACTCCAAGAAATTGGCAAGTTCACTTGTGCTTTTTCTATCTAATTTACATCCAGCAAAATCAGCATCTGAATATCCTAATAAATCAATTTGTGAGTCCTTAGAGTACCATAACCCTAGAGTTTGAGTACCATTTAAGTATCTAAGGATTCTTTTAACAGCATTCAAATGAGATTCTTTAGGATTAGATTGATATCTAGCACATAAACAAACACTAAACATGATATCAGGCCTACTTGCAGTTAAATATAATAATGAGCCAATCATACCTCTATAGTATTTTAAGTCTACACATTTACCTTCATCATCCTTGTCAAGCTTACATGAGGGACTCATTGGTGTGCCAATTGGTTTGCAGTTCTCCATTCCAAATCTTTTGAGTAGTTCCTTGGTGTACTTGCTTTGGGTGATGGAGATTTCCTCTTTTGATTGTTTGATTTGGAGTCCGAAGAAGAAGGTGAGTTCTCCCATCATGCTCATCTCGAACTCCCCTGCATAAGCTTAGCAAAGTCTTGACAAAGGGATTCATTAGTAGACCCAAAAATTATGTCATCAACATAAATTTGTATAACTAGCATATCATTTTGATTTCTTTTAATAAAGAGGGTTGTATCTACATTACCTCTTGAAAAACATTATTTAGTAGAAATTTGCTTAGCCTATCATACCATGCTCTAGGTGCTTGTTTTAATCCATATAAAGCTTTATTTAATCTAAAGACATGATTAGGAAAAGCATGATTTTCAAATCCAGGGGGTTGTTCTACATATACTTCTTCAGCAATATATCCATTTAAAAATACACTTTTAACATCCATTTGAAATAATTTGAATTTCATAAAGCAAGCATATGCAAGTAGAAGTCTAATAGCTTCTAATCTAGCAACAGGTGCAAAGGTTTCATCAAAATCAATTCCTTCTTCTTGATTATATCCCTTAGCAACCAGTCTTGCTTTATTTCTAATTACATTTCCATGCTCATCTAATTTGTTTCTAAAGACCCATTTTGTGCCAATTATTGAATAATTTTTAGGTCTTGATACTAGGTCCAAACATTATTTCTTTCAAATTGATTAAGTTCCTCTTGCATTGCATTAATCCAATTATGATCATTTTCAGCTTCTTCAAAAGTTTTAGGTTCAAGATGAGATACAAAAGCACAATGATTAACTACATCTCTAAGTGAAGAACGGGTTTTTATCCCATGCATAGGATCACCAATAATTAACTCCTTAGGGTGGTTGTGAACATACCTCCATTCCTTGGGTAGGTCATTTGTACCTTGAGGTTGTTCTTGAATTTCTTCACCTCTCTCATCTTGTTTGTCTTCTTGATCCTTGTCTTCTGGAGTTGCTGAATCTTTCAGAGTGATCTCCATCATACCTTCTATTAGTGGATCTGCATCATCAACACCCTCATTCTTCCTTGAAGGAAGATCGTTAGATTCATCAAAAACAACATGTATGGACTCCTCAACTACTAAAGTTTTTTGTTGAAAACTCTAAATGCTTTACTAGTGGAGGAGTAACCTAGAAAGATTGCTTCATCTGATTTTGCATCAAATTTACCAAGTTTTTCTTTGCCATTATTTAATACAAAACATCGGCAACCAAAAATATGAAAATATGCAATATTTGGTTTTCTTCCTTTCCAAAGTTCATAGGGGGTTTTCTTTAAAAATTATCTAATCAAAGCACGATTTAAAATGTAACATGCTGTGTTAATTGCTTCCGCCCAAAAATATCTTGGAAGGTTGCTTTCACAAAGCATGGTACGGGCCATTTCTTCTAAGGTTCTGTTTTTCCTTTCAACTACCCCATTCTGTTGGGGTGTCCTAGGAGCAGAGAAGTTATGGCCAATTCCATTTTCATCACAAAAATTTTCAAAGTCTTGATTTTCAAATTTAGTTCATGATCACTTCTAATATTTTGAATTGAAAACCCTTTTTCATTAGTGACTTTTCGGTGAAATTTAGTGAAAATATGAAAAGTTTCATTTTTGTGTGCCAAAAAGAAAACCCAAGTAAAACGAGAGTAATCATCTATAATTACAAAACCATATCATTTTCCTCCTAGACTAGTGGTTCTAGATGGTCCAAACAAGTCCATATGCAAGAGCTCTAAAGGTCTAGAAGTTGAAACAATATTTTTGGATTTAAATGAAACTCTAGTTTGTTTACCTAATTGGCATGCATCACAAATTCTATCCTTTTCAAAATTCAGTTTTGGCAAACCAAGAACTAATTCTTTCTTAATTAATTTTGAAAGAGAATGCATGCTAATATGTGCAAGTCTACGATGCCACAGCCAACTAGTCTCATTAACTTTAGCATTCAAGGATACTAGGCATTGCATGTCTAATTTGGCTAAATCATTCAAATCTACCATATAAACATTGCCATGCCTATGTCCTATAAATTTAATGCCATCGTTAATAGGACTAGTCACAATGCAAACAGATGATTCAAAAATAACTTTATACCCTTTATCACAAAATTGACTAATGCTAAGTAAGTTATGCTTTAAACCTTTAACTAACAAAATATTTTTAATGTATTTGGAGGGAGTGATACCAATGTTACCTATCCCGATGATCTTTCCTTTGCCATTATCTCCAAAGGTGACCATCCCTCCATCCTTAGCATCAAGCGTGATGAATTGTGATTCATCACCAGTCATGTGTCTCGAGCATCCACTGTCAAGATACCATTTCCTGTTTCCTCCTTGGGATGCTAGACACACCTGCAAGCAAAAGTCAAGTCTTAGGTACCCAAGCTTTCTTGGTCCTTTTAGGTTAGTCAAAATGGTTCCTTTTGGAACCCATATTTTCTTTATAGTTGTGTTTGCAGATTTGTTAATAAGGCATGTGTATGATTTATGTCCTATTCTACCACATTTGAAACAAGTAATATTTGTAGACTTGTTACTTGAATAATTTACATAAATATTCTTCAGAAATTTTTGTTTCTTCAAGGGGTTATAGCCAAGTCCAGCCTTATCATATACAGCTTTTTGATTATCAAGAATCATATTTAGTTTGTTTGAACTTAAGGTGAACTTATCTACTATAGGTTTCAGCTTGTTAATTTCATTCTTTAAGCTTTGATTTTCTTGAATCAAGGTGGATTTTTCAATTGAAAGGTTTTCAGCTTGTTTCACTAAGGACTGATTTTTCAATTTCAGTTCTTTGTTTTTCATCCCTAGTTTCTTTAATTCATCAATTAAATCATAGAATGCTTCATGCAATTCTTCAAAAGTAAATTCACTAGGGGATTCAGAAGTTACCTCATTTTCGTGTGCCATAAGGCACAGGTTGGCTTGTTCTGTTGAGGTTTCCTCATCGGAGCTTGAGTCATCACTCGCACTCCAAGTCGCCATCATTGCTTTCTTTTTGAACTTTTTGGGACCTTTCTTCAGTTGTGGACATTCGGATTTGAAATGTCCCGGCTTCTTGCACTCGTAGCATATAAGGGGTTGATCTTTCTCTTTCTCTTTGCTTTGTTCCCCTTTTGTGAATGACTTCTTTCTCATTCCCTGTTTCCTTTTTCTTAGAAACTTCTTAAATCTCCGGGTGATGAGTGCCATCTCTTCATCCTGTTCTTCATCTTCAGTGTCATCCGTTTCATCATCAGGCGAAGCTGTGGATTTGAGGGCAATGGTTCTTTTTTTTTGACTTCATCCTCTTGATGTTGCTTCATGCTAAGTTCATGAGTCATCAAGGATCCAAGAAGCTCTTCTAGAGGTAGAGTGTTCAAGTCCTTTGCTTCTTGGATGGCAGTCACCTTGGCTTCCCAAGTTCTTGGCAATGACCTGAGAATCTTCCTTACAAGCTCACTGTTAGTATAAGATTTGCCAAGACTCTTCAAACCATTAATTATATCAGTAAAACGAGTAAACATAGCAGTTATGGACTCATCATGCTCCATTTTAAACAATTCATATTTATGCACAAGCATGTTTATTTTAGACTCTTTTACTTGATTTGTTCCCTCATGGGTTACTTCTAACCTATCCCATATTTCTTTAGCAGATGCACAAGTAGAAATGCGATTAAATTCATTTGCATCAAGTGCACAATAAAGAACATTCATAGCTTTAGCATTTAATTGTGCCAATTTCTTATCAACCTCATCCCATTCTTTCTCGGGTTTGGTTGACTCCTCACCATCTATAATCTTGGTGAGTGTGTGAGGACCGTTCACTATGATACTCCACATATCATAGTCGAGTGCTTGTATGAATATCTTCATCCGAGCTTTCCAGTAGGTGTAATTAGACCCATTGAAAAGTGGAGGTCGGTTGGTAGATTGCCCCTCGGCTAGAGAAGTACCGACATGGGTTGACATAGATCTTTGGCTCTTTGATTGTTAGACCAAAGAAGGGCTAGAGCACCGGGCTCTGATACCACTTGTTGCCCAGCTATGCAACCCAAGAGGGGGGGTGAATTAGGTTTTTAAAAAATTTAAGCTTAACTAATTACTTATGAAAAGTATTTGTTAAAAGCTTGATGAATGAGGAGAAAGACTTTAATTCAAGATTAATTACCTAAAGCAAGAATGCAAGGATATAATAAAGAAATAAAGAGAAATAATAAAGCACACCACAAACACAAGGATTTATAGTGGTTCGGTGCCAACCTTGTACCTACATCCACTCCCCAAGCTCCTACTTGGGAATTCCAATCCACTATACTTGTATTCAACCCGAATACAAACGTCGGAAACTCCGACACTAGCTATCCCAAGCTAGTCCACTTGTTTCTCGGGTACAAGCCAACCCAAAACACTCCAATTTCAGGTTCGGATCAACCTTCCCTTGTTTTGGAAACCTCCAAAAATAAGAACAATTACTCACAAAGAGTAAGACAGTTTAGAGCATAAATAAGTACAAGAATAGCTCCTTAAATGAGCGAATATAACATTAAATATACTTTACTCAAATGAAGAAGCCCCTTTTTGATTTCCTCAAGGTGGATGAAGAGTTGAATGAACGCTTGAGGAATAGGTGAGCTTTGATTGAAGGCTTCTTGAAGGCTTTGAAAGAGCTCTTGATCAAGGTTGAAAAGTTGGCTTGAAAAACCCTCTCTTTGAATGCTCTTGAATGCCCTTTTGAACGCTCTTGCTTTTCTCTTTCAAAATCTCTCTATGTTTGGTATATTGTAGATCTCTGTATCTCTCGTGTATATTTATTTGTGGGATCCCTTTTTTTTTTTCACCTTTTGAAACCTTTTATAGCTTTAAGAAACAAGGAAAAATATTTTAGGCAGAAAAAGAGCCGTTAGAGCATTTAACGGAGCATTAAAGGCAATTAAAACGGGCAAAAAACTAGCCGTTACGGACAATTTCCGTCGCAGGGGTCGACTCATGAGTCGACTCATGCTTCAGGGGTCGACTCATGAGTCGACCTCTGTTGCAAAGACCAGAGATTTGGGTTTCTGGATATTTTGGCCCAAAACAGCAGAAGTCGACTCATGAGTCGACTCATGCCTTGTGGGTCGACTCATGAGTCGACTCACAGGTCGTGCCAAGCCAAAAAACCAGCGTGCCAGGGAAATTTTAGCGTGCCAAGCAGCTCATTGTGCCATGAGTTGACTCATGAGTCGACTCATGCACTTCAAACATTCATAACTTTAAAAGTATAAGTCCAAAAATAATGAAATTTTCACCAATAGATTACAAATCATTTGTTCTACCAAATGATACTATCAAATCAGGTTTTAGTAAAATTATGATTTTGCCCCTGAAGAGCATAAAGACTTTTTCAAATAAAAATATTTGTATCCCTTCAATCTGCTTTGTAATCATCAAAATCAATCTAGGAGCAATAATCTCCCCTTTTTGATGATGACAAAACACTTGAACAAAAGCATTTATGTGAATGCATTATAGATATGCTTGAAAAGAGTATGATTCTTTTGGCATGTGATATAAATGGTCATATGCAAGAATAGTTTGCCCATTTGCTTAAAGATTTGAAGATATGCTCATTGGATTATGTGATTTTGGTGTTAGAGCAGAAAACTTGTTTTTGTTATCAGATCAAGCTGTATTTTGAAAATTTGCTCATTCTCATTTGATTTTAGTTTTAGCATCAGAGCAAAAAATTATGTAATAATTATGTGTGCCAAAGCATGTTTAAGAGTTGATTTGGAAAGTGTATTAGATCATTTTGAGTTTAAGATGTATCAGAACAAGAGAAAAATAAATTTTGCAATGTATTAGAGCAAGAAAAATAATTTTACAATGTATCAGAGCAAGTTAAAAATTTTAAGATGTATCAGAGTAAGTTAAATTTCTTAAGATGTATCAAGACAAGTTGAATTTCTTAAGATGTATCAAGGTAAATAAAATTTCAAAAGATGTATCAGAGCAAGTTGGAATTTTGAAGTATATCAGAGCATATTTAAATTTTTAAAGCAAATCAGAGCATATGTAAAGAAGTAATTTAAAAGTTACTTATTTGCATTGTACTTAGCATTGTACTTTTGATATTGTTCTTTAAATTCTCCAATTCATTCATTAATTTCTCATAATTTGTAGTTTTGCTTTTGATGGGTTGCTTTTTCTTTAATTGCTCATAATTTATGGTTTTGCTTTTGATGGATTGCTTTTTCTTTAATTGCTCATAATTTATGGTTTTGCTTTTGATGGATTGCTTTTTTTTAATTGCTCATAATTTATGGTTTTGCTTTTGATGGATTTTTTTTTGTTTAATTTCTCCTCCTTTTTGACATCATCAAACATGGTTAACTCCTCCTTTTTCTGAAACATTCTTTAATTTCTCCCCCTTTAGAGTTTATCACAGATGTTTGCTCCCCCTTAATACAGCAATTATTAACAGCAAACAACAACAAAGAGAAGACAATATTTCAACAAGGAGAATATATATAACCAAAATATGATCGACATCATTACAAAAGGTAGAAATATAAGTAAAAGATGATACCATAAAACCATAATTGTTTCAATACATAGTTCATAATATAAAAGTCAACCAGCTAATTGTCAATACATGGCCCCAAAATACAGATCCTAGAACAAGACACTAATACCTAGGATCTAGTAATGATCATGAGAAGTCATGGATCGGAGTAATCAGATATGGGATGAGAAGCTGATGGATCTCGATCAGAAGTGCGTCCTCTACCCCGTCTGCCTCTGGCACGAGCAGGAGAGCGAGATGAACTGGGTGGCTGAGAACGCTGAGAGGCTAAGGACTGAACAGAAAGGGTGAGTCTGATGGAATCAAGTACGTTCAGTGCTCTGGAAACAGACTGAAGTAGAGCAGTGAACTGAGTGGATGCATGCTCACTCGATCCTCGGATCCTCTCCTTAGTAACTCATATCCACCCTCCAGTGCTCCTCTGAGCCTGCCAGCCTCTGCAGTGAGGTCTGTGACCTCAATAGTGGACTCCTGTGGCTGAGGATGGGCCAAGGTAAGGACTTGCCCCTGCAAGTCAAGAACTCTGCCAGTCAGTCTTCCAGACGGTGTCCTCAAGCTGCTGAATCTGGATGGACTGATCTGATATCATCTGAAATACAGTGGATATGTGGGAGTCATGGTCTGATCAGAAGAAGTGGCTCCTGGTGCAAAAGTAGTACTGCTCCACTGACTAGATAGCAAAGATACTCAGACGTGTGATATCTGCTCGATCTGATCGTCAGCCAGTCTGAACTCTGATTGAGGTGCTCTGCTCTCTGGCTGATACACTGGTGTGGGCATCCTAGTAAACTCTGAAGGGCCAGCCTCTGTATCAGGAATGAACTGGATATTTGGTGATGCTGCCCTGAAGTCATGGATAGGAGATGATGGACCTTCTTCTTCTACTCTGTCTTCAATCTGTCTTCAGCTCTATCTTCAGTTCTCTCCCCAGCTCTCTCCTCAGCTCTCTCCTCAGATCCCTTGATCCAACCACCATCAGTCTTTGTAAATCCCATTCGGTGCAGGGTGTGTTGGTTGAAAGTGTCCACATGAGAGAGCTTAGTAGATGCCTCCCCCTCACAGCTAACTCCAAACCTCCTAAATACTCGAGTAAGGGCCATACCATAAGGCAAGTGTGCCTTGGATCTGTTCAAAGTCTCTCTCATGGCCTCTATCATAAGTGCAGGGAGGTTCAGGAGGGGTCTGAGTGATGACATGAAACATGATACAAACATCTCTGCTGGAAAGTAAATCATGCCTACCACTCCTAGGAAAGAAGAGCTTCGTTACCATCTGATGCAGGATCCTCATCTCAATGGACAAAATCTTTGCTTCCAATTTATTTAAACTCCCTGAATAAGTTCCCCCTAGTATAACATGATCCCCTCTTCTTTTACTGGGAGTTCCATATAAGAGTAACCCTCACTAGGCAAATGAAGTATTTCTCCTAATATACTAGAATCCAAGCAAATATCAATACCCTTGACTGTTGAAGTCACTGACCCATTTCCATAATGTAGATTCTGGTAGAATTCTCTAACTAGGTCAACATAGGTGACTTCCTTAAGGGAGCAGTAGAAACCCCATCCTTGGTTTTTAATCTTGGTTGCAAATGTAAAACCCTCTTTTTCAAAGAACCGAAAATCTATATTCTTCCCGGTTTGAACTTTTCTATCAGATAGAGGATTCTTACTGGGGCTTAGGGAGGATTGAGGGGGACCTTGAGCAGATACTGAAGCTGGAGTGGGAGCATTGGAAGACCGAGCAGCTTGCCTTTTCTTTCGGACATTTTCTTCAAGCTCACGGACTGACTTTCTTCTTTGGGGAAGCTTCATCTTCGGAGCCATATTCACTACAGTAGCAGGCAAGGAGACTTGGAGGAACAAGTGAATGAGTGGAGGAGGGATCACAAGAGAGTGAAGAGGGATTTTGATGGAGAAAAGAGGTGGATTTGGGAAGAACGGTGGAGTGCTAGGGCACGCTCCAACCGTGCCAAACAATGGGAGAAAGCACAAAAATCCCTTTCCAAGGTGGCGATTTTTGGTGGAGAGGAGGAGGGAGAAGTGCCTCGAACTAGATCCTTGGATTTGGAGCAAAAGGAAATGGAGAAGTCGGCTTTTGGAAGGAGGAAGATGAAAGGATGAGTCGGCTCACGAACAGGATCCCGTATAAAAACAATGAGCCCGTGGGAAGTTTGAGGAAATAACAAGTTTGCCATTGAGTCGACTCATGGGGGTCGACTCATGAAGTTCAGAAATTCAGAAAAAATGTGAATAAATTCCAGAAAAATTTGAAATTTTGGAGAAGGAGTTTTGCTCAAAGATAAGTTTTTAGAATGATAAAATTGAGCTTTTGGGACCAGGATAGATGTTGGAAATTGAGCTCTAAGAATTTTTGACATCAATTCTTGGAAATTGAGAAAAATTTAGGCATATGGATCTAGAATTCCTAGATTTCTCCTAATTTCACAGAATCTATCCTCACTAAGGGCCTTTGTAAAGATATCAGCTAATTGATTTTCAGTGCAAACATATTCAAGAATTATATTTTTGTTTTGAACATGTTCTCTTATAAAATGATATCTTATTTAATATGTTTGGATCTTGAGTGTTGAATTGGATTTTTAGATAGATTTATGGCACTTGTGTTATCACATCTTA
Organism: Elaeis guineensis; assembly: GCF_000442705.2. NCBI lineage: Eukaryota > Viridiplantae > Streptophyta > Magnoliopsida > Arecales > Arecaceae > Elaeis > Elaeis guineensis. The sequence continues at coordinate 134,651,049 of NC_025993.2, forward strand.
TTGGTGTTTCATTAAGTTTGATTCCAAAGTCTTCGAGTTGTTGCTTAATCCACAAGATTTGAGCACAACAACTTCCGGCTGCAATGTATTCGGCCTCAGCCATAGACAGTGCCACCGAATTTTGTTTCTTGCTAAACCATGAGATTAGGTTAACTCCAAGAAATTGGCAAGTTCCACTTGTGCTTTTTCTATCTAATTTACATCCAGCAAAATCAGCATCTGAATATCCTAATAAATCAATTTGTGAGTCTTTAGAGTACCATAGTCCTAGAGTTTGAGTACCATTTAAGTATCTAAGGATTCTTTTAACAGCATTCAAATGAGATTCTTTAGGATTAGATTGATATCTAGCACATAAACAAATACTAAACATGATATCAGGCCTACTTGCAGTTAAATATAATAATGAGCCAATCATACCTCTATAGTATTTTAAGTCTACACATTTACCTTCATCATCCTTGTCAAGCTTACATGAGGGACTCATTGGTGTGCCAATTGGTTTGCAGTTCTCCATTCCAAATCTTTTGAGTAGTTCCTTGGTGTACTTGCTTTGGGTGATGGAGATTCCCTCTTTTGATTGTTTGATTTGGAGTCCGAGGAAGAAGGTGAGTTCTCCCATCATGCTCATCTCGAACTCCCCCTGCATAAGCTTAGCAAAGTCTTGACAAAGGGATTCATTAGTAGACCCAAAAATTATGTCATCAACATAAATTTGTATAACTAGCATATCATTTTGATTTCTTTTAATAAAGAGGGTTGTATCTACATTACCTCTTGAAAAACCATTATTTAGTAAAATTTGCTTAGCCTATCATACCATGCTCTAGGTGCTTGTTTTAATCCATATAAAGCTTTATTTAGTCTAAAGACATGATTAGGAAAAACATGATTTTCAAATCCAGGGGGTTGTTCTACATATACTTCTTCAGCAATATATCCATTTAAAAATGCACTTTTAACATCCATTTGAAATAATTTGAATTTCATAAAGCAAGCATATGCAAGTAGAAGTCTAATAGCTTCTAATCTAGCAACAGGTGCAAAGGTTTCATCAAAATCAATTCCTTCTTCTTGATTATATCCCTTAGCAACCAGTCTTGCTTTATTTCTAATTACATTTCCATGCTCATCTAATTTGTTTCTAAAGACCCATTTTGTGCCAATTATTGAATAATTTTTAGGTCTTGATACTAAGGTCCAAACATTATTTCTTTCAAATTGATTAAGTTCCTCTTGCATTGCATTAATCCAATTATGATCATTTTCAGCTTCTTCAAAAGTTTTAGGTTCAAGATGAGATACAAAAGCACAATAATTAACTACATCTCTAAGTGAAGAACGGGTTTTTACCCCATGCATAGGATCACCAATAATTAACTCCTTAGGATGGTTGTGAACATACCTCCATTCCTTGGGTAGGTCATTTGTACCTTGAGGTTGTTCTTGAATTTCTTCACCTCTCTCATCTTGTTTGTCTTCTTGATCCTTGTCTTCTGGAGTTGCTGAATCTTTCAGAGTGATCTCCTTCATACCTTCTATTAGTGGATCTGCATCATCAACACCCTCATTCTTCCTTGAAGGAAGATCGTTAGATTCATCAAAAACAACATGTATGGACTCCTCAACTACTAAAGTTCTTTTGTTGAAAACTCTAAATGCTTTACTAGTGGAGGAGTAACCTAGAAAGATTGCTTCATCTGATTTTGCATCAAATTTACCAAGTTTTTCTTTGCCATTATTTAATACAAAACATCGGCAACCAAAAATATGAAAATATGCAATATTTGGTTTTCTTCCTTTCCAAAGTTCATAGGGGGTTTTCTTTAAAAATTGTCTAATCAAAGCACGATTTAAAATATAACATGCTGTGTTAATTGCTTCCGCCCAAAAATATCTTGGAAGGTTGCTTTCACAAAGCATGGTACGGGCCATTTCTTCTAAGGTTCTGTTTTTCCTTTCAACTACCCCATTCTGTTGGGGTGTCCTAGGAGCAGAGAAGTTATGGCCAATTCCATTTTCATCACAAAAATTTTCAAAGTCTTGATTTTCAAATTCAGTTCCATGATCACTTCTAATATTTTGAATTGAAAATCCTTTTTCATTAGTGACTTTTCGGTGAAATTTAGTGAAAATATGAAAAGTTTCATCTTTGTGTGCCAAAAAGAAAACCCAAGTAAAACGAGAGTAATCATCTATAATTACAAAACCATATCGTTTTCCTCTTAGACTAGTGGTTCTAGTTGGTCCAAATAATCCATATGCAAGAGCTCTAAAGGTCTAGAAGTTGAAACAATATTTTTGGATTTAAATGAAACTCTAGTTTGTTTACCTAATTGGCATGCATCACAAATTCTATCCTTTTCAAAATTTAGTTTTGGCAAACCAAGAACTAATTCTTTCTTAATTAATTTTGAAAGAGAATGCATGCTAATATGTGCAAGTCTACGATGCCACAGCCAACTAGTCTCATTAACTTTAGCATTCAAGGATACTAGGCATTGCATGTCTAATTTGGCTAAATCATTCAAATCTACCATATAAACATTGCCATGTCTATGTCCTATAAATTTAATGCCATCGTTAATAGGACTAGTCACAATGCAAACAGATGATTCAAAAAAACTTTATACCCTTTATCACAAAATTGACTAATGCTTTAAACCTTTAACTAACAAAAATTTTTAATGTATTTGGAGGGAGTGATACCAATGTTACCTATCCCGATGATCTTTCCTTTGCCATTATCTCCAAAGGTGACCATCCCTCCATCCTTAGCATCAAGCGTGATGAATTGTGATTCATCACCAGTCATGTGTCTCGAGCATCCACTGTCAAGATACCATTTTCTGTTTCCTCCTTGGGATGCTAGACACACCTGCAAGCAAAAGTCAAGTCTTAGGTACCCAAGCTTTCTTGGGTCCTTTTAGGTTAGTCAAAATGGTTCCTTTTGGAACCCATATTTTCTTTATAGTTGTGTTTGCAGATTTGTTAATAAGGCATGTGTATGATTTATGTCCTATTCTACCACATTTGAAACAAGTAATATTTGTAGACTTGTTACTTGAATAATTTACATAAATATTCTTCAGAAATTTTTATTTCTTCAAGGGGTTATAGCCAAGTCCAGCCTTATCATATACAGCTTTTTGATTATCAAGAATCATATTTAGTTTGTTTGAACTTAAGGTGAACTTATCTACTATAGGTTTCAGCTTGTTAGTTTCATTCTTTAAGCTTTGATTTTCTTGAATCAAGGTGGATTTTTCAATTGAAAGGTTTTCAGCTTGTTTCACTAAGGACTGATTTTTCAATTTCAGTTCTTTGTTTTTCATCCCTAGTTTCTTTAATTCATCAATTAAATCATAGAATGCTTCATGTAATTCTTCAAAAGTAAATTCACTAGGGAATTCAAAGTTACCTCATTTTCGTGTGCCATAAGGCACAGGTTGGCTTGTTCTGTTGAGGTTTCCTCATCGGAGCTTGAGTCATCACTCGCACTCCAAGTCGCCATCATTGCTTTTTTTTGAACTTTTTGGGACCTTTCTTCAGTTGTGGACATTCGGATTTGAAATGTCCCGGCTTCTTGCACTCGTAGCATATAAGGGGTTGATCTTTCTCTTTCTCTTTGCTTTGTTCCCTTTTGTGAATGACTTCTTTCTCATCCCCTGTTTCCTTTTTCTTAGAAACTTCTTAAATCTCCGGGTGATGAGTGCCATCTCTTCATCCTGTTCTTCATCTTCAGTGTCATCCGTTTCATCATCAGGCGAAGCTGTGGATTTGAGGGCAATGGTTCTTTTCTTTTTGACTTCATCCTCTTGATGTTGCTTCATGCTAAGTTCATGAGTCATCAAGGATCCAAGAAGCTCTTCTAGAGGTAGAGTGTTCAAGTCCTTTGCTTCTTGGATGGCAGTCACCTTGGCTTCCCAAGTTCTTGGCAATGACCTGAGAATCTTCCTTACAAGCTCACTGTTAGTATAAGATTTGCCAAGACTCTTCAAACCATTAATTATATCAGTAAAATGAGTAAACATAGCAGTTATGGACTCATCATGCTCCATTTTAAACAATTCATATTTATGCACAAGCATGTTTATTTTAGACTCTTTTACTTGATTTGTTCCTCATGGGTTACTTCTAACCTATCCCATATTTCTTTAGCAGATGCACAAGTAGAAATGCGATTAAATTCATTTGCATCAAGTGCACAATAAAGAAATTCATAGCTTTAGCATTTAATTGTGCCAATTTCTTATCAACCTCATCTCATTCTTTCTCGGGTTTGGTTGACTCCTCACCATCTATAATCTTGGTGAGTGTGTGAGGACCGTTCACTATGATACTCCACATATCATAGTCGAGTGCTTGTATGAATATCTTCATCCGAGCTTTTCAGTAGGTGTAATTAGACCCATTGAAAAGTGGAGGTCGGTTGGTAGATTGCCCCTCGGCTAGAGAAGTACCGACATGGGTTTCCATAGATCTTTGGCTCTTTGATTGTTAGATCAAAGAAGGGCTAGAGCACCGGGCTCTGATACCACTTGTTGCCCAGCTATGCAACCCAAGAGGGGGGTGAATTGGGTTTTAAAGAATTTAACTTAACTAATTACTTATGAAAAGTATTTGTTAAAAGCTTGATGAATGAGGAGAAAGACTTTAGTTCAAGATTAATTACCTAAAGCAAGAATGCAAGGATATAATAAAGAAATAAAGAGAAACAATAAAGCACACCACAAACACAAGGATTTATAGTGGTTCGGTGCTAACCTTGCACCTACATCCACTCCCCAAGCTCCTACTTGGGAATTCCAATCCACTATACTTGTATTCAACCCGAATACAAATATCAGAAACTCCGACACTAGCTATCCCAAGCTAGTCCACTTATTTTCGGGTACAAACCAACCCAAAAACTCCGATTTCAGGTTCGGATCAACCTTCCTTATTTTGGAAACCCTCCAAAAACAAGAACAATTACTCACAAAGAGTAAGACAGTTTAGAACGCAAATAAGTACAAGAATAGCTCCTTAAATGAGCGAATATAATATTAAATATATTTTACTCAAATGAAGAAGCCCCTTTTGAATTTTCTCAAGGTGGATGAAGAGTTGAATGAACGCTTGAGGAGAAGGTGAGCTTTGATTGAAGACTTCTTGAAGGCTTTGAAAGAGCTCTTGATCAAGGTTGAAAAGTTGGCTTGAAAAACCCTCTCTTTGAATGCTCTTGAATGTCCTTTTGAACGCTCTTGCTTTTCTCTTTCAAAATCTCTCGTGTATATTGTAGATCCCCTCTCTCTCGTGTATTTTTTGTGGATCCCCTTTTTTGTTTTTCACCTTTTGAAACCTTTTATAGCTTTAAGAAACAAGGAAAAATATTTTAGGCAGAAAAAGAGCCGTTAGAGCATTTTAAGGGAGCATTAAAGGCAATTAAAACGGGCAAAAAACTAGCCGTTACGGATAGTTTCCGTCGCAGGGGTCGACTCATGAGTCGACTCATGCTTCAGGGGTCGACTCATGAGTCGACCTCTGTTGCAAAAACCAGAGATTTGGGTTTCTGGATATTTTGGCTCAAAATAGCAGAAGTCAACTCATGAGTCGACTCATGCCTTGTGGGTCGACTCATGAGTCGACTCACAGGTCGTGCCAAGCCAAAAAACCAGCGTGCCAAGGGAAATTTTAACGTGCCAAGCAGCTCATTGTGCCATGAGTTGACTCATGAGTCGACTCATGCACTTCAAACATTCATAACTTCAGAAATATAAGTCCAAAAATAATGAAATTTTTATCAATAGATTACAAATCATTTGTTCTACCAAATGATACTATCAAATCAGGATTTTAGTAAAATTATGATTTTGCCCCTGAAGAGCATAAAGACTTTTTCAATTTAAAAATATTTGTATCCCTTCAATCTGCTTTGTAATCATCAAAATCAATCTAGGAGCAACAAGTCCTAAAGCCCATGGCCATGGCAATGTGAATGATGGAAAGGTATTTCCATAAGATTTTATATCAGACTCAAATCGATTGATTCTAACATATGATAGGAAAGAGATTTGATGAGTTATCCTTGATCTCTGTCCTGTCGGAACTCATGACAGAAGAACCGAATCATACGATAACTGCACCTAGAGGTTCATTTTTTCAATTCTTATGGATTGCCACTACATATTGCTAGATGTCATTGGTAGATTATAGGGGCCCACGAGCATCATTTTGGATCAATGATCCTCGATGGGTGTGAGTAGAAATTGTTCCAACCCATTGAAAGGAATGTCAATGATACTATGATGGAGATCATGGTATATCTCACTATCAGACAGAATTGAACTTATGAGGTTACACATTAAAAGATTTAATCTTGGATTGACCAATTGGGCTTGTGAAGTCCCAATTAGATTAGGATTTGATAAACTCCTATTGGGTTTAGGCACACCATACTAGCACATGGTTAAACCCAATTCTTCTTTAGATTTGGATTTCTTATTAGATAAGATTTAGATCAAGTCAATTTGATAGCCTTGAACCTAACCTAATTCCTTTTGTTTTGGGTTCAAGGGGCACCACATTGGGCACCCCAAGAGGATTGGATCAAGCCAATTAGGAGGTGCAAGCCCACCTCTTTTTCTCCCTTGACTTTCCCTTCTTGGCATGGATTATTTGGAAGGAAGAGTGGGGCACATGCCACCATTGGATGAGATCCAGAGGGGGCACACGCCTCCTCTTCTTTTGGAATGTTCCAAGGGTGCACGCCTCTAAAAAATGCATGGAGAATGAGATGGGTGCGTGCCTCTCTCTGGTTTTTGCATGGAGAGAAAGAGAGAGCATATGCGCTCTCTCTCTTGCATACACGAGAAGGACAGGTGGGGTGCCGATCTAAAGGGAGTGCACACCCCCTCTTCTTTTGGAATGTTCCAGGGGTGCACGCCTCTGGAAAACACATGGAGAATGAGAGGGGTGCGTGCCCCTCTTTGGTTTTTGCATGGAGAGAAAGAGAGAGCACGTGCGCTCTCTCTCTTGCATACAGGAGAAGGACAGGTGGGGTGCCAAGGGATGGTGCCCCCTCTGCTTTCCATTTTGGGTATGGGCCTATCCAATTGGGCCTGATTTTCTTGGGAAGAAAATCAAATTAAAAATAATGTGTCATTATGCGATAACGACCAGCCTTTTAATCTCGATTTGGTTTTGATTTGGACTTGAATCAAGGGGGTCTATTTAATAAGTAGCCTTTTAGGGTTTAGATAGAATGAAAATTGTTAGATTACTTAGGTGTTTTACATGCTTGCATGTAGATTTTTCAAAAATCAAAATTTCAGCAGAAGCATAGATTAAACAATTTAATTTAGTGCATCTTATATCTAATTTAAAGCATAAAACACCTGGATCTAGTTCTTATGCATGAAATAAAATCACATATATCATATCTGAAAAATAAAAATCAGAAAAAGAAATTAGTTATCTTAATCGCTTTCCTTTTGCTTACTCGGATCGGATCCCACAGATGTCTGAGGTTTTCATTGTAGCCGTGCAAGCACTCACATCGGATCGTACGGAGTGCTAGCACCTTACAGGTGTCATTCATTTGTTTGGATCTAGATTTTCTTCTTTTAGATCTTGAAGAACAAGACTGCAGCATGAACTCTTCGCACTGATCTGATGGGATCTGAATAGGACTACCAAGAAGAAAAAAAAATCTTTCTTCTTCTCTTCCTCTCTCTCTCAGATCTGATCTAATCAGATGATAGGGCATGAAGAGGAAGAAAGGGGAGGTGTTGAGATGAGAAGGCATGCGGTGGAAAGAGTCACCATGAAGAAAATATCACACGCCCTTATTTCCTCTATTTTTTCACACAAAAAATCTCCCAATGCCCCCTTTTTCCTAATTTCCATGCCCTTCTAGATTAGGATAATCCATATTTGAATCAAATTCAAATAAAGATATAGTCTTGGAAGAAAGAGAGTTTCAGAGATGTGGGGCACCAATAGATGGCGCCCCTCTTCTTTTCATGCATGCAAGGGAGGAAAGGGGGCATGTTGCCTCCCTCTATCTGACATGAAATAGGAGAGAGAAGCTTAGGAAAAGAGGGCTTAAGCAGTTCATTTCAATTGGATTTCAAATTGAGTTTGATTTGAATCCAATTCAAACCCAATTCTAATCTAATTCAAAAAGACTATCATACCTGATCCAATCAGAATTGAAATTCAAGTAAATCTAATTAGTCTTAAATTAAATCAAGCCTAATTCTATTGAATTTGATTTAAGTTAGTTAGGATTTGATTTATAATTTAATCAGATCTAATTATATTATAACACTCGCAATTAAGTCCCTTATGCTAATAATTAATAATTTTCAAATTTGTAACTCTTACAAATTGATCTAAATCATCAATCCAATTGATAATTTGATCATAATCTAAGCTATTGATCAGGACAAGCTTTTTTTATATGTGACCCCTCAGGTTCTATTCTATTTGGTAGTGAGACATACCATGATCTCCATCACAGTATCATTGAAACTTTTTTCAATGGACTGGAATAATTCCAACTCACCCCAACAAGATTCATTGATCCAAAAATGATCTTAGTAAGTTCTCATAATTTATCGATAATGTCTAGTAGCATATAGTAGTAACCTAGCAGAACAGAAAGATAAATCCCTAGGTGTAGTTACCGTATGATCAAGTTCTTCTATCGAAAGTTCCGACAGGATGTAGGTCATGGAATCTCGTCAAATCCCAAGCATCTATCATATGCCAGACTTAATTAGCTCGAGTCCAATCATGAATCCTATGAAAACTTCTTTCTATAATTATGCTACTGTAGTCACAGATTTATGGACTCAGCCTCTTAAGTCACATAAGACTACTCTTCAACTACTAAGATCGATAAATCTCTTATAAGTGCACTCCTACTTCTACAGCGAACCTACTGCAGCCAACATACACTACAAGGATCCATATGGATAGAAGATCATGTTTATGTGCAGTCAAACTATAGCAATCCCACTGTGAGCAGCTAAGGCACCGCAGGTCAAAGAATCACTCACACAACTATAGCATCGAAAAATTACCGACGAGTGAGTAGGCATCCATGTAACTTCTCATTCTTGATCACGCTCAGTATCATTATTCTCTAATAACCACCTGCACACTCGCTCTAGTGTCTCCATACTATAGACTCAAGATCTATGTACCCAAAGAGAAGCGATCCGTGCATCAGTCTAGTTGGATCAATCACTTTCCCCATGATGATCATCAACTAGAAGCAGTTTAGGAATTAATCTATAATGACACATGTCTTAAATTCTCAACTCTTGAGAATATGTATTACTGACCATTAACTCCTTTGACCATTATAGGACACATTACTCTAGAATAGAAATAATTATTCATAATTTTTAATTTTAATAAATCAAGTACAAACTTATGTCCTGAAAAATTATAATGTGTTAGCCAACAATTGACTTTTCAGGTCACATATCTAATAATCTTTCACTTAACCTAAAGTCAATCTACTGCAAACCTAAGTCCCATCTTCTCAAGATGGACTTCAATCTTTAGCTGGTTAAATGGCTTAGTCAATAGATCCACCACATTTCCATGAGGTCTATTCTCTTCATCTTAACATCTTCCATGTTGAGGTAGACACATATTATTAAAAGTCCTCTTTTCTATGTGCTGCATATTTTGATGAGACCAAGGCTCCATTAGCTAAGTGCTATGGTGCCAATATTTTTACTATGATGACATCTCATGACATAAATTACAACAAAGATACTTGGATCAGAAGATCTTACCTAGCACTTTGGGAATGGTGACTAACTCAGCTTTCTACAATGATTAATTATTTAGAACTCTTCCAATCTATCAATTTTCACATTGCACACATCCTGATGTAGACTCTCTACCATCAGTGTCAGATACAAAATCTGAGCATGTGTACCTATAAACCTCGCAACTCAAAATTTTTTTCCAAAAATCAAGAACAAATCTTTAGTACTTGTCAAGTACTTAAGAATATTCTTTACAGCTATCTAGTGTCATACATCTGAATTCGACTGATTCTGCTCGTGATACCCACAATAAGTCAAGTCAAGTACATTGCATGGCATTCATGAGGCTGCATAAGAATCTAGCTCATGAGCTAAATCTCTTTAGATGTGTTTAGACACATCTTCTTGGAGAGATACATGCCTTGCCTAAGGAGTAGAAGTCTCCTCTTAGAGTTTTCATGTTGAACCTCTTTAGCATCTCCTTTATGTAATTTTCTTATGAAAGACCTAGCATCCTATCAGATCTATCTCTGTAGACCTAAATACTTTTCCTTGATCTTTTTGGAGGATCTTTTTGACAATCAATTCTTGACCAAAGTTGGCATGGGAATAACTTTCCTAATTAGGAGAATCTCATCTTCCCCACTAACCCTTTTTAAAAATTCAAGATTCCTTATTTTTGATGAAATCAAACTATTTGATTGAATCAATCCAACTCCAAGATGCTTGTATTAATCCAAAAATAGATCCATGCAGCTTACAGATCTTGTGATCTCTTTCACCAGAAGTAAAATCTATCAGACTGCTCCATGTAGATATCTTTCCGAGATATCCATTAAGAAAATAGTTTTCACATCCGTCTGCATCTAATTTTTTTTGTAGATCTATTTACACCCAATGGGTATAATATCCTTTGATGGATCCACTAAGATCAGACTTGATTGGAATACATCAAGTCAACCTTTGACTTTATTGCTTCCATCCATTTCTCAAAATCGATATCGTACATCACCTCGTCATAGGTCTTAGAATCAACTACTTGATCCCTATCTTCCACAAGGAATACTTCCTCTACATCCTCTAAAAATATACTCAAGTATCTTTCATGAGGATGGAAGACCTTACTAAATCTATGAGGTGATGGAGGTCCTACACTAACTGGCTCAGATTAAATAGGTACAACTAAATCTCCAATTTGTTGCTCTTTAGAGACTTTCTCTTCGAGCTCAACTTCCTCCTGCTACCACCATTTTGGGTAAACTATTTTTCTAGAATGTGGTATGATGAATCATAATCATATTGTGATCTATTGAAAAGTATAATTAGTATCATATTTAATAGATTAAAGTATGTCCCTAAAAAAGTAAGAGTTAGTGAGTGAACCTCATTATAGATCGGATCATATCCAATAGGATCCTAATCCTTCTTTTTGATATCCTATTTAGCTGAGGTGAATCAGGAGGAGTCCACCATAAGACTACCATTTTCATGAGATAATCCCAAAATTTCCATCAGGATAAACACCTCCTCGATCTAATCGAAGAATCTCAAAGGATTTCCTATCAAATGGGTCTGTATGTAATGGTCATCTCTCCATGTCTCATAAGAGATAGTTTGATCAATTTTTCTTGAAAGCAAGATCCATAAACTCAGAATTCATGTGTCAAGGAGACGATTGCTTTTCAAGTTTGTATATATTGTCCTCTTCAAAATAACCTTGCCTAAGGTACCACATATACTTAGGTTTATCTCATCCATAGATCTCTCAGATCCTACGGCATACTCACTGTCCGAATACATCAACATGCAAACATATCTGACATACATTCACAAGGTGTGTCACCCTTCTTCTTTAAGTTATCCAAGTAGGAGGATAATTTCTAAGTGACCATCAGTACTATGGTGGAAACACTTTTTCTTGCCTGATGTCTTCTTCTTAAGAAGATCTTTCTGTTAGAAAATATGTTCTAAAGTCAATCGTTTAGATGATTGTACTCTTTATAGTTTATATATGAATTATGAATTAATAAAAATTATTTGATATTTTTTTATCATCAGGTGTACATCTGTCTTATTAGAACTCTTGTGATGAAGTCTTTAGAACTATATGATGATCAATAAAGAAAGATTTATCGAATAGTTTTTAAATATGTTCGTGACCAAATGATACATCATTAAGGGATGATGATGTTTATTAAGTGTTGGTCATTGTGTACCATATAGATTGATTATCCTCATAACTAAAGAGTATGAAGATACTAATTTGGCATACAAGTGAGATATAGGAGTATATCGTCATGGAACAAGTGACTCACCTGCTAAGCATTTTGTTATCAAGAGTAGCTTGTGAAGTATATGGACATAAGTTTCTCTCAAATCAGAGATCACCATAGTAACTTGCAAGCAACTCACTATGCTTTGATACCAAACTACCTACATTTCTAATGCAGTAACGAAAGGCTACTGAATATAGTCAAGTACTTGCAAAGTTTATGTGTAGACTAAGATAGGATTGACCCCTTCAGATTATAGGAGTTAATACATCACTATATTTTAATTTAGTAAAATATGAGTGCGGATAATCAATATGATGGATATGAAAGGTTGAAATACAATATCGATGACTCATCCAGGGTTGACAGTTAAACCCCAGGTTATCCTCGAGTATTAGAGGTCGAAGAGATAAATTAAGCGATAACCATATGCATAGATTCTTGAATATTGCCTTATAAATTTTTGACATATCCAGACGTTAGGAACCATTGCTAGATGATAACTTTGATTAGTACAGAAAATAGTTTCTATGCTACTGGCTAGGTGTTCAAGCCTATGGAGTCACGCACTAAATCAAACAATATAAAAAAGAATTGACTTAAGTCTATGAGTTTAATTTGAAAGTACTTGACTTAATTGAATGAATAGATTAGCTTAATTAAGAATTAAGTTAGAGGTGATACGGGGTTAAACAATTGACTATGTCTAGCTAGCACTAGACATGAGATTCAGATTTAATTTTGGAGATGAACATAATCTGATCAATGATCCAAGAGATTTATAAGAGATTAAATTTATATTCTAATTAATTTCAAATTAGATCTAATTTAATTAGACTAAAAATCTAAATTAGACTTAGATCAGAATCTTAATTAGATTGGAATTGACAGTCGATTCGAATTTGATTCAAATCAGATTCTAATTGGATTCAATTTGATCCATATTTAGATTAGATCCTTAGAGTCTCATTTACTTGAGACTCTCTCTCATAGTGGCCGACCAAAGGAGGAAGGGGGCTGATTTATTTCTGCCCTATATTGTGAGCGTGAGATGGCTTCACGCATGAAGAAAGGAGGTATCCTTTCTTTCTTACATCTCCTAGTCGGATAAGGTAAGAACCAATTCAAAGTTGGTTTGAGTTCAAGTCCTAAATCAATTAGACTTTGATCAAATTTTAGGTGCCTCATCTATTTAAAGAAGGGACCCAAACGATCGATGGTTAAGCCTAGAATTTATGCGACAAAACATAGGAAAACTACCGTGAGATTGTTGGTTGTGAGAGGGTGTACGTCAAGAAAGAAAGGAGGCATCCTTTCTTTAGCATGAGTTCTCTTGGGTGCTCCTCTTCTGGGTGTGAGGACTTCTTTCCAAGTGTCCCTAAGGAGATGAAATCAGATTTTTTCCCTCCCTATGTTTCCTCCTGAAGATTGATGCACAGAGCTTCATCCCTTTTCTCTGTTGAGCTTGACATACGCGCGAAGTAGAGAGCCTGTACTTTCAGGCCTCACGAGTTATTGGATTCAAAAATCCTCTAAAGATTTTGATCTCCATTCCACCACATATCAGGTAACATAAAATTTATATTAGCTTATTATGAAAAAATTTTCAGATGCACCTTGGCGATCCGATCAGATCGGACAAATTTTCTCTTCAACTAATATCAGAGCTAGATTTGATATATGGATGCATAACTAAATTTTTCTGATATGATTATATATTATATGTAACCAAATTTTTTATGTAGGACATTAAATCTGATTTAGAGTTATTAATTAAAAATTATTTAATCTAATTTTGATCAGATTTCAAGAACCTAATCAATGGTTGATGATGGTTACTTATAAATCTGTTATAACAAAATTTTCTTGATGTAAATTTTTAGTCAATAACAATCAAATTAAAATTTATTTTAAATTTATTTTAATAATTTTTTATGATATTATTTCAGATTGAAAGTTAGACTTAATCAAGATCTGAATTAAATTTATTTTGATAGATTTTTAGATTTAATTTTAAGTAAAATTTTGCACAACACGAAATTAGGTTTAACCAAAAATTTTATTTCTTACGTTCATATGTGTGTTTGAATTATTTTTCTATATGATTCTAGATCTGAAATAAATATTTTATATGCTATGTAAAAGTATGTTTAAATCTAAAATTTATATAAATTTATCTAAAATTAATATGATGCACTGATCTAATTAGATTAGATGCATAATGTGCATGATATGATCATGTTCATATGAATGCATTCCTATTTTGATTATTACATATGTAGATATAATTAATTTTTAAAATTAATTTTTAATCTTAGTAGCTCAGTACTCGAATTAAGATGATCATTAGACCGTTCGATCATAAGAGGAAGCAAGGATTGAGTCCCTCTCTTGTCCATTCGACAGATTCTCTTGTGACGTGTAGGGGTACCATTGTGATCAAGTCTCATGAAAAAAATAATGAAAAAAAAATTAAAATTATTTTAATTATAAATATATTTATATTAGATCTAAAATAATTTATAATTAATTATAATTTTAATAAAATAAATTTAGATATAAAAATTATTTTAAGATCTGAATTGTAAGTTGCACATGATGTAATCTGTAATGATCTAAAAATGGTTATGATACACGTGATATATATATGATATTTAGATCAGATTTATAGATGTTTAATTATTAAACATATATTTGAAAATTAAATTTTATGATCTAAAAATTGTATGATATATGATGTATGCTTCATCTAAAATCCTAGTAGAATAGTTCTACAAAGTGAAACATATATTTTACATACTTAATTTAGAATTAAGTGATTTAGATTTGAGAATTGAAGATGTTAAGATACTTCATAAATCGATGGACAATGGGTTAGCATGAATCAGATCTTCTAATTTGGTTAGATCTAGAGATAGAAATAAATATTGACCAATTAGAGAAATTGATTAAATCTAATTAAGAGTTGAGTTAGATTATGTCAGAATTTTTTTAAGATCAATCTCAACAGTTGTAGCTTGCTCAAATCTATATTTTTAACCATACCAAATGAACTTGATTGTGGGTCAATGATTTAGCCTGAGTCCTTTAATTGATCGAATCAAAACTAATTGATCAATTGATGTTTAAGATAAGTTTGGCAAATTGCTTGACAATATGATTGGTAGTTTTTAATTGACAGTCCACTTATCTGGCCATTTCGATGGTGTCTAAGGCAAGCCGAGGTAGATCCTCCCATCGATCTCACTTACCTGGCCAATACAGTAGATTATGTTTTGATTAGATCACTAATTGATTCAAACTGATCCATGCCATTAAGATAAATCAGTATGACTGATTTAGGTATCTCTGATCAGGCTTGTCTCTAGTTCTCTTCATGATTTGGTGAAGTCAGTGGAAGAATTTATGACTTATCGGTTAATCTCTTCTCTTATTCTTAAATCATTAAATCAGTTCGACTGAGTTAGCTGTCTTAGACCAGCTTGTCTATAATCCTCTTCATAATTTGGTGAAGTTAGTAGAAGAATTTAAGACTTATCGATCAATTGATTCTCAAATCATTAAATTAATTTTTTTAAATTATTAGACCCTTAAAATAACAATATTATGGAGCTAACAAAGTCATAGCCTCCTATAAGATGGATGATAATGGGTCCAATAATCTAAATGATCATTGGAGGCACTTTCTGCCTGGTGTTCATCTAGATATTAAAATTATTATTCATCATATGATGACTTAGATGTACTATCTGATGAATGGTTGGGTTAGTCGAGCCTTCCTCATGCCTGATCATTGATTAATTAGAATCACTGAGTAAATTTATATTAATAGTTGAACTTGGCCAGGACTTTCAATGAAGGCCTTCACCTACTGAAAAGAAATCTAGGGCAAAACTAATTACTAAAAATTATTTAAAAAAATAATTGGTTAAGAATCTATCCATAAATATACTTGGGTTAGTCGAGCTTTCTTCGGACCTGCATGCAGTCTATGTAGATTCTAGTACTTGTTAAAGAATTAAGGTAATTTCTTAAATTGAAGGTAGAGGCTATTAATTCATATAAAATAGTGGAAGAATCTTTAGACTAAAATCTAAGTCTTTAGGATTAATTAATTTATATACTAATAGATCTTTTATTTTATTTTTAGTGATGGCTAATAATTTGTTGCACTGCTCACTGTTGGATAGTGACAAATTTATAAGATCAAATTTTGATAATTGATATCGAAAGTTGAGAATAGTTCTCAAGCATGAGAGGATCCTATATGTGATTATGGATTCAGCACCTGAAGTACCAGCTCCCTATGTAGATGTGACGATTAAAGATATTTATGCGAAGTGGCTCAATGACTGTACGACAGTATGTTGCATAATGAGGATTGCTATGAGTGATGAATTTAGTTATAAATTTGATGATGCTCAGCCAAAGGAGATACTTCAAATGTTGAACAAGTTCTTTGGCATACTTAAGGATTTATCCTCAACAGGACATCGATCCTCTAAAAGAAAGAAAATACTGGGTACAGAAAAATAGTGCTGATCTTAAGTAGTCTAAGATAGACCAGAGTCAGATAGAAATGAATAGACTTAGGAAGAGAAATCAGCAAAGGATCACTGGACAAAGTACTTATATGATAATACTTTATAATTTTTCTATCTATGATACTACTACCTGAATATTGGATATCGAAAGTTCAATTCATATCTGCAATTCGTTGCAGGAACTTCAGGTTAGTAGAGAATTTGAGAAGAGCGAATGATTCTTGAATGTTGAGATGGAAGACTATTCCAGTTCTAGCTATAGAAAAAATTCAGTTTGCTCTCAATTCAAATGCCATTATTTTAAATGACTATTATTATTGTCCATCTTTCCTTATAAATGTGATTTTCATAGAACTTTTGATCAAGGATGGTTATAATTTTTCTATAAAAAAAAGTTATTGTAATATCATTATGAATGGTATCACAATTATGTGTAACAATTAAAAGGTGATATTTATATTTTATCACAGTCTGTTAGCGTAATGTATACATTGAACAAACGCCCAAAAATAGATACTATCATAGATGCCTACCTTTGGTATTGTAGGCTTGATCATATAAATAAGAATAGGATAAATAGATTAACTAAAGAGAAATTTTTCGATATCAATAATTATAATCATTACTAACCTATGAGTCTTGTCTACTTAAAAAGATGATCAAGTCAACCTTTATTGGAAAGGATGAACGAGCCAGTGATATTCTAAGTCTAATACATAATGATGTATATGAACCTATGAATATAGGTGCTAGAGAGGGTATTACTACTTTATTATATTTACAGATGACCTATCGATATATGGATATGTCTATCTTATGAAGCACAAATCCAAATCATTTGAAATATTCAAATGATTTTGTAATGAGATAAAAAAATAAACTGAAAAAAGTATTAAAATTTTTCGATCTAACTGAGGAGGTAAATACCTTTTCAATGAGTTTTTGACATATCTAGGAGAGAATAGGATTCTCTCATAATGGATCCCTCTTAGGACACCACAACATAATGGCATCTCGAAAAGAGGAATTGAATTCTATTGGATATGATATGATCTATGATGGGCTTTACTAATCTGTTGATCTTTTTTTGGGGATATGCACTCGAGTCAGCTTGTTATATACTCAATAAATTTGAGCAAATCAGTTGCAAAAACTTCATATAAGATATGGACAGGTCGTAGGCCAACACTCTCTTTCCTTAGGGTTTGGAAGTATCCAGTTTATATCAAACATTTGCAGATCAATAAGCTTGGACCTTGGTTCGATAAGTGTTATTTAATAGGATATCCTAAGAAAATTAGGAGATATATCTTCTACTTTGCTAAAGAACAAAAGATAATCATCAGCAATAAGGCAGTCTTTTTAGAAAAGAAGTTTCTTAATGAAAGAACTGATGCCTCTAAAATTGAACTTGATGAAGTTTGATCGATAGAATAACTGACACAAACAAATGAAAATATAAAACCAGATTTGATAAAATCAAATTCAGAGCCCATTATTGAGGCACCTTTAAGGAGATCCGGTAGAGTACTACATCAGTCGGACAGATACTATAGTTTTTTAGTTTGAGATAGTGATTCTGTTGAACTCGATGAGAATGATGAGGATCTGATCACCTACATAGATGCCATGCAAAGGTCCAACTCTGAGAAATGGCTTGAGGCCATGAAATCTGAGATGGAGTCCATAAAGATCAATAGTATATATATACTTGCTGATCTACCTGAAAGGATTAAACCTATAGGGTATAAATGGATATTTAAAAAAAAAATAGGTGCAGACAGAAAGGTAGAGACCTATAAAGTCTATTTGGTTGTCAAGAGATATCATCAACGTTATGGTATTGACTATGATGAGATATTTTTTACTTTAACAATACTCAAGTCCATCAGAAATATGCTTGCGATAGCGGCATATTTTGATTATGAGATCTGATAAATGGATGTCAAAATTATTTTTCTTAATAGAGAGTTAGAAGAAGATGTGTATATGATACAACCTGAAGGGTTCACATCCACAAATGAATCAAAAGTGTGCAAGCTTCAAAGATCCATTTATGGATTGAAACAGGCATCTTGGAGTTGGAACATATATTTTGATAAGGTGATCAAAAGTATGACTTCATTAGGAATAGAGAAGAACTTTATATTTATAAATAAATTAATGATTCTGTAGTCATCTTTCTTATACTATATATGGATGACATACTGTTAATAAAAAATAACATTCCTGCTTGACAAAGTATAAAGCTTTGACTGTCTTCACAGTTCTCTATGAAAGATTTGGGAGAAGCATCCTTCATCCTCGAGATGAAGATCTATAGAGATAGATCTAAGAGACTGCTTAGATTATCCCAATCCACATACATCAACATCGTGCTGAAATGGTTCAGCATGGAGAATTTTAAGAAAAGCTATCTTCTGATAAGCCATGGAATTTCTCTTTTTAAGAAGGATTATCCGACAACTCCATAAGAGAGAAAGCGCATGAGTAAAATCTCATATGCTTCGATAGTGGGATGTATAATATATGCCATGACATATATAAGATCGGATGTGGCACACTCACTAGGGGTAGTGAGTAGGTACCAGTCTGATTTGAAAGAGAATCATTGAAAGATTATAAAGACAATCCTTAAGTATTTAGAAATACTAAAGACAAATGACTTATTTATAGAGATACTGACTTAAAACTTTTGGGATATACTGAT
The DNA here is from genome assembly GCF_000442705.2 of Elaeis guineensis. Taxonomy (NCBI): domain Eukaryota; kingdom Viridiplantae; phylum Streptophyta; class Magnoliopsida; order Arecales; family Arecaceae; genus Elaeis; species Elaeis guineensis. Next base: position 134,670,349 of record NC_025993.2, read on the forward strand.
TCTAGCTCTCAGTCAAATCATGATGACAGCAAAAGCATATCGGATTATATGTTTATCCTAAATGAAGGAGCAATTTGCTAGAAAAATTTTAAGTAGCATACCGTAGCTGACTCAACTTGCGAGGTGGAATATATTACGGCATCCGATGCAGTGAAAGAAGTAGCCTGATTATGGAAGTTCATCAGCGAGCTTGAAGTGGCACCCTTCCTTGATAGTCTTGTTCTGCTGTACTGTGATAGTACTGGGGCTATAGCTTAAGTAAAAAAATTAAAGTCCCATCAACGCATCAAGCACATTCTGCATCACTACCATATGATCCGAGAGATCGTGGATCGAGGTGATGTCGACTTTTGAAAGATCGATAGAAAGAAGAACTTGACGACCCATTTACTAAAGTCCTCAAAATCAAAGAGTTCGACGAATACAAATAGAAGATGGATATTAGATATTGTACCAATTGTCTTTAGTCCAAATGAAAGTTGTTAGAAAATATATCCTAAAGTTAATCATTTGGATGATTGTGCTCTTTGTAATTTGTATTTGAATTATGAATTAATAAAAGTTATTTGATATTTTTTATCACAAGGTGTACATCTTTCTTATTAGAACTCTTGTGTTGTGATGAAGTCCTTAGAACTATATGATGATTGATAAAGAAGATTTATCGAATAGTTCTTAAATATGTTCACGATAAAATGATACGCATTAAGGAACAATGATATTTTTCAAGTGTAGGTCATTGTGTGCCATATAAATTGGTTGTCCTTGTGACCAAGGAGTGTGGAGATATTGATATGGCATACAGATAAGATGTAGGAGTACATCATTATGGAACAAGTGACTCATCTATGAAGTGATCTATTGTCAAGAGCAACTCACGAAGCATATGGGCATAAGTATCCTTCAGACCTGAGATCACCATAGTGATTGCAAGCAACTCACTGTGTTTTGATATCGGACTATTTGTATTTCTAGTACAGTGATGGAAGGCTACTAGGTACAGTCAAGTATTTATAAATCTGTGTGGATCAAGATGGAATCAATCTCTTTAGATTACAGGAGTTAATATATTATTATATTTTAATTTAGTAAAATCTAGATCCAGATAATCTATATGATGGATATGAAAGATTGAAATACAATATAGATGACTCATCCAGGATTGATAGTTAAATTCTAGGTCATTCTCGAGCATTAGAGGTCAAAAGGATAAATTATGCAGTAACTATATGAGTAGGTTCTTGAACATTGTCTTGCAAATTTTTGACCTATCCAGACATCGGAAATCATTGCTAGATGGCAACTTCGATTAGTACAGAAAATGATTTCTATGCTACTGACTTAGTGTTTGAACCTATGGAGTCACGTATTAAGTCAGGCAATATAGAAAAAAATTGACCTAGGTCTATGAGGTCAATTTGAAAGTACTTGACTTGATTGAACAAATAGATTATCTTAATTAAGAATTAAGTTAGAGGTGATACGGGATTAAATAGTTGACTATGTCTAGCTAGCACTGAACATGAGGTTTAGGTTTAATTCTAAAGATGAATATAATCTGATCAATGATCTAAGAGATTTATAAGAGATTGAATATATCCTAATTAATTTTAGATTAGATCTGATTTAATTAAGATTTAATTGGATTAAAAATTTAAGTTAGATTTGGACCAGAATTCTAATTAGATTGGGATTGATAGTCTATTCGAATTTGATTCGAATCAGATTCGAATTAGATTCAATTTGACTCATATTTGGATTAGATCCTTAGAGTCTCATTTACTTGGGACTCTCTCTTATAGTGGCCGATCAAAGGAGGGAGGGGGCTGATTTATTTTCATCCCATATTGTGAGCATGAGAGGGCTTTACGTGTGAAGAAAGGAGGCATCCTTTCTTTCTTACATCTCCTAGTCGGATAAGGTAAGGACCAATTCAAAGTTGGTTTGAGTTCAAATCTTAAATCAATTAGACTTTGATCAGATTTTAGGCATCTCATCTATTTAATGAAGGGACCCAAACAACTGATGGTTAAGCCTAGAATTTGTGCGACAAAACATAGAAAAACTATCATGAGATTGTTGGTTATGAGAGGGTGTGCATCAAGAAAGAAAGGAGGCATCCTTTCTTTAGCATGAGTTCTCTTGGGGGCTCCTTGATCGCTATCATAGGTGGTCAAAAATAAACCTAATTCACTACTATGTAGATAGTGTGAGTTAGGATTGTATCCATAGGGATCGTGTTAGTTACGATTGAGTTGGTTAGTTTTAGATTAGATAGTAGTAAGAACGCTGATTAAAAGACTACTTAGATTAATAAGAAAAGAAGTAAATAAAAAAAATAATTAAAATTGGATGCAAGTATGAAAATAGATTCTCAGATTTCAACTATTTTTTTGTTAGACAGCTGGTACTCTTCTTAACATACCTTAGATTGGTATCTAATCAATAAAGATATAACCTATCTTAGAGAGCACGGTCTGTACCCTTGGATCACAGCCCATCTTTTAAAGTTATAGGCTAGTCAAAATTATTTAGGTATATAAATCAATAAATCTTGATCAATTCCTGAGCATAGCCTATCTTGCTGAGCACGCGTCTTATCTTTAGATCACGATCCATCTCTACATAGTCATAGGCTATTCAAAGATTCGTATCATATATAAAATAAATATAAAATATAAAATAAAAAAAAAAATCAATTTTTTATTACATAATAAGAAAAAATATAAAAAAATAAAAATACTGTCATTACAAGTAGTCCAATGATTTTCTGAGATATGACATCTAGCCGACCATCGAAAGATTCTTCACCACAATCTGCATTCTGAACTCTAGAGATTTCTTTCTTAAGACTTGAAGAAGATCTTCAGCAGCACGAAGATGAGATTTGATGGAGAATAGGCTGAGAGAAGTAGGTTTGGAAGAGATTGGAAGGTGGAATAGGATTCCTAAAATTTTTATACTGTAGTTGTAGGGCTGGAAAGAGAGAAAGATTTGGAGGACTTTTTGGAGGCTTTTGAATGTGAGATTTTTTTAGTTTGTAGGAGACTAATGGAGGCTTGGGATAGCATAGTTTGAGGAAAAAAAATTATACCTATGGCTGGCTAAAAATCTGAAAAGATAGGATTGGTGTGAAAAAGGGCTATGGAGTAGAACCTAAGGCTATGGAAGGAAAGGGAGATGATCCCCATAAGGGGGCTGATGTCCCTTTGGAAGAGAAGTAAGGCATGTATTTATAGAGTGGAGGCCAGGGTTTCAAGAGAGTTTTAGGCATTGGAGACTCTAGGGTTTCATGAGAAGTAAGGTGGGAGTATGAATAAGGATCCTTAGATCTTCATATTGCTTCTCCTCCAATGATCAATAAGTTACGTTCACATTAGATCTTCATGAAGAATGATCTTTTAATCTGAGCCCTTGAGATTTAAGTCATGTTCATACTTGATTCCATTTATCTTCTAATCTAGATCCTTGATTGGAGAGGTTGTTTCTTGATCCTTGATCTTTAAATCGTGTTCACACTGGAATGGGAGCTAGTTACCTGATTCATTCAAATCTGATCTGATTTGAATTTAATTTGAATCATATGAACCCAAACTCTCAATTACCTACAAAATAGACTAAAGAGCATCAAATTTTAATAAAATAACATCAATTATTATAATATTTAGTACCTTTAGTGACTTAATTTAAGTGTTCATCACTCCTTTTCTGGGCGTAAGGACTTTTTTCCAGGCATCCCTAAGGAGAGGAAATTAGATCTACTCCCTCCCCATATTTTCTCCTAAAGATTGATGCGCAGGGCTTCATCCCTCTTCTTTGCTGAGCTTGGTGTGCATGCGAAGTAGAGGGCCTTTGCTTTTAGGCCTTGTGAGGCATTAGATTCTAGAATCTCCTGAGGATTTTGATCTCCATTCTATTGCATATCAGGTAACAAAAATTTATGTTAGCTTATTATAAAAAATTTTTCAGATGCACCCTGATGATCCAATGAAATCGGATGAATTTTTTCTTCACCTTCTTGGCTTATTCTTCTATAGATTTTTTGTTTAAGAGACTCTATCATGAAACTAGATTTTTCACAGTAAGAACACAGTCCCTTAAACTTTTCAAGGTCTCCTTAGTGATCACCAACATATTCAGTAATTTCGATAATGCACTATCATTCTCGTTCATATAGTAGTTTACTATAAACTGACCAAATGAATCATTAAGGGACTGCTGGATCAAATGCACTTAGTTCCTCATGCATGGTCATCTTGAGCTCATAAGGTCCTTAACCATTGTCAAACAATGATCATGGACGGACTACTCAATGCACAGTCCGGCTCTACTCACTATATAACTATTATAGGCGAGTCATCGTAGTCTTGAATTCTTGATGTCCTTATACTGGCACTAAGGCCAAAAATATAGCGCTTAATCTAATTGACATCATCCATCCCTTTCTCAAGTGCTAAACATTTCAGTGGTTGGACAATTTGGTAATACAAGAAAATTTTGGTCTACAACATATCCTAACCCTTTCTAGAGTTCAAAACTATTTTGAAGTCCTAAGCCAGTTCTTTGTAGTTCATCTCAGTCAATCGGCTGTATCTTGGACTTGGTCCAATCCAATTGGGTTTGGGTTATAAGATAAGTCAAACACTTATCAAGTCCAATCCTATTAGACTAATGAAACCCAGTCTAAGTCAAACTCAAACTTGAATCTAATCAAATTAAATCTAATTTAACTTGATCAGGGCCCAATCTCAATATTTGATTAAATCAAATAATTTAGCAACTATTACAATTTGAAAGAATCCCAATCTAGTAGGACTCCAGTGACCCAGTCTAGTGGGACTCTTGAGTAACAGTCCCAATCAAGTGGGACTCTAGACGGGTTATGGGGTTTGAAGCTGAGTTATGAAATGAAGAGAGAAAAGAATTCTAATTAGATGTTTATATTAAATTTTTAAAATTTATTCTAGAGACTTTAAAAAATAAATTAGACTTCCACTATTTCTTCGGATTCCAACACTCCTCGGGTTGGGAAGCGAAAATCTCTATGCGAGTTAAGATTCCTAGTGGGTACTGCGGTCCCATCAATATACGCACACCTCATCTACCTGAAATATTGGACTACGTTATATCGATGAGTGGATAACTCTTATCCAATATTTTTTCAAACATGCTGTAGCCAACATCGATCTCTAATTCATAGAGCCTCACCATGCTTGAATATTAACCCACTCCTTAATTAAATCAGATCCACCATTTATGCAAAATGAAGCCATCATTGAGACCCTCATCGTATTTGATATATTGAGCCCAACCTCATCTTCATCGCACAGCATCTCATGCCAATAACGTGGTTATGTCTTTCCGATGCAACTGAATCACTATGATCAGTCGAGAACAATCAATCCTGGGAAGGGCCCATACAACTACAATAGTGGAAGACCGTAAAACTTAATATTTATTGAGAAGGTTCTATTTAGGTCTCTTTTACATAGTCACAAACATCTCCTGTAAATGATTGGTCTAGTTCAGATTAGCATATCTCATATCTGACTAATCAGATTTTGGTCAGTATATCTTATGTCTGATTAATCTGATTTAGATTAGCACATCTTATGTCTGATCTAATTTAGTTAGATCAGCACATCTCATGTCTGATCCAATCTAGTCGGTATGGATGAACTCGAATGATCAAGACTAGACAATTTTATTCAAGACTTGATCAATCAAGTTGACCAGGTAAGTGAGATCGATGAGAGGGTCTACCGATGCTTGCCTTAGACACCAATGAATTGATCAGATAAGCATGCTCCTAATTAAAAATCATCGATCAAAAATATCAAACTTATCTTAGACATCAATTGATTAATCAGACTCGAATAGGTTAGTCTAGCTACTCGAGCTCGATCCACTAAGCTAAATTTGGTCTTGAGTTAATCGACTCACATCAAATATGAATCAATGTGACCAACTATAATTAAAATTGATTTTGAGCCCCTTTGACCCAATCCTAATCAAGTATTGATCAGGTTCGATCAACTGCTCAAATTGATATGGGTTCTATCCTAATCTAATCAAAAAATCTAATTGTAGTCCATCACTGGACCTAATTTGTTCAACCCATATCCAAAATCCAATGTTTCATGCAATAAAATTAGATCTTAAATTCTCAATTTAAGATCTCATTAGTTTTATGTTTTAATTCTCAATTAAGTGCATTATCATCATGAACATAGTTTAAAAATCAAAATAATTTTAGATCTAAACTATTTTATATTAATTGCATCTCATATAATTTTTTCTGTCCACAGTGTTGAGTCGACTCACCCTGATTGAGTCGACACATCACAGTAAGTCAACTTGACCTAAGACTGAGTCGACTCATTCGTGATGAACAAAAATCCTGTAAGCCTCGGTTTACATAATTAAGTTGGCTCATCTGCAAATGAGCTGACTCATCAGGGTCTCGAGTCGACTCAAACAAAAACTGAGTTGACTCGACAGGTGTGCTAACCATAGATTTCAATTTTTCAGATCATATGTGCATTATTAAAAGTTCTACTTTAGATGTGGAAACAATTTTCAGATCTAAATAACTTAAAAATGCATCATATTCAAAAGATCCCAGGGACTTCGAATCTAAGATTTTACAGAAAAGTAAGTTCTTCCTTTCGTGGTTCTTCTTCTTGATCCATGCAGGCACCCCTTCCACCATAGGATAGAAAGCTCTCTATGGTAGGATGGCCTTTACTATAGTTCTTGAAGAGTATTGGCTGCTAAGATTTCAATCTAATCTAGATCTATATCATGCATCACATACTGAAAAATTTAGATCTACAACATGTATCATATACATAAAAATTTAGATCTACCACATGTATCATATACATGAAGATTTAGATCTACCACAAATATCACATGTACAATAATTTAGATCTACCACATATATCACATACATGATCATAAATTTTAGATCTAATGATTTATTCATGCAAAAGAAACATGTGGCTTTGATATCACTATTAGATTACTTAGGTGTTTTACATGCTTGTATGCAGATTTTTCAAAAATCAGAATTTCAGTGGAAGCATAGATTAAACAATTTAATCTAATGCATCTTAGATCTAATATAAAGCATAAAATATCGGGATCTAGTTCTTATGCATGAAATAAAATTACATATATCATATCTGAAAAGTAAAAATCAGAAGACAAAATTAGTTACCTTAACTGCTTTCCTTTTGCTTACTCGGATCGGATCCTACGGATGCCCAGAGTTTTTGTTGTAGCCATGCAAGCATCTGACCTTCGTTGATATCCATATAGAGATGATCTGATCAAAGCATCAAAGCTACTAGAGTGCTAACACATTGCAGGCCTCGCTCCTTTACTTGGATCTGGATCCTCTTCTTCTAGATCTCGAAGAACAGGACTGCTGCACGAACTCTTTGCGCTGATCTGATGAGATCTGAACAGGACCATCAAGAAGAGAAGAAGAATATTTCTTCTTCTCTTCTTCTCTCTCTAAACTTTCTCTCTCTTAGATCTGATCTAATCAGATGATAGGGCGTGAAGAGGAAGAAAGAGGAGGTGTTGAGATGAGAAGGCATGCGGTGGGAAGAGTCATCGTGAAGAAAATAGTGCACGCCCTTATTTCTTCCTTTATTTTTTTGCATAAAAAAGCTCCCAACACCCCTTTTTCCCTTATTTCCATACCCTTCCAGATTAAGATAATCCCTATTTGAATCAAATTCAAATAGAGATAGAGTCCTGGAAGAAAGAGAGTCTCAGAGAGGCACCCCCTCTTCTTTTCACATGCATAAGGGAGAAGATGCACTCCTCCCCCTATCTGACATGAAAAAAGAGAGAGAAGCCTAGGAAAAATGGGCTTAGGTAGTCTATTTCAATTGAGTTTCAAATTAGATTTGATTCAAATCCAATTTGAGCCCATTTCGAATCTAATTCGAAAAGGCTGTCACATTTGATCTAATCAAGATTGAAATCTAAGTCCTACTTGGATAATTAAATCCAATTAGTCTTAAATTAAATCAAGTCTAATTTAATTAAATCTGATTTAAATTAATTAAGACTTGATCTATAATTTAATTAAGCCCAATTATATTGTAACACTTGCAATTAAGTCCCTAATGTTAATAATTAACAGTTTCCAAATTTGTAACTCTTACAAATTGATTCAAATCATCAATCCAATTGATAATTTGATCATGATCTAATTTATTAATCAGGACGAACTCTTTTTGTATGTGATCCCTTAGATTTTATTCTGTCTGATAGTGAGACATAGCATGTTTTCTATCACAGTATCTCGAAACTCCTTTCAATAGGCTAAAATAATTCTAACTCATCCCAACAAGATTCGTTGATCCAAAAATGATTCTAGTGAGTTCTCACACTTCATCAGTGATATCTAGCAATATGTAGTGGTAACCTAATAGAACATAAAGAAAAATCCTAAGTATAGTTACCGTGTGATCAAGTTCTATCGAAAGTTTCGACAGGATGCATGTCATGAAATCTCATCAAATTCTAAACATCTGTCATATGCCAAATTTAATTCGCTCAAGTCCAATCATGAATCTTATAAAATTTTTTTCTATAATCACACAACGGTAGCCATAGATTTATAGACTTAGCCTCTTAGATCGCATAAGATTACTCCTCAACTACTAACGTCGATAGATCTCCTATAAATGCACTCCTACTCCTATAGTGAATCTATGTAGCCAACATATATTACAAGACCCATGTGGCTAGTGAAGGAACCAGATCTAAGATTTCAGGGTTAGATCTTAAAATTTTTTCAAGATCAGGCAGCGAAAGACTAAAATAAATCAAAATTTATCTTATAAAATCAGAGAATCTTTAGATCTAAGATTCTATTACATGATTATTACATGATATTAAATTAAAAATTAAAATATAAAGAGCAAGAACTACATGTTGATCATATCAACATGTTTCCATACTATATCTAATGTATGTAAAATATAATAGATCAGATCTATTACCTTGCAAGTTAGACATTCTAACTTTGCTGATCCAGGCTTGAGGATGATATTGTAAGCTGCACATGTGTTCGATCTTTAGAGTCATCCACACGAGTCCACGAATCATGATCAGAAGTCCTGGTCCAAAAAATTAGCACAGTATGCTAGTATTGTGCTGATCCTTCTTCAATGATCAATCAGATGCCTCCTTCTTCTTGATTTGGACTCTTTCAAAGATGAGAAGTAAGAGAAGAAGTTTTAGATATGAGACACTCTCAGAAAACTCATAGATGGAGGAAGAAAAGAGGTGAACTCAGCAACCCTAGAAGAAGACCCTCTTCTTCTTCTCTTTGCTCTAACCCAGACACATAGTTTTGTGTGTATTATATCTCCACGCCCCAACACTCTTTCTCCCTGATTATCATACACCCCAAAGGTCTCTCAATTCTCTATAATTCATAAAAATTTTAAGAACAAATTCATCTTAAATAATGAGATATGAAGAATCCTTGTCTAGGTCAAATACCTAGTCAAGGAAAATCCAAACAGGGCAAGACAAGTGGTGCCCAACTCTTGGGCACCCCCTCCTTCTTTTTCTGCCATAGACCACCAGCAAAGGGTACACAATATGTGCCATAAAAGTCACAAAAATTTTTAAAAAAATCTGGATAAAATCAGTGCCATAAGAAAAGAGTTTTGGTTTCCTAAAATTCTATCTTATAGAATTTGAAATCCAAACTAATTCCTACTTTGACTTGGTCCACAACCATATTTCATGTAAGAAAGAAAGAGTGAAAAGCTTTGGGCATGTGTGAAGGCCTGAGAGAGAAGATTTTATCGCATAAAATAAGAGAGAGTGGGGTGGGGGGCTAAGGTGGCGCAAGGTGGAATCCTAGTCTTATTAGGATTCAATCTATGACTTGTTCAAATTTGATTTCTCAAACCAAATCAAACCAAAACCAAATTAATCCAATTAAAATAGGTCTTAACCCAATTAAGAACCTAATTTAATCAGATTAAATTAAATTTAAATCTAATTTAATTTTTTAATTGAATTAGAAATTAGGTTGACCCAAGTCCTAATTGAACTAGGACTAGTTTTTTCTTGCACCTGGCTTATCCAATAAATCAATTGGACTTGATCCAATCAAGCCAAACTAAATCTAATTAAATCATATTCAATTAGACTTAATCTTAGCCTATTGGATTAATCAAATTAAGTTAATTAGTAATTGAATTGCTAATTGATCCTCCTGCAATACTTGCACTAGGTTAAATGTCAATCGTATTGATTGTTTAACCCTAGAACGATTCTTAATCGTTGATCAACCATCCGATCGATCATGAACTCTAATGTGTGTGCTCTCATAGGTCCAAACCTAAGCTGGTAGCATAAGAATAAATTTTTGTACTAATTAAAGTGACCATCTAGCAATGGTACCTGACGGTCGGATAGGTCGAATGTGTAGAACAACATCCTTAGAACCCATACGGATATAGTTTTCATATAATTCATCCCCTTGACCAAAATACTCATAGGACATCTCAGAGTTTGACTGTCAACTCTAATTAGGTTGTCCACATTGTATTTCAAAATATCAAATCCATCTGATGGATTATCCTGACCAAAGTTTTGCTAAATTGAAATACAGCAACTCATTCTTCTCCAACTCATAGAGTGGTCAATCCCATTTCAATCACACTCCGACTTTACAAGTACTTAATTGTGCCCAGAAGCCTTCCATCACTGAATTAGAAATTCAGTTAGTCTAGTATCAAGCACAGTGAGTTGCTTGCAAGTCACTGAGGCGATCTCTGGTCTAAGGGACACTTATACCTATATCCCATCAAAGACATTCTCGACAGCAGAATGCTCTGGAGTTTGTCACGTTCAATGACTATGTACCCTTATATCTCACCTGTATGCCATACCAGTATCTCCATACTCCTTGATTTAGAGGATAACCAATCCATATGGCCTATAGCGACCTATGCATGATAGAAGCTGTCATCCTTATTAACAGCCTATCATTTGATCGTGAACAGTTTTAAAGACTAATCGATAAATCTTCTCTTTATCGAACCTAAATAGTCCTAAGGACTTCATCACAATAACAAAGTTCATTAGAAGATGAAAACTTATGATAAAAATATCAAAAATATATTTTATTTATTAATAAATCAATTACAATACAAGATTGCTCAACTGTCAACAGGTTGACGATTGGCTTTTAGGACATATTTTCCAACAACTCCCACTTGCCCTAAAGCCACTCGGCATAGTATCTAATACCCATCTTCAATTTATGGTTGTCGAACTCCTTTATCATCTGGGCTTTAGTGAAGAGGTCGGTCAGGTTTTTCTTTCCGTCGATCTTCTGGAGGTCGACATCATCTCGATCCACGATCTCTCAGACCAGGTGGAAGCGGTGCAAAATATGCTTCGTCTGCTGCTGTGCTTTGGGTTCCTTCGCCTGATCTATGGCACCAGTGCTGTCGTAGTAGAGCAAGATCGGACCATCGAGAGAGGGTGCTATTCTGAGCTCGGTGATGAATTTTTTCAGCCACAGCTTCCTTCGCAGCATCCGATGCTATGATGTCCTCCGCCTCACAAACAGAGTCTACCACAGTATGCTGCTTGAAACTCTTTCAGCAGATGGCTCCATCATTCAGAGTAAAGATATAACCTGATACGCTTCTACTGTCATCATGGTCAGATTGAAAGTTAGAGTCTGTGAACCCCATAAGTTTTAGATCTGACTCGCCATAAACCAACCATTGGTTTTTAATATTTCTCAAATAATTAAGGATGGCTTTAACCACTTTTCAGTAATTTTTTTTAGGATCAGATTGGTATCTACTCACTACTCCTAGTGAGTATGCCACATCTGACCTTGTATATGTCATGGCGTATATGATAGATATCACGGTCGAAGCATATGGGACTCTACTCATATGCTCTCTCTCTTCAGGAGTTATCAGACAATCTTTCTTAGAGAGAGAAATTTCATGGCCTATCGGTAGATAGCCCTTCTTAGAATTCTTCATGCTGAACCTCTTCAGTACAGTGTCTATGTACGTGGACTGGGATAACCCAAGCATCCTTTTAGATCTATCCCTATAGATCTTCATCCCTAGGATGTAGGATGCTTCACCTAAGTCCTTCATGAAAAACTACGATGACAACCAAACTTTTATTCCCTGTAGTGCGGGGATGTCATTCTCGATTAAGAGAATATCATCCACGTACAAGATAAAAATATCACAACTGGACCATTTGCCCATTTATAGATGCATAGCTCTTCTCCGTTCTTAACGAAGCCATGCGTTTTGATCACCTTATCAAAATGCATGTTTCAACTCCAAGAAGCTTGCTTCAATTCATAAATGGATCTCTGAAGCTTGCACATCTTGGACTCATCTATGAATGTAAACCACTCAGGTTGTATCATATACATGTCTTTAGTTAGCTCTCCATTCAAGAAAGCTGTCTTTACATCCATCTGTCAGATCTCATAATCCAGATGGGCAACTATTGCAAGCATTATCCGAATGGATTTGAGCATTGCCACAGGGGAGAACGTCTCATTATAGTCAATACCATAATGTTGATGATACCCCTTGGCAACCAGATGGACTTTATAGGTCTCCACCTTTTCGTCTGTGCCCCTCTTCTTTTTGAAGATCCATTTACATCCAATGGGTTTAACCCCTTCAGGTGGGTCAACCAATGTCCATACATCATTGACCTTCATGGATTCTATTTCGAATTTTATAGCTTCAAACCATTTCTTGAAATCAGGTCTCTGCATTGCATCCATATAGGTGATCGATCCTCATCGTTCTCATCGAGTTTGATGGGATCATTGTTTGGAATCGTAGTATCTATCTGACTGATGTGGTACTCTATCGGATCGTCTTAATGGTGTAGGTACATTGGGCTTCGAATCTGATCTAATCAAATCCGACTCAGGTTCAGCTATTGGTGTCGGTCCTTCTACCTGTTGAACTTCATCAAGTTCAACCTTAGAGGCAACGGTTCCTTCATCAAGAAACTCCTTTTCTAAAAAGATTGCCTTAAGACTGACGAACACCTTTTGTTCATCAGCATGGTAGAAAAAATATCTTTGATCTCTTTGGGGTACCCTATGAATGTGCATTTGTCAGACCTAGGTCCAAGTTTATCTGTAACTAACCGTTTAACATAGGCTGGACACCCCAGACCCTAAGGTGTGAAAGTGCTGACTTACGTCCTGTCCATATCTCATATGGAGTCTTAATTACAGACTTACTTGGAATCCTGTTTAACAGATAATAGGCCGATTCGAGTGCATATCCTTAGAAAGATATTGGCAAGCTGACAAAATCCATCATGGATCGGACCATATCTAACAGAGTCTGATTTCTCCTTTCAGATACACCATTATGCTATGGTGTTCCTGGAGGAGTCTATTGGGAGAGAATTTATTCTCTCCTAGATATGTGAGAAACTCATCAGAAAGGTATTCCCCTCCTCGATCATATTAAAGAATTTTAATATTCTTTCCAGTTTATTTTTCTACTTCACTTCGAAATCGTTTGAACATTTCAAATGAATCTGACTTATGTTTCATCAGATAAGCAAATCCATATCTGAATAGATCATTCATGAAAGTGATGAAGTAGAAATATCCACCTCTAGCACTTGTGCTCATGGGTCGCATACATCAGTATGTACTAGGCCCAAGAGCTCAGTAGCTCTCTCACCTTTTTCAATAAAAGGTGACTTGATCATTTTACTAAGAAGACAGGACTCACAGGTTGGAAGTGATTCACAATCACTGACTTCGAGGATTCCCTCTTGAGTCAACCTGTTTATACTGTTCTTGTTTATATGACCTAGCCTATAGTGCCATAAGTAGATATCTGATACACTATCTAATCTAGGATGTTTGCCAGTAGAATAGACTACGTTAATAGGTTGTGATAACATATACACATCATTATTCAAATGTCCACAAAAATAGTAACATCATTCATAATGATATTACGAACTTATTTCTTTATTAAAATTTCATCATCATTTTTGGCCAGAAGGCCTACAGAAATAATATTTAAAAAGAAATTGGGACAGAAATGATAATCATTAAGAATAACGGTATGGGACTCAAATACAAGTTTCAAGATTTTTAATGCTAGAACTGGAACTGGTCTTCCATCTCCAATGTTTAGAAACCTCTCGTCTTGCTCGACTCTTCTACTGACCTGCAACCCCTGCAATGAATTGCAAATATGGTAAGGACTACCGATATCCAATATCTAATCAGTGTTATCACAAATAGAGAAATTGTAAGGAGTTATCATATAAATACCTTATCCAGCAATAGCTTGCTTCTTTCTCTGCCTGTTCGGATCCAGGAAGGCAATGTACTGAGGACAGTTCCTCTTTCAGTGCCCTCGCTTCTTGCAAAAAAAGCATTCAGTTTGACTTTTATCGGGTTTGATCTTTTTGGTTTGGCCTTGCACTGATGTCCTAGCTTGAACTTGCACCTTCTTCACTTTCTTCTTCTTGTTCTTCTTCTCTTTCTCACAGGATCGAGAATCAGAAGATGAACCTCTCACTAAGTTCACTGACTCCTTATGGAGTTCGTGATCCTTCTCAAAGTTCTGAAGCAACCCCAGTAACCCGTGGTAGTTTACTTCAGGCTTTGTCATTCTATAATGAGTGAGGAATGGGAGATAAAATTTGGACAGCGAGTTCAGTATTGCATCTTTCCCAAGCTGCTCAGCAAGAAAAAGCTGAGCTTGCTCAAACACTCCATCAGCTCGATCATGTACAATACATGATCAGTGACAGAGGCACCATCCTACATTTTGATGTTGAAGATGGCACAATTAGTCTTGTGCCTCTCCGCATCATCGGGTGTGCCAAAGGCATCCTCCAACACTTGAAGCATGTCCTTTGGCTGAGCCATCTCAAATCTATGACTGAACTCATTGCTCATGGCAGCCAGCATGATGTAGCGCACCGTGGTCCGATCACTGAGCCACTTTTGGTAAGTATCTCTGACTGTTCCACGTGTATTGGCAGCTGGCTCCTCAGGTGCAGGATCCGTTATCACATATAGGATTCGTTCATGCTTCAAGACTATCTTCAACTTTCGGTACCAGCTACCGAAGTTGGGTCCCACCAAATTTTCATTGTTCAACAATGATCGGAGCGATAGGAAGTGGCCATATCTGCACAAAGAAAATCATAATCTAATTAGTAATTGATTCATTAAACCTAAAGATTTGGACTTTAATCAAAAGGTTTCTCTCACTATTTTATTCGAATTGATAGCCTCTACCTCCAATTCGAGGAATTATCCTAATTCTTTAGTGGGTACTAGAATCCACTTAGACTACACACAAGCCCAACTTTGGTTGGCCAATCCATGTACATCTAAGGATAGGTTCATAACCAATTATTTTTTTAAATAATTTTTAATAATTTTAATTTTGTCCCAGTCCCTAATCAATAGGCTTTGGCCTCCACTGAAAAGGTCTGGTTAGGTTCAACCATTAACATGACCATACTTGACCCATCTAGCCAATGAATGATTTGGCCCGACTTTGGTTGGCTAACCTAACCACCATTTAGAAAGATACAGTCAAGAAATCATATTATGAATGACAATTCCATCAGTCGATAAGCACTAGGCCTTTGGACCTCCAATGATTATCCAACTGATGGACCCATTATCATCCACTTAATGAAAGGCTATGATCTAGTTATCACCATAACTATTTTATTTTAAGGACCTAATAATTTTAGAGGATTTAATTGATTTAGAGAAGGAGGTCAGATGAACCAGCTTATCATGATCCTCCCACTGGCTTCACCAAGTCAGCTTAAGGGAGACCATCAAAAGGGCTGGTCTAGGAGCACCAAAATAGTCACACTAATTTATCTAGCTGATATGGGTCAGTTCGAATAGTCAAGTGATCCGATCAAAACATAATTTCACCAAGAGGTCAGATAAGTTCGATCGGTGGGAGGATCTACCAAAGCTTGCCTTAGACACCATTAGAAATGACCAGATAAGCGGGCTGCCAATTAAAAACCACCGGTCTGATTTACCTTAGACACCAACTGGTTTAATTAGTTTCAATTAGATCAACCTAATAGTTCGTGCTAGACTACTTAGCCAAGAATCAAGTCCATTTGATTCTCGTTAAAGAATGGACTTGACCAACTACAACTATTGTAATTGATCTAGAGAATCCTTGACCTAATCTAAGACAACAATTGATTAGATTTAGTCAATTCTCTAATTAAGTCCATCTTTAATCTAACCTTAGGTCTAACTCAATTAATGGATCTAATTTTTACTAACCATTAACCCAATGTGTTATGGTTTGTGTCTTAGGTTCTTCAATTCACAATCTTAGAACCTAATCAAACAACTTCTTAATTCTCAATTAAGTTTTAGGCTGAGGGTTGGGGTTCGACTTTTCGAAAATAATTTTTATATTTATAAAATATTTTTATAATATGGTTCTACCAACCAAGTTGCATGTAAGTAAAATAAGTATGAAACTACTTTAGATCTAATCTAAACAGGTTCATGTAATTGAAATAATTTCAACTTTAAGTTGCGCAAATTTTTCAGACAAATATATGATGGTTTTTTACGTGAAAATTATTAACAAAGAGATTTTATTTTAGATTTAAATACCTTTTAAATTTATTAAATCATAAATTTAATTTAGATACATCTAACAAATTTATGATTAAAGATAGATCTACATGAACTAGGACAACCTTTGCGCTGTAAGGGGTAAACCTTACAGCAGGACAACCTACAGTTCGTGATTAATCTAAAAATTTTAATTTTAGATTTAACAATCAGATTATAAATTAGATCTAATCTAAAAATAATCTAAGCATGTATCAATAATCATATAATAAACAACCTAGGCTCTGATACCAATTGAAGGAACCAGATCTAGGGTTTCAGGATTAGATCTTGAAACTTTTTCAAGATCAGACAGTGAAAGACTAAAATAAATCAAAATTTATCTTATAAAACTAAAAATTTTTAGATCTAAAATTTTATTATATGATTATTACATGATATTAAATCAAAAATTAAAATATAAAGAGCAAGAACTACATGTTGATCATATCAACATGTTTCTATACTACATCTAATATATGTAAAATATAGTAGATCAGATCTATTACCTTGCAAGTTAGATGTTCTAACTTTACTGATCCAGACTTGAGGATGGTGTTGCAAGCCACACACGTATCTGACCTCTAGGAGTCATCCACACGAGCCCACGAATCATGATCAGAATCTTGGTCCAGAAATCAGCACAGTATGCTAGTACTGTGCTGATCCTTCTTCGATGGTCGATCAGATGCCTCTTACTTCTTGATTTGGACTCTTTCAAAGATGAAAAGTAGGAGAAGTTTTTAGATATGAGAACTCTTAGAAAACTTACAGATAGAGGAAGAGAAGAGGTGAACTCAGCAATCCTAGAAGAAGACCCTCTTCTTCTTCTCTTTGCTCTAACCCAAACACATAGTTTTATGTCTATTATATCTCCATGCCCCAATACTCTTTCTATTTGATTTTTATATGCCCCAAAGGTTTCTTAATGCTCTATAATTATGAAAATTTTAAGAAGAAATTCATCTTAAATAATAAGATATGAAGAATCCTTGTCTAGGTTAAATACCTAGTCAAGGAAAATCCAAATAGGGCAAGACAATGGTGCCCAACTCTTGGGTGCCCCCTCCTTCTTTTTCTACCATGAACCACCAGCAAAGGGTGCACAATATGTGCTATAAAAGTCATAAAAATTTCAAAAAAAATATGAGTAAAATCAGTGCCATAAGGAAAGAGTTTTGGTTTCTTAAAATTCTATCTCATAGAATTTGAAATCCAAACTAAGTCCTACTTTGACTTGGTCCACAACCACATTCCATATAAGAGAGAAAGAGTGAAAATCTTTGGGCATGTGTGAAGCCTAGGAGAGAAGGTTTTGTCATACAAAATAAGAGAGAGTGGGTGTGGGGGGCTAAAGTGGTGCAAGGTGGAATCCTAGTCTTACTAGGATTCAAACTATGACTTGTTCAAATTTGGTTTCTCAAATCAAATCAAATTAAAATTAAATCAACCAATTAAAATAGGTTTTAACATAATTAAGAATCTAATTTAATCAAATTAAATTATATTTAAATTGATTTAATTTTTTAATCGAATTAGAAATTAGGTTGACCCAAGTCCTTATTAAACTAGGACTAGTTTTTTCTTGCACTTGGCTTATCCAATAAACCAATTGAACTTGATCCAATCAAGTTTAAACCAAATATAATTAAATTATATTCAATTAGACTTAATCTCAACTCATTGGTTTAATCAAATTAAGTCAATTAGCAATCGAATTGCTAATCGATCCTCTTGCAACACTTGCACTAGGTTAAATGTCAATCGTATTGATCGTTTAATCCTAGAATGATTCTTAATCATTGATCAACCATCCGATCAGATTGTGAACTCTAATGTCTGTGACCTCATAGGTCCGAACCTAAGCTGATAATATAAAAATAAATTTCTGTATCAATTGAAGTGACCATCTAGCAATGGTATCCGACGGTCGGATAGGTCGAATATGTAGAACAACATCCTTAAAACCCATGCGGATATAGTTTTTATATAATTCATCCCCTTAACCAAAATGCTCATAGGACATCTCAGAGTTCAACTGTCAACTCAGATTAGGTTGTCCACATCATATTTCAAAATATCAAATCCATCTGATGATTACCCTGGCCAAGATTTTGCTAAATTGAAATACAGTGACTCATTCTTTTTCAATATTTGGAGTGGTCAATCCCATCTTGATCACATTTTGACTTTGCAAGTACTTGACTGTGTCCAGAAGCCTTCCGTCACTGAATTAGAAATTCAGTTAGTCCAGTACCAAAGCACAGTGAGTTGCTTGCAAGTCACTAAGGCGATCTCAAGTCTAAGGGACACTTATACCTATATCCTATCAGAGATATTCTCGACAGCAGAATGCTCTGAAGTTGGTCACGTTCAATGATGATATACCCTTACATCTCACCTGTATGTCATACCAGTGTCTCCACCTCCTTGGTTAAGAGGACAACCAACCCATATGGCCTACAGTGACCTATGCTTGATAGAAGCTGTCGTCCTTATTAACAGCCTATCATTTGGTTGCGAATAGTTTTAAGGACTAATCGATAAATCCTCTCTTTTTCAACTTAAATAGTTCTAAGGACTTCATCACAACAATGGAGTTCATTAGAAGATAAAAATTTATGATGAAAATACTAAAAATATATTTTATTTATTAACAAATCAATTACAATACAAGGTTGCTTAACTATCAACAGGTTGATGATTGGCTTTTGGAACATATTTTTCAATAGCTAGAAGATCATATTTATGTATAGTCAAACTACAGCAACCCTACTATGAGCAACCGAGATTCCATAAGTTAAAGAACCACTCACACAACTATAGCATCGAGAAGTCACTGATGAACAAGTAGGCATCCATGTGACTTCTCATTCTTGATCATGCTCAATGCCATTATTTTCTAACAACTACCTACATTCTCACTCCAATGTCTCCATACTATAGACTCAAGATCTATCTATCCAAAAAAAGTGATCTGTGTACCAATCTAGTCGGATCAATCACCATCTCCGTGATGATCATCGACTGGAAGTAATTTAGAAATTAATCTATAATGACACATATCTTAAATTCTCAACTCTTGAGAATATGTGTCATTAACCATTAATTCTTTGAATGATTCAAGGATATATTACTCTAGAATAGAAATAATTATCCATAATTTTTAATTTTAATAAATAAAGTACAAACTTATATCTCAAAAAATTATAATGTGTTAGCTAACAATTGACTTTTCAGATCACACATCTAATAAAAATCTAATTTTTCAAATCCCACCCCTTGTGTCTATGCCCTCCTCTTCTTCTCATCTCTATCCAATGCCCAAGGGTGTTGGGTGTCCCCATATCCACACCCGTAAGGTAGTTAGGCAAATCCTATTTTGTGCCAAGAAAAGAAGAAGGCAAGATCTCAAGCATTGAGATCGTGAGAAAGAAGATCTAGAGTTGATCTAGGATCTAGAAAGGCTGTAGATTATCTTGGAGAAGATAGATCTACCACAAGAAGAATGATCCAAGGTTAATTCTGATGGATATCTATAAAGATCAGACACGTACGCGGCTCAACAAGCGAATCTCAGATCCATGATAATCGGATTGCAGTGTTCATCTATACACGTAAGGTGATAATGAGATCATCACAATCCCCTTTTGTATGCTGATTTATGATTGAATTTTCTAAGTTAGATCTATGCATCTCTCGTCAGATCAGTTTGTTTAGAAATCTACTGCATCTATGTTTAATCAATCCAGAATGCAGTCCGATCCTTCAACTGGTATTAGAGCCAGCTTGTTGCGATCATAAATTTCAATTAGATTTATTTTCAAATGAGATATGAAGTTGAGAATAGATCTAAAATTAATTTTAGATTAAATAAACATGTTTAGATTAGATCTGAATCATTGTTTCAATATATGAGATGTATATATTTATATATATACATATTTGATATGTAGATCTAGTCATGCATATGTGATATGTAGAACTAATCATACATATGTGATATGTAGATTTAGTTTATTTTCTAAATAGCTTAGTACTCTTCAAAGTTCATGGTAAAGGCGTCCTGCCATAGAGAACTATGGTGGAAAGGGTGTCTGCATGAATTGAGAGGAAGAACTGCAAAAAAAAAAAAGAAAGAATTTAATTTTCTATAAAAGTTTAGATCCAAGAATCATAGGATCTTTTGTATATGATGCATGTTTAAGTTATTTAGATCTGAAAAATTATTTCTACATCTAAACTAAAACTTTTAATAATGCTTATATGATTTGAAACATTGAAACCTGTGGCTGGCACACCTGTCGAGTCAACTCAATATTTGTTTGAGTCGATTCGAGATCCTGGTGAGTCGGCTTAATTTACAGGTGAGCTGACTCAGTTGTGTAGGCTAAGGCTAACAAAATTTCTGTTCATTACTATGATGAGTTGACTCGTGTCCAGGGTGAGTCGACTCATTTCTATGGATAAAAAATTTGTATGAGATGCAAAGTGTAAAATTGTTTAGATCTGAAATTATTTTGATATCTAAACTAAACCCATGTTTATAATGCACTTAATTGAAAATTAAGATATGAAATAAAAAGATCCAAAATTTAAAATTTAAAAACTAATTTTATTACAAAAGACATGAGGTTTTGGATATAGGTAACTCAATTGGGTCTAGTTTTTGAGCAGTTGATCAAACCGAATCAAAAGTTGACTAGGATTAGGTTAAGTGTGCTCATGACCAATTTAATAATTATAGATTGATCAGATCGATTAACAGTCATATGTGGTCGATCAAATCTAAGACCTAATTTGGCTTAGTGGTTCGAGCCTGAGTCTGACTGACCTATTTAATTTTAATTGATCAATTGATATCTAAGACAAGTCTCGATCATAATTTTTAATTGGAATCATGCTTATCTAGTCATGAATAAATGGTGTCTCAGATAAGCATCTGCAATCCTCCCAACGATCACACTTACCTAACCAACTTGATCGATTATGTTTTGAATTAGGTGACTTAATGATTCGAGCTAACCCATACCACTAGGTTAGTCATTACCGTTATGACTAATTAAGAATGAGACCTAAATCTAAATCTATCTCTAAAATATTAAGTCTAGCGATCTTCCACCATTATAGCTGTGCGGGTCTTTCTCAGGGTTGTCTGTTTTCGACTGGACATAGTGGTTCAGTTACACTGAAAAGACCACGCAATAGGCATGAGATGCTGTGGGGCAGAGACAAGGTTGGGCTCAATATTTTGGATATAGTAAGGGTCCCAATGATGGCTCCATTTTGCATAAATGGTGGGTTTGACCTAACTAAGGAGTGGGCCAATATTTCAGATACAGTGAGGCTTCACAAATTAGAGACCAAGTTGGCTGTATCATATTTGGAGAAACATTGGATAAGAGTTATTTACTCATCGGCTAATCCATCATCAATAACTGTTAGGTGAGGTGGTGAGTCAATCGGTAAGACCGCAGCACGCATTAAAAATTTTTAATCATGGAGCTTTTTATTTCTCTATTAGGAGAGTATCAGGGATCCAAAAAAATAATGAGAGCTCAAATTTATTTTTAAAATAAAATTTTTAAAATAAATTGATTAAGTCAATTATAAAATCTAATTAGAAACTTTGACTCTCTATAGGACATGTCTGCTTCCAATCCCTTGGTTCAAATCTTAGAGACCAATAGGTTGATCAGATCTAATTTTAAGGATTGACTTCAGAACTTAAAGATCATCTTAAGTTTTAAGAAAATTGGCTATGTGCTTGACCAAGACCTTATCCCTCTTCCAGCCCATCCAACTGCTGATCAGAGAGCGTCTCATGAAAAGTGGTTGGATGATGACAACAAAGTTAGGTGCTATGTGTTGGCCTCAATGTCTAATGAATTGCAGTGCCAACATGAAGACATGAAGACTGCTAGAAAAATTATGACTCACTTGCAAAAACTATATGATGAGTAGAGCCACGCAGCACACTACGAAGTATCCAAACGACTTTTCAAGGCAAAAATACATGATGGACAGTCAGTCTATGAGAATTGTTTGACAATGATCAAGGACTTGAGGAGCTTGAAAAGCTTAGAATGTCAATGGACAAAGAGTTGCAGATTGATCTCATTCTACAGTCTCTTATGAATTTGTATAGACAGTTTATAGTAAACTTCCATATAAATAAGATCCAATGCACCATTGCTGAGTTGATGAATATGCTGGTTACAACTGAGGGAACTTTGAAAAGTTCAAAGGACTCTTTACTTGCTGTGGAGTGGACTTCTTCCAAATGAAAGTTGATTGGGAAGAAGAAAAAATCTACAAAGAAGCAAAAGGTGGAGAGCAAGAAGAAGGAGAAGAAGGTGGTTCCAAAGAAGAAGGTCGTGGAGAAAGAATAATGTTTCCATTGCAACACTAACGGCCATTAGAAAAGGAATTGCCCAGCTTATCTGACAAGTCTGAAGAATAAAAGGGAAGATGGACCTTCTGAAGGTATGTTCGTTATAGAAATAAATCTAACGATTTCTTCTGCATCCAGTTAGATGATTGACTCTAAATCTAGTGCTCATCTATTCACTTCTTTATAGGATCTTGAGGATAGCAGAAGGCTGAGGGAAGAATAAATGACCCTACGTATCGGAAATAGAGTAAAGATTATTGTTGTGATCTTGGGAACATACCCTCTTTGACTACCATCAGAAATTATTTTAATTTTAAGAGACTGCTATTTTGTATCTGTTGTGAGCAAGAATCTAATTTTTGTCTCTTGCTTAACGTAAGATGATTTTGTAATTAATTTTTATAAGGAACACTATAACATTTTTCTTAAAAATAATAAAATTAAAAATATTTTTTTTATTAATGGTCTATTTCAATTATATATCGATGTATCTGTGAATTATATCGAGCAAAATGTAAATGTCATAGGATCTAAATGACTTAATGATAATGTTAACTAAAAGTACTTGTAGTACCTAAGACTAGGTCACATTGAAGAAGATAATATTAATAGATTGAAAAAATCAGACTATTGGATCCATTGGCTTCTGAGTCATATCCAGTCTGTGAATCATGCCTTTAAGAAAAAATGATCAAGCTACCCTTTGTAGGACATAGAAAAAGGACCATAGAGATACTTGCTATGATATATTCAGATGTGTGTGGCCCATTTGATGTACCGACCAGAGGAGGTTATCTCTTCTTCATAACCTTTACTGATAATTTTTTATGGTATGGATATGTGTACCTTATACGACATAAATCTGAGATCTTTGAAAAGTTCAAAAAATTCAAAAATGAAGTGGAGAAGCAGACTAAAAAGTTTTATAAGATTTTTCAATCAGTTCAAGGAAGAGAATACCTTAGTAGGAAATTTTTAGGTTATCTCAAGGAACATGGCATAGTCTCATAGTAGACTCCGCCTGGAATGCCTCAACTCAATAAGATTTCAAAACAAAAAAAAATCAAATTCTACTGGATATGGTTTGATTCATGATAAACTTCATAGACCTTTCTATTTTTCTTTAGAGATATAATTTGTTGACTGCTATTTATGTACTGAATAGGATTCCTTCTATAACCGTTCCTACCATATCATATAAGATATGTCACGATAAGAAATCAAGTCTGAGTCACCTCAAGATTTGGGATTGTCCGACTCATGTCAAATAATAATAGACGGACAAGTTAGAATTAAGGTCCCTTAAAGCATATTTTATAAGATATCCTAAGGAGTCTTTAGGATATTATTTCTATCTTTCAGAAGATCACAATGTGATTGTGAGTCAACATACAGTCTTTCTTGAAAAATAATTTATTCAAGATGGAGATATGGGAAGACAAATTGGACTCAAGGAAAAAGTTTCTGAAGAGCAACGAGTCTCGGAACATATGGAACCAATTCAGTTAAAGCCAATCTATGCACTTCCTCCTCCTCCATCTCATAAGTCTAGTAGGGTTTTTCATCCTCCTGAGAGGTACTTAAGTATTATCTCAGAGGATGTAGAGAAAATGTTCCTTATAGAAAATGAAGTACATGGAGATGACCCTAACCCTACAGCGAGGCGATATCAGATATCAACTTCGAGAAATAATTAAAAGCAATGAAGTCAGAAATTGACTTGATGCACTCAAACCAAGTCTAGACTTTAGTAGATCTATCTGAAGGTATTGTACCTATTGAGTATAAATGGATCTACAAGAGAAAGATTGGTAAAGATGAAAAGATAAAGATCTTTAAAGCTAGACTTATAGCGAAAGGGTATAGTCAGCATGAAGGTATTCACTATCAAGATACCTTCTCATTTGTGGCCATGTTTAAGTCCATCTGCACGTTGCTTGCAGTTGCAGCATACTTCGACTATGAAATATGGCAAATGGATGTGAAAATAATATTCCTGAATGGATATCTTGAGGAAGATATCTATGTGGAACAGTCGCTTGATTTCACTTTTCGTGATAGTAATCACAAAGTTTGCAAACCGCAAAGGTCCATTTATGGGCTTAAGTAAGCATTTCAGAATTAGAATGCATGTTTCAATGATTTAATCAAATCGTTTGGTCTCATCAAGAACGATGAGGAATCGTGTGTATTTAAAAAGGTCAGTGGGAGCACTGTTACTTTCCTCATATTGTACATAGATGACATCCTCCTGATTGGAAATGACATTCTCATGTTAACTTTGGTCAAAGATTGGTTGTCTAAGGAATTTTTATGAAAGACCTAGGAGACATCCTTTATTTTGGAGATCAAGATCTATAGAGATAGATCTAGAAGGATGTTAGAATTGTCACAGAAGATGTACATGGAGGAGGTGCTGAAGAGGTTCAGCATAGAGAACTTAAAGAAGAGACTTGTTCCCTTCAGATATGGTACCTATCTCTCCAAGAAGATGTGGCCAAACAATCAAAAGAGATAGAACGCATGAGCAAGACTGATGAAGAACCATAGGCATTTTATGCATGCGGTTTCAAAAATTTTTGAAATAAAATACAACGAAAGATATTCAGATTAATTATATTAATCTAATATATATATGATCTGATCAAAAAATACTTAAGCTAGGATCTATGATATGATATATGGCACATATAAAAATCTAAAATCAAAAAAATCTATAAGCATGGATCATATCGATGCATGCGGTAGATTACATCTACAATGTGATTGAGTTTAGAACTCAATACTTAAGTGTGGATAGCTGATCACCATAATTGTTAACTATAGTAATAGATTCTTTCTGATGCTGAGCAGCTACACAGGATGTCTGACCTCTATAAGATATCCATACGAAGCCCTGATGCTGATCAATCCCCCCGGAAATACTAGTTCGCGCAAAGACCACGCGATGGCTGACTCGCACACCTTCTTCAAACCACTCAGACTCTTCTGGAGGTGAAGAAGACTTTTGGAGGATTAAATGGAGGAGGATAAAAATAAAATAAAAACTTCTATTTTTCTCACTATCCAAAATCCTTACACTAAGGATTTAGAAACCCATGCCCTAAAGGAACCTCACGCCCAAGAGGAACTGCTTTCCTCTGTTTCACGCATAGAAGGCCCACCCCACACTCTATTTCATGCTCCACACTCTAGTTTTCTTGATGAAAAAAATCATACCCATGCATGAAAAACAACCCTTCTTAAGGTGGGCATCCAAGAGGTTAGGATAGGATAAGGCTAAGGTTAGTTCAAAATCAAATTCAAACAAGGCTTTATCCTTATCATAATTCAAATCATATTTGAATTTAACTTCAATCAAGTTTTATCCTCATCCATTTGGCTGTTGAGAAGGGGCAAGAATCATCTTATTGGCATGATAATTTTCTCATGCAAATTCTGAATTTGTAATGAGAAACATGGGTCGGTGCTAGGAAGGAGTCCAATCTAGTTTGGACTCTTTTGGTTAATCCATTCAGGTTCAATCCAAGCCAATTTGGTTAGAGCCTAAGATAAGATCAAACCTAATCCTATTAGGCACCTAATTTACTCAATTAAATCCTAATCAAATTAGAAATTAATTGAGTGCATGTCCTGATCAAATCAGGAATCGATCCCCCTTAGCGATTAGGTCATCTCATAACCTAATCGGATCAAACTTAATCGAATTTAATTTAATTAAACTTGATCCAAATCTCAATGCTCAATCAAATTAAGTTAATTAAAAATCTAATTATTAATTAGTCTTTTCATAATTTACTAATCTTTAGCAAATTATTTCATTGTAATTTTTGCATAAAATTAATCATCAATCACATTGATGATTATACACTTGAATGATTCTAATCATTGATCAGCCATTTGATCAGACAAATTTTTTTTTTTGTATATGATCCCATAGGTTCGAACCTAAGTTGGTAGCACTAAAATAATTTTTTTACTAATTAAATTGACCATCTAGCAATGGTACTTGATGATCGGATAGGCCAAATAATTACAAAGCAACATTCAAGAACCCTTGACATATGGTTATCGTATAATTCATCTCTTTGACCCTCAATGCTCAGGATGATTTTAGAGTTAAACTGTCAACTCTTAATTAGTTCATCTGAAGTGTGCCTCAACCTTATAAATCCTGTAACTCTTCACAAGGATTATCCTAGACAAGATTTTACTAAATTAAAACACATTGAAGCATTATCTCTAATAACTTGAAGCGATCAATCCCATCTTGACTCATACGCCGACTTTGTAAGTACTTGACTGTGTCTAAAAATCTTCTGTCATTGAATTATAAATTCAAATAGTCCAGCATCAAAGTATAGTGAGTCGCTTGCAAGTCACCGTGGTCATCTCAAATCGAAGGGATACTTATATCCATATCCTTCACGAGCTACTCTTGATAGTAGAGTGCTCCTCAGTTTGATCATGTTCGATGCAAATGTATCCCTATATTTTATCTACATTTTATACCAATATCTTCATACTCTTTAATTATGAGGACAACTAATCCATATGGCATACAACGACCTACACTTGATGAATGTTATCATCCTAGTTAATAATGCATCGTTTGGTCGCGAACTAGTTTAAGAACTACACGATAAATCTTTCTTTATCGATTGAAAGTAGTTTTAAGGACTTCATCATAACACAGGAGTTCAATAAAGAAGATGCATAATTTATGATAAAAAATACTAAATAACTTTTATTAATCAATAATTTATATATAATTTACAATGAGCCCAATCATTTACAAATAGATGATTAATTTTAGAACATATTTTTCAACAACATCCACTTGGACTAAAGCCAATCGGAACATTATCTTATATCCATCTCCCACTTATGTTCATCGAACTCCTTGATTATGAGGACTTTAGTGAATGGATTGGTCAGATTCTCCTTTTCATTGATCTTCTGAAGCTCGATGTCATCTCAATCTACGATCTCATAGATAATATGATAGCGATGTAGAATGTACTTGGTACACTGACGGGACTTCGATTCTTTTGTCTGAGCTATGGCTCCAGTACTGTCACAATATAGAAGAACTAGACCATCAATGGAGAGTGCCACTCCGAGCTCGCTGATGAACTTTCACAACCAAAAAGCTTTCTTGACAGCATTGGATGCCGCAATGTACTATGCCTCACAAATTGAATCGGCTATTGTTTGTGGTTTGAAACTTTTTCAACATATCGCTCCACCATTCAGGATAAATATGTAATCCAACACACTTTTGCTATCATCATGATTTAACTAAAAATTGAAATTAGTATATCTCATAAGTTTTAGATCAGATTCTTCATAAATGAGCCATTGATCCTTAGTATTTTTTAAATACTTAAGGATGATTTTTACAACCTTCCAATGGTTCTCATCCGGATCAAACTGATACCTGCTCACTACCCCTAGTGAGTAGGCAATATCTAATCTCGAACATGTCATGGCATACATAATAGATCCCAGTACCGAGGCATATAAAATTTTACTCATACACTCTTTCTTCAGGAGTTGTTGGACAATCTTTTTAGAGAGAAAAATTTCATGACCTATCGAAAGATAGCTTTTCTTGAAATTTTTCATGCTGAACCGTTTCAGCACGATGTTAATGTACATAGATTGGAACAATCCAAGCAACCTCTTAGATCTATCTCTATAGATCTTCATCCCTAGAATGTAGGATGCTTCTCTCAAATCTTTCATAGAGAACTGAGATGATAGCTATACTTTTATTCCTTGTAATGCAGGGATGTCATTTTTAATTAAGAGAATCTTATCCACATATAACACAAGAAAATGACTACAGAACTATTAGTCCATTTGTATATGCAGGATTCTTCTCTATTCCTAATGAAGCTATACGTTTTGATCATCTTATTAAAATGCATGTTCCAACTTCGAGATGCTTACTTCAATCCATAAATGGATCTCTGAAGCTTACATACCTTTGATTCATTTATGGATGTGAATCCTTCAGGTTGTATCATGTACACCTCTTCTTCCAGCTTTTCATTTAGGAAAGCAGTTTTGACATCCATTTGTCAGATCTCATAATCAAAGTGTGTCGCTATCGCAAGCATAATCCGAATGAATTTTAACATTGCTATAGAAAAAAATATTACGTCATAGTCATACCATAACGTTGATGATATCTCTTGACAAACAAATAGATTTTATAGGTCTCCACCTTTACATCTGTACCTCTTTTTCTTTTGAAAATCGACTTACACCCTATGGATTTTATCCCTTTAAGTGGATCAATAAGTGTCCATACATTATTGATTTTCATGGATTCTATTTTGGACATCATGACTTCAAGCCACTTGTCAAAGTCGGATCTCTGCATGGCATCATATAGGTGATCGAATCCTCATTGATTTTATCAAGTTCAATAAGATCATCATCCCAGACTAAGAAACTATAATATCTGTTCGACTGACATAGTACTCTATCGAATCTCTTCAATGGTGCCTCTACAATGGGCTCTGGAGTTGATCTAATCAAATCTAGTTCTGTATTTTGATTTGTTTGTGTCGGTTCTTTTATCTGTCAAACTATATCAAGCTCAACATTCAAGGCATTAGTCTTTTACTAAGAAATTCTTTTTCTAAAAAGAATGCCTTATTGCTGATGAACACCTTTTGTTCTTTAGCAAGCTAGAAATAATATCCCCTAATTTTCTTGGGATACCCTACAAAATAATACTTATCAGATATGGATCTAAGTTTATCAGTTTGCAAACACTTAATATAAGCTTAACAACTCCAAACTCTAAGGTAAGAAAGTATCAGCCTACACCCAATCCATATCTCATATGGAGTTTTTGCAACTGATTTGCTCAAAATCCTGTTCAGAATATAACAAGCAATCTCAAGAGCATAACTCCAAAAGAAGATTGACAGATATACAAATTTTATCATGGATTGAACCATGTCTAACAGAGTTCAATTCCTCCTTTCTGACATCCTATTATGTTGTGATGTTTCAGAAGGAGTCCATTATAAGAGAATCTCATTTTCTTCTAGATATGTCAAAAACTCATTAAAAAAATATTTACATCCTCGGTCTGATTGAAAAATTTTAATACTCTTCTCAGTTTATTTTTTTACTTTATTATAGAATCATTTAAATATTTCAAATAATTCAAACTTATATTTCATAAGGTAGACGTACCCATTGAAGGAAAAATTATCTGATCTCATTGAATACCAGGATGGAAGAATAGATAAGTAATTAAAATTTTTCATAATATTTATAAAATCTCATCTTGATTTGTAGTAGAAATAATCAAGATTGAAGAAGCTCCTCGATTGATTTACTTCATGAGATCCAGATGTGCGGATTCTCTACTTTACATGCACGCCAAACTCTATAGAAGAGAGGGATGAACATCTTCTTTGAAGAGGAAAGAAAGGAAGCTTTAAGATCTGATCTTCAAGCTCTTGAAATAGCCCACACGCCACCATAAGGGAGGGAGGATGGCTAGGAGGACAGAGATGCCTAGGGGATCTGCCAAGGATGAGGGATGCCCAAGGGAGAAGTTCTTCATGCCTTGCCCACCACTTGATTTCTTGTTTCTCTTCTCCACACCTCTCCTTAAATAGGCATGAGGTCCTAGATCAAATCAAACTTTTTTAGGTGCTAGGAATAGGACTCTCTATATTTGAATCAAATCCAAACATCCTAAAGCACAAAGAATTTCAATCCAAGTAGAAGAGGCACCAACTTGCTCCTCCCTTCATTATGCCGCACGCCCAAGGGGAGGGAGCTATTTCCAGCCCCTTCCCAACCACCTTGATCGACCCATATGGTGAGAGAATAGCTGAGAAAGATGGCTAAGTGGACTAAATTAGATTTAGTTCAGATTTGGATCAATTCGAATCCAATTCGAATCTAATTCAAACCAATTTCCAAAAGGCTACTGATCCTAATCCAATTAGGATTCTTGTCTAAGTCCAACTTGATAAATTAACCCAATCAAGCCTTAATAAAATTAAGTCTAATTAAATTAGATCTAATCTAAAGTAATTAAAACTCAAATCAAATCTCTACTAATTGCTTGAATCATTGATTTGATTTAATTCATCTCCAAAATCAAACCCTCACCTCATGTGCGGTGCTAGCTGAACATAGTCAGTATTTATTCTGCATGACCTATAACTTAATTCTTAATTAAGTTAATCTATATGTTCAATTAAATCTCATACTTTCAAATTGAACACATAATTATTCTCTCAATTTTTTTATATATTGTTTGACTTTTTATGTGCGACTCCATAAGTTCGAACACTAAGCCGGTAGCATAGGAACTCCTTCCTATACTAATCAAAATGACCATCTAGTAATGATATCTGACATTCGGATAGATCGAATAATTACAAAGCAATATTCAAGAACTTCAATATATGATTATCGTATAATTCATCCCTTTGATCCTAATGCTCAAGGTGACCTAGAGTTTAACTGTCAATCCTGAAATAGTCATCCATATTATATTTTAATCTTTCAAATCCATCACATGGATTATTCTAATCAAGATTTTACTAAATTAAAATACAATGATGCATTAATTCTTATAATTTGGAGGGATCAATCTCATCTTGATCCATATATAGACTTCGTAAGTATTTGACCGTACCCAGTAGCTTTTCATTACTGCATTAAAAATATAGATAGTCCGATATTAAAACACAGTGAGTTATTTGTAAATCACTATGGTGATCTTAGATCTGAGGGATACTTATGCCATACATTTCGTGAGCTGCTCTTATAGTAGAGTGCTCAGTATGTGAGTCACTTATTTAGTGATGATGTACTCTTACATCTCACCTGTATGCCATACTAGTGTCTTCACACTTTTTGGTTATAAGAACAATCGATCTATATGGCACATAACGACCTACACTCGATAAATTCATTATCCTATTAATGACATATCATTTGATCATGAACATATTTAAGAACTATTCAATAAATCTTTCTTTATCAATCATCCTATAATTTTAAAGATTTTATCACAACACAAGAGTTCTAATAACGAAGCTATACACCTTGTGATGAAAAAATCAAAATAATTTTTATTCATTGATCAATAATTCATATAAAAAATTCAATTATTTACAATAAGCTAATTGACTTTAGGACATAATTTTTAGCAACTCTCACTTGAACTAAATCCAATCAGGACAGTATCTTATACCCATCTTCCACTTATGATCATTGAACTCTTTGATCCCGAGAGTTTTAATGAAAGGATCGATCAGGTTCTCCTTTTTGTCAATCTTTTACAGCTGATGTCAGCTCGATCCATGATTTCACGGACAAAATGATAGCATCGTAAAATATGTTTGGTTCTGTGATGGGACTTGGGCTTATTTGCTTGTGCTATGGCTCCAGTAATATCACAATATTGTAAAATTGGACCATTAATAGAGGAAACCACTCTAAGTTCAATGATGAACTTATTCAACCAAATAGCTTCCTTTGCAGCATCAGATGCCACAACATATTTTGCTTCGCATACTGTGTTAGCCACCATATGCTGTTTGCAATTCTTCCAGCAAATCGCTCCTCCGTTCATGGTGAACACATAGCCTGACATGCTTTTATTGTCATCGTGATCTGACTAAAAATTAAAATCAGTCTATCCCATAAATCTCAAGTCAGTGTCTCCATAGATAAGCCATTGGTCCTTAGTATTTCATAAATATTTAAGGATTATCTTCATAACCTTTCAATAATTTTCTTCCAAATCAGACTGGCACCTACTCACTACTCCTAGTGAATAGGCTACATCTGATCTCGATACGTCATGACGTATATGATAGATCCCACTATCAAAATATATGAGATTCTACTTATAGGCTCTCTCTCCTGAGGGGTTGTCAGACAATCCTTCTTGGAGAGAGAAATTTCTTGATCTATCAATAGATAGCCCTTTTTAAAATTTTTCATGCTGAACCGTTTCAGCATGGTATCAATGTACGTGGATTGAGACAATCCAAGCAACATCTAGATCTATTTCTATAAACTTCATCCCTAAGATGTCGGATGTTTCTCCAAATCTTTCATAGAGAATTACGATGACAGCCATAGCTTTACACTTTGTAAAGTTGGGATGTCATGTTTTATTAATAGTATGTCATTTATATATAGTATAAAAAAGATGACTACAGAATTATTAGCCCACTTATAGACACAAGGCTCTTCTCCATTCTTAACAAAGCTATATGTTTTGATCATCTTATCAAAATACATATTTCAACTCCTAGATGCTTGCTTTAGTCCATAGATAGACCTATTTAGCTTGCATACTTTAAATTCATCTGAGGATATGAATTCTTCATATTGTATCATATACACCTCTTCTTCCAGCTCTCCATTAAGGAAGCTGGTTTTGATATCCATTTGCTAGATCTCAAAATCTAAGTATGCCATTATCGTAAGCATGATTCAGATGGACTTGAGCACTACCACAAGAGAGAACATTTCATCATAGTCAATACCATAACACTGACGGTATCCCTTGACAACTAAACAGGCTTTATGGGTCTCCACCTTCTCATCTGCTCTTTTTTTCTTGAAAATTTATTTACACTCTATGGATTTAATCCCTTTGGGTGGATCAACTAGTATCCATACACCATTGATCTCCATGGACTCCACTCGAATTTTATGGCATCAAGCTATTTTTGGGAGTCAAACTTTTATATAGCATTCATGTAGGTGATCGGATCCTCATCGTTCTCATCTAGTTCGACAGGATCACCATCTCAAATCAAAAAATTATAGTATTTGTCCGATTGATATAGTACTCTACTGAATCTTCTTAATGGTACCTCTACAGGCTCTAGATTTGATTCTCCAATCAAATCTAATTTTGTACACATTGGTATTTCTACCTCACGAACTTCATCAAGTTCAATTTTAATGAAATTAGTTCCTTGTCCAAGAAACTTTTTTTTCAAAAAGACTATCCTATTACTGACGAACACCTTTTGTTCTTCAACGAGATAAAGCAGTACCCTTTAGTTTCCTTTAAATATCCTACGAATAAATATTTATCAGACCTAGGTTCAAGCTTATCTATTTTTAAATGCTTGACATAAGTTGAACATTCTCAAATCTTAAGATGTGAGAGCATCGGCTAATGTCCTGACCATATCTCATATGATATTTTATTTACAGACTTGCTCAGGACCTTATTAAGTATGTAGCAGGTAGTTCAAGAGCGTATCCCTAAAAGAAGATGAGAAAATTTGCAAAGCCCATCATGGACTAAACCATGTTTAACATTGTTCGATTTCTCTTTTCTGACACCATATTATGTTGTGGTGTTCCAAGAGGAGTCCATTGTAAGAGAATCCCATTCTCTTCTAGATACGTCAGAAAATTACTAGTGAGATATTCACCTCTTCGATCTAATCAAAGAGTTTTAATACTCTTCTTAGTCTGTTTTTCTACTTCACTACAAAATTGTTTAAATATTTCAAATGATTTAAATTTGTGCTTCATAAGGTAGATGTATCCATACCTCGATAGGTCGTCAATAAATGTAATGAAGTAATAATATCCTCCTCTGGTGTCTATGTTCATAGGTTCATATATATCAGTATATACTAGACCTAGAACATCACTGACTCGCTCATCTTTTTCTTTAAAAGGTGACTTGATCATCTTATCAAGAAGATAGAATTCATAGATCGATAATAATTTACAATCATTAATTTGAAGGATACCCTTCTTAATTAATCTGTCTATCCTATTCTTGTTAATATGACCCAGCCTACAATACCAAAGATATGAATCGCTGACATTATCTATCTTAGGGTATTTGTTTGATATGTATATTACACAAACAGACTATGATAATAAGTATATATCATGTTTTAATTATCTTCGTATGATTTTAGTATCATTCATAATGATATCATAAACATCATCCTTTATTAAAAATTTAAAATCGAGTTTAGTCAAAAGACCTATAGAGATAATATTCATCATATAAGAAGGACAATAATGACACTCATCTAACATGATACTATTAGATTCAAAAACAAGCTACATAATTTCTAAAGCTAGAACTGGAACAAGGCTTTCATCTCTAATGTTCAGGAACCACTCATCTTCTCTAAACTTTCTATTGACCTGTAGTTTCTGTAACGAATTGCAAATATTAATTGAATTTTCAATATCCAATACCCAGATAGTAGAATCACAGATAGAGAGATTCCAAAGTGTTATCATATAAGTATCTTGTGAAGCAACAGCTTGCTTACTTCTTTTATTATTTGGTCTGTTTGGATCAAGAAAAGCTATATATGTATGATAGTTCCTCTTCCAATGACTCAGCTTCTTGTAGAAGAAGCATTCTACCTAGCTCTCATCGACCTTCGACTTTTTGCTCTGCTTTGACTTTAGATCGACGGTACGAACCTTTTGCACCTTCTTCTTCTTTCCTCTCTTGGAGGAACAATGACCTGCAGATGATCCTCCCACAACATACACTGACTCCTTCTAGAGCTGACAGTCTCTCTCGAATATCTGCAGTAATCCTAGCAAACCATGGTAGTTCACTGCAAGCTCGATCATTCTATAATGACTCAAGAAGGGTAGGTAGGATTTCGGTAGTGAATTTAGGATAGCATCTTTGTCCAACTATTTATGTAACAGAAAGTTAAGTTTGCTCAAACATTCAAGCTGCTCAATCATGTATAATATATGATCAGTAACTGACGCTCCTTCTCGCATATGGGCATTGAACACAGTACGGGAGGTTTTATGTCTCTCGACATCCTCAAAGGTGCTGAAGGATTCGTTCAACAATTGAATCATGTCCTCAAATTGCCCATCCTCAAACTTACGGCTAAGTTCATCGTTCATGGCTATCCTCATGATGCAACACACTATCATGTGATTATTGAGCCACTTCAAATAAGTATCTCTCACAGTATGGGGTGCATTGATAATAGATTCTTCAGGTACGGGATCCGTAAGCATGTACAGGATGCTTTCATGCTCCAAAATGATCTTTAGCTTTTGATACCAGCTATCAAAATTTAATCCGATAAGCTTGTCATTGTCTAACAGCGATTGGAGTGATAATGTGTTGGCCATTACTGAAAAAAATCAAAAATCCTACTAGTATATGAATCATTTTAATTCTAAAGATATGGATTTTAATCTAAAGATTTTTTTACTATTTTATACGAATTGATAGCTTCTACCTCCAATTTGAAGAATTACATTAATCTTTTAGTAGGTACTAGAATCCACACAGACTGCATTCGGATCCGAGTATGGCTCGACCAACCCTAGTGCATCCATGAATAGATTTTTAACCAATTATTTTACTAAATAATTTCTAACAATTAGATTTTATCTGAGGCATCTCTTCAGCAGGCATATAGTGCCTCCACTGAAAATCCTAGTTAGGTCCAACCATAACATGACTACACTAAGTGCATCCAATGAACGAATGTCTAGGTCTGAGTATGGCTTGACCAACCTGACTATTGATCTGAAGGGCATAACAAAGTGGTTATATGATGAATGATAATTTTAATACGCAATAGATGCCAGGCGTGTGATGCCTCCAATGCCTATTTAGAATATTAGATGCATTATTATGCACCTTAATTGGAGGCAGTGAACTAGTTATTCCCATAACTGTATCATTTTAAGGATCTAATAATTTAAAGAATTTGATTTAATGATTTAAGAATAAGAGAAGAGATTGACCTGTGAGTCATAAGTCCTCCCACTGACTTCTTCAAGTCATGAAGAAGACTTGATACAAGCTGGTCTAGAGATACCTAAATCAGTCACACTGATTTATCTTAATGGCATGGGTCAACTCGAATCAATCAGTGACCTAATCAAAATATGATCTACTGGATTGGCCAGATAAGTGAGATCGATGGGAGAGTCTGCCTCGGCTTATCTTAGACACCATCGAAATGGCCAAGTAAGTGGACTACCAATTAAAAATCATCGATCAATTTGTTAAGCAATATTGCCAAACTTACCTTAAACACCAATTGGTTGATTAATTTCAATTTAGTCAACCAAAAGACCCAGACTAAACCATTGAGCCATGATCATGATCCAATTGGTATGGTCAAAAATATGAACTTGATCAAGCTACAACTGTTGAGATTGATCTAGAAAAATTCTGACCTAATCTAATTCAACTTTTGATTAGATTTAATCAATTTTTCTATTTAGTCTATATTTATTTCTAACCCTAGGTCTAACCTAATTAGATGACCTGATTCGTCTAACCCATTGTCCATCGATTTATGAGGTATAGTAAGATCTTTAATTCTCAAATCTAGATCTTTTTAAAATTTAATTTCAAATTAAGTATGTAAAACATATATTTCAGTTTGTAGAACTATTCTACCAAGATTTTATGTGAAGCATACCATATATTTCAAATCAAAATTTAATTTTAAATCTATATTTAATAATTAAATATATATCAATTTTATGTATACACCATATGTATCATAGAAAATTCAGATTTCTACATCATATGCAACATATAATTTAGATCATAAAATCTAATTTTCATATCTAAATTTATTTTGTTAAAATTATAATTAATCATAAATTATTTTAGATTTAATCTAAATATATTTATGATTAAAATAATTTCAAAATTTTTTTTGCTGTTCTTCATCATGAGACTTGATCACAATGACACCCCTACACATCATAAGGCATCCCATCGAATAGAAAGAGAGGGTCTTTAAACTTTACTTGCTCTTATAACCGGATGGCTTAGTGATCTTTCAATTCAAATACTGAGCTATTAAGATTTAAAATCTAATTTTAAAATTAATTATATGAATATGTAAATTGTCATACAATCCATACATGCACATGATCATACGAATATGATATGCATCTAATCATATTAGATCAACGCATAAGTTTATTTCATATCTGAATCTACTTTTATATAGCATATAAAATTATTAATTTAGATCTAGAATAATATAAAAATCTATTCCAAACATATGTACGATTGCATAGAAAATTCTGATTAGAGATATGATCAAACATGCACAGATATTATGCTGAAATCAGATCTGAAACTTTACCAAACAAATTCAAATCTAATCCTGATTCAAACATCAATTCTCTAATTAAATTATATCATAAAAAATTTATCAAAATAGATTGAAATCCATTGCATAATCAGGTATTAAATCAGCATAAAAATCTGCACAGCAAAATTTTTGCTAGAATAGATTTTCAGCAGACCAAATTCAGAGGCTGATTTTGATTCGATACTCTAGTCAAAACCAGATAAAAAATACATAGAAGATATCAGATGAAACCAAGATTTAATTACATCAAAAATTATGGTTCAAAACTAGATAAAAAAATCAAAAAAATCTCAAATTTTGACTATGCGATCATGATATACAAGGCTGGCTCTGATATCAATTGAAAGAAAAATTGTTCGATCTCATTAGATGCCATGAGGGAAGAATAGATAAGTAATTAAAATTTTTCATAATATTTATGAAATCTCAACTTGATTTATAGTAAAAATAATCAAGATTGAAGAAGCTCCTTGATTGATTTGCTTCACGAGATCCGGATGTGCGGATCTTCTGCTTCGCGTGCACGCCAAACTTTATAGAAGAGAGAGTTGAATGTCTTTTTTGGAGAGGAAAGAAAGGAAGCTTTGAGATCTGATCTTCAAGCTCTTGGAACAGTCCACATGCCACCATAAGGGAGAGAGGATGGCTAGGAGGAGAGAGATGCCCAAGGGAGCTACCAAGGAAGAGGGACGCCCAAGGGAGGAGTTCTCCACACTTAGCCCGCCACTTGATTTTTTGTTTCTCTTCTCCACACCCCTCCTTAAATAAGCAAGAGGTCCTAGATCAAATCAAACTTCTTTAGGTGTTAGGAATAGGACTCTCCATATTTAAATCAAATTCAAACTCCCTAAAGCACAAAGAATCCTAATCCAAGTAGGAGAGGCACCAACTTGTGCCTCCCTTCATTATGCCGCACGTCCAAGGGAAGGGCACTGTTTCCAACCCCTTCCCAACCATCTTGGTTGGCCCACATAGTGAGAGAATAGCTAAAAAAGATGGTTAAATAGATCAAATCAGATTTGATTTAGATTTTGATCTATTCGAATCCAATTCGAATATGATTCGAATCAATTTTGAAAAGGCTACTGATCCTAATCCAATTAGGATTCTTGTCTAAGTCTAACTTGATAATTCAACCCAATCAAGTCTTAATAAAATTAAGTTCAATTAAACTAGATCTGATCTAAAGTAATTAGGACTCAAATTGAATCTCTTATAATTGCTTGAATCATTGATTTGATTTAATTCATCTCCAAAATCAAACCCCCACCTCATGCGCAGTGCTAGCTAGACATAGTCAGTGCTTAATTCCGTATGACCTATAATTTAATTTTTAATTAAGTTAATCTATATGTTCAATCAAGTTTTATACTTTCAAATTGAACACATAATTATTTGATCAATTCTTTCTATATTGTTTGATATTTTGTGTGTGACTCCATAGGTTCAAACACTAAGTCAGTAGTATAGAAACTCCTTCCTATACTAATCGAAGTGACCATCTAGCAATGATATCCAATGTTCGGATAGATCAAATAATTATAAAATAATATTCAAGAACCTTAACATATGGTTATCGCATAATTCATCCTTTTGACCCTAATCCTCAAGATGACCTAAGATTTAACTATCAATCTTGAAATAGTCATCCATAATATATTTTAATCTTTCAAATCCATCACATAGATTATCCTGATTAATATTTTACTAAATTAAAATACAGTGATATATTAACTCTTATAATTCGGAGGGATCATCCCATCTTGATCCACACACAGACTTCATAAGTACTTGATCATATCCAGTATCTTTCCGTCATGGTATTAAAAATACAGATAGTCTGGTACCAAAATATAGTGAGTTACTTGCAAATCATTATAGTAATCTAAGATCTGAGGGACCCTTATATCCATACGTTTCGCAAGCTGCTCTTGGTAGTAGAGCATTCAGCAGATGAGTCACTTATTTAGTGACGATGTACTCCTACATCTCATCTGTATACTGATAAATCATATATTTATACATATATTTTATATATTTAATGGTGCTAATATCTTCAAGAAACCCTAATTTCATACTTAAGTTGGACTTTCTTGCAAAATTAGGTATTTTTAAAAATAATTTTGAAAAATATAAAATTAGTACATATTCATGAAAAATAGATGTTGAGTTGATTAATTAATCTAAGTATCAAAAATTAAGTTTCACACCTATTAAAAAAGTTATGAGAAGTTTAATTTATATTTCTTCCTTATTTGGTAGGTAAATTCAAATCGTCGGAGATGTTTTGAAATCCTGGAGCCTCAGAACCCTAGCCAGCCATTCACCCCATGAAACCTTAACTTAACACCTTCCTTTTGTTGATGCCATTAGTCAGGAAAGGAGCTAGGAGGTGCAAAAAGCAAGAAAAAGATAGTTAATCTCTTCCTTGGCTGGACCCCCTTGATTCAAATACTTTTGGTATAAGGACCCCTGAAAGGTAGGCTACAGGACTCCAAATTGAGCAAGACTAGATCCTATAGAATTTTGAGATGAGCAAAAAAAGAATATAATTTATAGAAGTTAATATGGATTTTATATGAGATAGCTACATCAAATTAAACTTGGTAATAGTATTGGATAAAACAGGAAACACCCGATACATATAGATTCTTCCTAGTTTTTCTTGGGGCAGTAACCTGATATGGCAACCAATTTTGGGTGGAAAGGAGCTAACCTGGAAGAAAATAAATAACAATAAATGAAAATCCAAAAAGATTCAACATGAGGAGCTTGGGCGGCAAAAGCAAATAAGGTAATTCTTCATGTGACTGTTTCCTAAATTGAAGAGATACAGCCTTCCAAATCAAGAGGGATTTACATGGTATAAATTTAAGAAAAAAAATATCAAAAAATCACCAAACTCTAGGCCTTTTTAAATGAGTCCATGCCCTATATTGCAATCATCTGAAGTTGGATGGCACAAAGAAAGAGAAGGAGGGCGGCAACAAGGGCTTAGGGTTTGGGTTATAGCTTTAAGGAAAGGGGTGCCTTGAAGAGAGCCTTGTTTCATCCACCATCACTTCTATCAAGCCTATATCTTTTCTAAGATCATATCTAAAGAAGAAGAAGAAGAGGATGTGAGCAAGCTCTGTAGAGTATGAAAGAAGAAAGAAGATCTCATCAACTGTCTTCCCGATGAGACTGTGTGAATCAACTTTCAACCCTTGTTACAGCTTTCTATTTTGCTTTCTTTATTCTAGTTTTATTTATCTTTTTTATTAGTTCTCTTTAATAT
Source organism: Elaeis guineensis (assembly GCF_000442705.2). Taxonomy (NCBI): domain Eukaryota; kingdom Viridiplantae; phylum Streptophyta; class Magnoliopsida; order Arecales; family Arecaceae; genus Elaeis; species Elaeis guineensis. The sequence continues at coordinate 134,711,886 of NC_025993.2, forward strand.
TTTATACTTAAATTTAGATTTTAATTAATGCAAAATTAATTTTATTATCTTTAATTTGCTGGTTTTTATTTTTATTACAAGTAGAAGTAAGGATCTAGTTAATAGATCCTAGTACCCAGTTACTTTTTTTTGCACTTTTAATTCTTGTTATATTTTTTTTAAATTCTTACAATAGAATTTAAATTTTAATTAAAATTTAAATCTCTAAAATTTAATTTTATTACAAGTAGATGCTAAGATCTAAATAATAGATCTTAATACCGACTTTATCTTTCTGCACCGTTTAATTTCTGTCTTCTATTTATAATTTTGACTCCGTTCAATCTTTCTTTTCTTTCTTTTAAAAATAAAAAATTTCAAAATATCAACCCATAGCCTTCTCTGTGGATTCGACTCGACTCACTACTATTTACAAAAAATTTTTAGGAGTTGGAATTAAATTGATTGCATGGGCCTTCCTCCAATTTTCATGTTTGATTTTTTTGATTTTCTTGTGAATATAACTTACTAACCTTTTTGATTTTTTATCTTTTTTTTAAAAAATATTAAAAAAATAGAAGAAAAGAAGGATGAAAAGCTTCAAGTTGGTGAGATCAATCCTAATCCTAAACTGCTTTCTTTTTTAGTATTAGTTACTTTATTTTCAAATTAACTTAAAAATCACCAACTTAAACCTAATAAAAATTTTATGATAAGAGTAGAAACTTAATTGTTTAAAAGCATTCATCATCTTAGATTTACTTTTGGTGATCGCTGGAGATAAGGTAAGCTTTCAAGCTTGATTAGTTTCATGTATTTAGTTCAGTTGCATAAAACTCCTTGTTTGAACTTGATTATGCATCTTTATTCTAAATCGACTTGAGGGCAACACCCAATAACAAGATAGGGTGAGGATTTTATCACCTTTTTTTAGCTCCAAAATAGCCAATCAGCATCCCACATTAACTCAAGCCTAATTAAAATTTAGTAGATGTTGACCTCTAGGATCAATTGAGTTCAGTTTGAGTATTGTGGTGAAGTCAAGTACAAAATAAGTTTGGATTCACCCCTGAAATTGGTGTCTAAGGCAAGAAGTTAAAAAGACTAAACCTAAATAGACTCATGATTATTTAATTAGATTAATTGCGAAAGCACGAGGAGCCTCTCACGACCCCACCTCTTACCTAACTAGTTGAAGGAAGTGAGATTAGACTTAACTCGCATCTAGGCTGATTCACATTACATCAAACTGTTAGATCTAAGTAACTCTTAGGTGTCTTAAGTTTAATTATTTGCTAACTTGCTTGTGATAAAAAAAATAATATAATAATAATAATAATAAATTTGAACCACACAGTAGGGTTGCATTGGTACATACACGGTAGGAGATCTCTTTTTTCTAAACTAGTTGAACCCAATCCTAACATAAAATGGCTGATACACATTAAACCCATAACCAAATGGCTAGAAATTCGAAAGAACCACCTAGACAGATGAAGAAATATTTTATTTCTTCCACTTATAACCCATCGACTTGTATCCACTTACCTGAAATCTCAGTGAGTTATTATGAGATCAAGTCAATCACAATCCAGATGCTCCCATCTTTCTATGAAAATTCCAATGAAGATCCTTATAAATATCTAGATAAGTTTTTAGAAATATGCTCCATAGTTAAAATCTAGAATTTCACTGATGATGTACTTGGTCTGACCTTATTCCCTTTCTCATTTAAGGACAAAGCCAAATACTGGCATAATAGGGAGATCAATCCAAATTTGGACTAAAATACAGTACAAGTTTCTTAAGAAATTCTATCCCATAGGTCAAACCAACACTATGAGGTGAGCTATCACTGGATTTGCTCAGCTTCCAGAAGAACAAATTTATGAATCATAGGAAAGACTTAAGAAACTTCTTAGAAAATGCCCACACTGGGCTATCTAAGTGACAAATTATCCAAGCTCTTTATGAGAATTTAGATGATCAGTATAGATAGATGGTTGATGTATCTTATGGAGGTGCATTCATGAGCAAAAGTGAGGATAAAGCCTATACCCTGTTTGAGATTTTGAGTGAGAACTCAATCAATTATGCTTCACTATCTTCTTATGAAAGGTCGATTCCTCACCAAAAGTGGATAGGAATCTATGAAATTAAATATGCAGACTCTAATCCTAAAGTTGACTTGAGCCTGATAGCTCAAAAATTAGATAAAGTCGATCTTCTTGCTCAGAAGTTAGATCAAGTCATAGCCCTAGGTCAACAAACTCCTGTGTAATACACACCACCTCCTAATTATCAAGAGATTTATTCTATCTGTGCTAGCCCAATCCACCATGTGAGTAAACTTTTCATGATTGCACAGTTTTCACCTTTCATCCAAAAATAAATTCAAGCTGTCTAAGGTTACTCCAAGCCTATTAATGACCCATTTTCAAATTCATATAATCTAAGTTAGAGGAACCATCATAATTTTTCTTGGAGACTCCAACAGACTTAGGCTCAGACCCAAATTTCTCCTATGTCAAAATTTTAAAATAGACCCCAGTATCAAAATTATGCTTATAATAAAAGTCAGCCTAATCAGTCTATCCAACCATCTTATTAGAATCAGTCTTCATACCCATCTCTTCAACAGACTTCTCTAGCCGACGATAGGTTTAACTAACTTCAACAATTGATTATGATCAACAGTAATCTATCACTAGATAAAAATATAAATAGGATAGATATCTGAGTCTACCATGAGGAGAGAACCAGGTTAGTTACTAAGCCAACCTATCGCAAATCCCAGGAATAACCCACTCACTATCCACCAACCACTTAGATCTAATCATCAATTTAATGTCCCCCCTAAGAATTCTCAATTTAAGAATGCCAACATAATTACTGAACTTAAAAGTGGTAGAATTCTTAAAGATCTATACCAAGATCAAGTGAGAGAGACTAGTACTGATACTAGCCAAAATGAGAATATAGAGGTTAGTACTAAGACTAACCACATAGAAGAATCTGAGCCAGAAATTGGTACTGATGCTGGTTCTAATTTGAGTGAGAAAGATAAAGGGAAGAAAAGAGCAAATGAGTTACTCGAGTCATATAAATCTAAAGTCCTGTTCTCTCCAGTCTGGAAAGCTGGTTCTTCTCGTAAAAAGCAAGGAGCATGAAACGAGGAGTTAATAAAATTATTCAAACAAGTTCATATTAATTTATCCCTCCTCGATATGATTCAACATGTTTTGACTTATGCAAAATTTCTTAAGAAACTCTACATACAAAACTATGAGCCGAGAACAACAGAGAGAATTATGTTGTCTGAGGATATAAGTGTAGTCATGTTGAACCCATTGTCTCAGAAAATGATAGATCCTGGTGCTCCTTTGATTTCATATGTTATAAGAGGCATCACCTTTGACTGAGCTCTGTTAAAATTAGGAGCTAGTGTTAACCTACTTCCAACCTCGGTCTATGAAAAATTTGAGATTGGAGAACTGAAACCCACATCGGCCATTCTGCAATTAGTCGATAGATCGGTACAAATACTATGTGGTCTGATTGAGGACATTTTAGTTAGAGTAAATTAATATTATTTTTCAGTAGATTTCCTCATACTTGATATGAAACCATCCCAGAAGCTAAATCAGAATCTCATAATTTTAGGTCATCCATTCCTAACCACTGCCAATGCCAATATCAATTGTAAAATAGGAGCCATGGATATTTCTTTTAAGGATCAAAAGATGAGAATTAATATTTTTAATACCTCAAAGTACACTTAGAAGGAGGAAAATTATTTGGTAGTTGAATTAATAGATGAAATAGTTAAATCTGATTCTTCCTTAAAATTAATAAGAGATGATTTTTTAGATGAGTCCATTGAAGAAACTCAAGTCCAGAAAGTGAATGTCCTGCTTAATTCACCTCACCCACTAAAATTTTTCAATCTAGTATTTGATCCTGGATAGGTAAGAGAATCGGCATAGTCTGATTGACGACTTTAAATTTAGCACTTGTTGGAAGGCAATCAAATATATAAACAAAAAATAAAAAATTTTATAAAAAAATTAAAAAAATAATAATCATAAAAAAATTTTGCAGCTACATATTGAAGATGGGCACCTCCTCTCAGGTTATTTCTCTCCCTATCTCCCTTTTTATTTCTTTCATTCTTATGGTTTGAATATATTTCTTTAACTTGTTTATACCATTAAGGACAGTGGTAATTAAGTTGGGAGATAGAGAAACTCTTTTGAAAAATCTTCTAAAAAATCTTTGAAAATTTTTAAAAATTATCTTGGATATTGTGAAAATTTTTGAAAACTTTTGAAAAATGGTTGAAAAATCTTTTGAAATTATTGAATAAACTACGTGTCAGAAAGAAAATCCTAAGCAAAATAGAATAGGAAGAAATAATAGAGTTAAAAAATATTTACTAATGAATGTAGCGAGTCAAGGAGTAGATTAATTGATTGGACTCTTAGCTTCCTATTTATATCATATAAAGGATATGGGCACTTTAAATTGCACATGCACACTGACAAGGCAAAATAGGGATTGATTGTAAGGCCAACTGAGGATTTGATTATTACTTAAAGTAGGTAATTGATATAAATTCTGATTAAAAAATTAAATTTGAGGAAAGAGCTATCTGTCTAAAATAAAAGCGCAAAACATAGAGTATATGCAGATTACCTTAAGCTTAGTAACCAGATTCGTACAACTAAGTCAAGTGTAGAGGTTCGCATCAAATGGTGGAGAAAAGGCCAAGATGCTCAGCACTACAAAAAAAAAAGAAAAGAAAAAGAAGAAGAGCAATGTAAAAGCTACCTTAATTCATAAACTTAATTTGAGGGTATATAGAAAATTAACCGAAATAGGTGATAAGAGAAAAAATATTTATCCTCATAAGCTAGCACCCAAATGTTAAGTTAGTCATCACAAACATAAGTGTTGTAGATATTTGGATGTACTCTAAGAAAACTTTTGAGTAGACTGACTGTGAAATCTACTTCTGAAACTCAATACCTTGATGAAACATGATAAATAAATACTTCTATTTTTTTACATTGCTAAGGGACTAGCAATGATTAAGTTGAGGGGTGTGATAAATCATATATTTATGCATATATTTTATGTATTTAATGGTGCTAACATCTTTAAGAAACCTAATTTCATACTTAAGTTGGATTTTCTTGCAAAATTGAGTATTTTTAAAAATTATTTAAAAAAATATAAAATTGGTACATATTCATAAAAAATAGATGTCAAGTTGATTAATTAATTTAAGCACCAAAAATCAAGTTTCACATCCATTAGAAAAGTTATAAGAACCCTAGCCAGCCATTCACCCCATGAGACCCTAACCTCACACCTTCCTTTTGTTGATGCCATCAGTCAGGAAAGGAGCTAGGAGGTGTGGAAAGTAAGAAAAAGATGGTTAATCTCTTTCTTGATCAAACCTCCTTGATTCTGATACTTTTGGCATGAGGACCCCTAAAAAGTAGGCTACAGGACTCCAAATTGAGAAAGACTAGATCCTACAGAATTTTGAGATGAGCAAGAAAAGAAAGATATTTATAGAAGTCAATTTGGATTTTAGATAAGATAGCTACATCAAATTAAAGTTGATAATAGTATTGGACAAAATAGGAAATACCCGATACACCCAGATTCTTTCTAGTTTTTCTTGGGACAAAAATCTGATATGCCAGCCAATTTTGGGTAAAAAGGAGCTAACCTAGAAGGAAATAAATAATAGTAAATCAAAGTCCAAAAAGATTTAGCATGAGGAGCTTGGGTGACAAAAGTAAATAAGACAATTCTTCATATGACTGTTTTCCAAATTGAAGAGATACAGCCTTCCAAATCAAGGGGGATTTACATGGCATAAATTCAAGAAAAAAAAAAACCAAAAAATCACCAAATCCTAAGCCTTTTTAAAGGATTCTATGCCCTATATTGCAATCATCTGGAGTTGGGTGGCACAAAGAAAGAGAGGGAGGGTGGCAATAAGAGCTTAGGGTTTGGGTTGTAGCTTCAAGGAAAGGGGTGCCTTGAAAAGAGCCTTGTTTGCTCCACCATCACTTCTATCAAGTCTTCATCTTTTTCAAGATCAGATCCAAAGAAGAAGAAGAAGACGATGTGAGTAAGCTCTATAGAGTATGAAGGAAGAAAGAAGATCTCATCAACTATCTTCTCGATGAGACTGCGCGAATCAACTTCCAACCATTGTTGCAGCTTTCTATTTTGCTTTCTTTATTTTAGTTTTGTTTATCTTCTTTATTAGTTCTCATTAATATTTTATACTTAAATTCAGATTCTAATTAATGCAAAATTAATTTTATTCTCTTTAATTTATTGATTTTCATTTTTATTACAAATAGAAGCTAGGATTTAATTAATAGATCCTAGTACTTAGTTACTTTCTTTTGTACTTTTAATTCTTACTGTATTTCTTTTAAATTCTTACAATAGAATTTAGATTTTAATTAAAATTTAAATCTCTAAAATTTAATTTTATTGTAAGTAGATGCTAAGATCTAAATAGTAGATCTTAATACCGAGTTTATCTTTCTGCATCGTTTAATTTCTATCTTCTGTTTACAATTCTGACTCCATTCAATCTTTCATTTTTCTTTTAAAAATCAAAAAACTCAAAACATCAACCCATAGCCTTCTCTATGGATTCGACTTGACTTATTGATGTTTACCAAAATTTTTTAGGAGTTGGAATTAAACTGATTGCATGGTATCCTAATGACAATATTGCGCACATCATATGCCATACCAGTGTCTCCACACTCTTTGGTTACGAGGACAACCAATTTATATAGTACACAACGATCTATACTCGATAAACGTCATCATTCTATTGATGATATATCATTTGATTGTGAACATGTTTAAGAACTATTCGATCAATCCTCCTCTATCAATCATAATATAGTTCTAAGGACTTCATCATAATATAAAAGTTTTAATAACGAAGATGTACACCTTGTGATGAAAAAGTTAAAATATTTTTTATTCATTAATCAATAATTCATATACAAAATTTAATTATTTACAATAAGTCAATTGACTTTAGGACACAATTTCTAACATCCATACCTCGATAGGTCGTCAGTAAATGTAATGATGTAGTAATACCCTCCTCTTGCACTAGTATTCATACGTCCGCATACATCAGTATGTACTAGACTCAGAACATCACTGGTCCAATCATCTTTTTCAGTAAAAGATGATTTAGTCAATTTTTCAAGAAAACAGGATTCACAGATCAGCAATAATTCACAATCATTGACTTTAAAGATTCTCTCTTTACTTAACCTGCTAATCTTATTCTTATTTATATGACCGAGCCTATAATGCCAAAGATAGGCATCCATGACATTATCTACTCTAGGATATTTGTTCGATATGTATATTATACTAACAGACTATGATTGAATATAAATACCATTTCTCAATTATCTATGCATGACTATGACACCATTCATTATGATATCACAAAAATTATTCTTTATTAAAAAAAGTAAATCCATCTTTGGTCAAAAGGCCTATGAAAATTATATTCATAAAAAAATGGACAATAGTGATAATCACTTTAAATGATATTATTTGAATTAAAAATAAGCTCGATAATTTCTAAAGCTAGGACTGAAACATGACTTTCATCTCCAACGTTCAGGAATCTCTCATTGTTTCCAAACTTTCTACTAACCTGAAGTCTCTGCAATGAATTGCAGATACAGATCAGACTTTCAGTATCCAATATCTAGATAGTAGTATCACAGACAGAAAAATTATAAGTATTATCATATAAGTACCTTGTCTAGCAACCATTTACTTATTTCTCTTTCTGGACCTGATCGAATCAAGAGATACTCGATATAGAGGATAATTTTTCTTCCAGTGCTCCAACTTCTTGTAAAAGAAGCATTCTACTAGACTTAGATTATCCTTAGACTTCTTGGTCAGTTCGGGCTCCATAGCCCAAGCATGACTCTTTTGTGCCTTTTTTCTCTTTCCTTTCTCAAAGAATCAATGCCTCACTGAGGATGCATCTTCAGTGGTGCCAAAAAACTCTTTCAATATTTAAAGCATTTTCTCTGACTGAGTGCCTTCAAATTTACAACTAAATTTATCATTCATCGCTATCTTCATTATACACCGCACTGTAGTTTGATTATTTAGCCACTTCTGATAAGTATCTCGAATCGCATCACGTACATTGGGCATGAAAATTTAGGTGCTGGATCCATAAGGATATATAGGATTCTTTCGTGCTCCAGAACTATTTTCAATATTTGATACCAGCTATCGAAATTAGATCCAATAAGCTTATCATTGTCTAACAGTGAGTAGAGCGATAACTTACTAGCCATAATTGAAAAGGAAAATATTAGACCTATTAGTATATAAATTATTTTATCCTAAAGATTTGGACTTTAGTCTAAAGATTTTCTTACTATTTTATACGAATTGATAGCCTCTACCTCTAATTTGAGAAATTACCTTAATTTCTTAGTGGATACTAGAATCCATACAGACTGCATACGGGTCCGAGGAATGCTTGGCTAATCCATGTGTATTTATAGGTAGGTTCTTAATCAATTATTTTTTTAAATAATTTTTAGTAATTAATTTTATCTCAGGTACCTTTTCAGTAGGCGTAGGCCTCCACTAAAAATCCTAATTAGGTTCAACCATTAATATGAATATACTAATGAATCTAACTCATGAATGATCAGGCATAGGAAAAGCTCGACGAACCCAATCATTTTTTAGATAGTATAATAGAGTCATCATATAATGAATGATAATTTCAATAACAGATAAGTACCAAGCGTGTGGCATCTCTAATGATTATAAAACTAATGGACCCATTATCATCTACCTTATTGGGAGGCTATGATCTAGTTATCTCCATAATTATTTTATTTTAAAGATTTAATAATTTTAAAAAATTTATTTATATATTTTAGAAGATAGAGAGAAATAGACCTGCAAGTCATAAATCCTCTCACTGTCTTCATTAAATCATGAAGAAGACTAGAGACAAGCTGGTCTAATCGATAAGTCATAAATTCTCTCACTGAATTCATCAAGTCATGAAAAGACTAGAGACAAGCCGATCCAGGGGCATCTAAATCAGTCAAAATGATTTATCTAGATAGCATAGGTGAACTCAAGTCATTAAGTAATCCAATCAAAATCAGATCAACCACATTGGCCTGATAAGTGGAGATAGGTGGGAGGGTTCTCATTTCGTTCTTTAGTTAAATACCAACGTAGTTGGCCAAGAAAGAGAACAGTCTCAATTAAAAGCTCCTATTAGCCACTTACCTTAGACATCAATTAGTTTATTTGTTTCGATTTGATCAACCTATAGATTTGAGTTCAACTACTGAGCTAAGAATCAAATCCATTTGGTCTAACCAAAGACATAGACATGATCAACTATAACTATTATATTTGATCAAGAGTATCTTTGATCTAATCTAAATCAACTTTTGGTTAGATTTGCTCAACTACTTTTTTTAGTCTATTAACTCTTTGATTCTAATCTTAGGTCTAACCCAATTAATTGATCTGATTCAAGCTAACCCATAATCTCACATTTTATGCTATGTCATTAGATCTTTAATTCACAATTCTAGATCTAATGATTCAACTCTTAATTCTTAATTAAGTGTAGCATTGACAAGGATTTAGGTTAGGTTTTGAAACCATTTCATATGTAGACTCCTTTACATTTAATTTTATGCAGAAATATTCAGTTCTGAAATTTGAATCGGCTCACCCTGGACTAAGCCGACTCACCACACTAGATCAATTAAGTTCTGAGATATAGTCGACTTACTCATGACTAACAGTAACCTTTATTTTTAGCGTGCACAACTTAGTCAGCTCAATAGGGAACAGAGCTGATGTTAGATGAGTGTTCTAGAAGCCAATTGTTGGCTGATCCATTTTGTAATTTCAGGACTTAACTTTGTACTTATAAAATTTTTGTTATTAATAAAGGATAATTTTATTTCAATCATATTTATGTGTCCATGATTTATCCTAGAAATTAACAAAGATGATTTTGTATATTCTCAAGATGTTGAGAATTTAGACATACATTATTAGTGGTTAGTTTCTAAATGCTTCAATTGAAAAATTATCATAGAGGACAGTGATCAATCTATTTGAGATCGATGCATGAATCACCTTCTTTCTGAATAAATGAGTCTCAGTCTGCAGTGTGGGGATCTGGGATGAGAGTATAGGTGGTTGTTAGAGAATAACTTACACTGAGTATGATCAATACAAGAAATCACTTGGATGTCTATCATTTATTAATAATTTTTTTGATATTGCAGTGGTGTGAGTGGTCCTTTGACTTATAGTACATCGGTATTCGTAGTGAGACTATTAAGTTTGACTGCATATTTTTTTGGTCCCTAACCATTCAATTTCTTACTGTGTATGTTAGATACAGTAGATTCAGATTCACTATTTGGAGTAGGATGCATCTAGATAAAATCTATCGATCTTAATAAAAAAGAAGAGATCTTTTATGATTTGTGAGATTGAGTTCAGAAAGTCTTTGACCGAAGCAAGTGTAAATGGTAGAAAGAAGTTTTCACAGAATTCATAAATGAACTAGAGTTGAGCCAATCTGGCATATGACTAACGATGGAGTTTGATGAGTTCTCCATGATCTCTATCAAGTCGGGACTCATGATAGAAAAATGAATCACATAATAACTACACCTAGAGGTTCATACTTTCATTCTGCTAGATTATCACTACATACTTTTAGGTGTCATTGGTGGATTGTGGGACTCATCGAGCGTTATCTTGATGGTCAATGATCCTCGAAGGACAGAGTTAGAATTATTTTAATCCATTGAAAGGAGTTTCGATAATGTTATAATGGAGATCATAATATATCTCACTATCAGACAGAATAGAATCTATGAGGTCACACACAAAAGAGATTCTTGTCCGATCAGATGGTTAATCAATGATTATGAATCATTGAAGGATAAAATTATCAATGTGATTGATGATTAACCTTATGTAAATATTGCAATTATATGATTCATTAAGTATTAGTGAATTATAAGAGAATTAATTAGTAATTAAATTATTAATTAGCTCAATTTGATTAAGCAATGAGGTTCGAATTAAGTCTAATTGAATTGGATTCAGTTTGACTTGGATTGAGTTTGATTGGATCAAGCCTGATTGTGAGAAAAATTTATTCTTAATTTGATCAAGATTTGGATTCAGTTAATTCCTAATTAGATTAAGAATTGATTAAGAATATTGGGTTCCTAATTTGATTAGATTCCATTCTCTGTTTGGATCAAACCAAATCTGATTTGATTTAAACCAAAATAGAAAACTCTAGAGTCTCAAATCCCTGAGACCTCTCTCCTTACGCATGCCTTGGGTTTCACCCGAAAAACATCCATGCTAAAATGTTTCTGCATGAGAAAGGTTTGCGGGAAAGAGAGGAGGGCATAGATATGGGTAGGCGGTTACTCATGGTGAGTCATCATCCTATCCTTTCCTGATTTGAATTTGATTCGAATCAAGAGATGAGAGGATAAGAAGGAAAGGAATCCTGGGATTATAGAAACTTTTGTGGCACCAATCTATCCTTGTGCACCTTGAGTAAAAAGTGGGCATGAGAAAGAATCACATCTGATTTTTTCTCATGCCACACCTCTTTTAGCATGAAAAATATCTTGGATGCTCCAAGTGTTATGGCATGCAATTGGTGTGGCACCTCCTCCTAATCCTAATTTCTACATCCTTATAAAGAGGGTCCAATAGTTGGACACCAAGTAACGGTAAAAATTTGAGAGAAAATTCTGCTCAAAATCCGAGCCTCCTTCTTCCTCTTGTCCCTCCCGTTCTTCTTAGTTTTCAAGACAGTCTGTAAGATCTTAAGAGGAAGCCACTTCAGCCATCAAAGAAAAGATCTTTGCAAGGGAGCTAGCATCTCAGGAAGATTATCTTACTTCTGATCAAAATGAATCCTCATATGGATATCTGTGGAGATGGATACATGCTTGGCTAGAGAAACTGTTCAGATCCATAATCATTGACTGCAGTGTAGTTCGACCCATGCAAGATATTGATATCTGATCTTAATATTTTATTTTTATTTTTAAATTATGTGCATGTCTTAGATCTGGATGCGGGTAGTTTTAGATCTGATCTATTGCATATGGGATTAAAGAGTTTAACCAAAATCATTTCCACTATTTCAAAATCAGTTTTGAAATTTATTTATGCAATCCTACCCATTTTCTAACAGTCGGCTCACCAGGGTACTTAGTCGACTCAAATCAAAATTGAGTCAACTAAGCAGGTTGAGACAGCAACATATTGCAGAAATTTCAGATTTGGGTTTTTTGCATAACAAGCAATAAAATCAATCATAAATTTCTTTTAAATCTCATCTAAACTCATTTTTGATTCTATATTTTATTCATAATGATTAGATGTTACTTCTTTTCACACAAATCAAATTTGTATTATATACAATAGATCCTTGAGTTTCCAGATCAAGAATTTTGTAGAAAAGTAAGTTTTCTTCCTTTCGTGATTCTTCTTTATGAGACATCACAGTGGTACTCCTATACACTATAAGAGAGCCTATGGAATGAGAGGAGAGGATCTTTAAATCCTACTTGCTCTTATGATCGGATGTCTTGGTGATGCACAATCCGAGTTCTGAGCTACTACGACATCTAATCTAACATATCATATACGTAAAAATTTAGATCTAATCTAAACAATTTCAGATCTGATCACTACTTTAGATCACATCTAAATCAGATCAAAAATATCTCATGCTTTAATTAAAATAGATTTTAGATCTATATGCATGTATACTCATATCATAATGAATCTAGACTCTGATACTACTAATAGAGAACCATAGGCATTTCATGCATGCAGTTTCAAAAATTTTTGAAATAAATACAGTGAAAGATATTCAGATTAATCATATTAATCTAACATTCATATAATCTGATCAAAAAATACCTATACTAGGATTGTGACATGATATATAGCACATATAAAATATGAAATCAAAAAAATCTGCAAGCATAGATCATATCGATGCATGCGGTAGATCACATTTACAATGTGATTGAGTTCAGAACTCAATATTTGAGTATGGATAGCTGATCACCATAACTATTAACTATGGTAATAGGTTCTTTTTGATATCGAGCAACTCCAAGATGTCCGATCTCTACAGGATATCCACATGAAGCTCTGATGCTGATCGATCCCTCTGAGAGTGCTAGCTTGCATAGAGACCACGTGATGGCTGACTTGCACACCTTCTTCGAATCACTCGGACACTTTTGGAGGTGAAGAAGACTTTTGGAAGATTAAATGGAGGAGGACAAAAATAAAATAAAAACTTCTATTTTTCTCACTACCCAAAATCCTTACACTAAGGATTTAGAAACCCATGCCCTAAAAGAACCTCACACTCAAGAGGAACTACTTTCCATGCCCACCCCACACTCTATTTCACACCCCACATTCTAGTTTTCTAGATGAAAAAAAATTATATCCCACACATGAAAAATAGCCCTTATTAAGGTGGGCATCCAAGAGGTTAGTATAGGATAAGGCTAAGGTTAGCTTAGAATCAAATTCAAACGAGACTTTATCCTTATCACAATTCAAATCAGATTTAAATTTAACTTCAATCAAGTTTTATCCTCATCCATTTGGTCATTGAGAAGGGGTGAGAATCATCTTATTGGCATGATAATTTCTGACACAAATTTTGAATTTGCGATGAGAAACATGGGTCGATGCTAGGGAGGAGTCCAATCTAGTTTGGACTCTTTAGGTTAATCCATTTAGGTTCAATCCAAGCCAATTTGGTTAGAGCCTAAGATAAGATCAAACCTGATCCTATTAGATACCTAATTTACTCAATTAAATTTTAATCAAATCAAAAATTAATTGAGCTTAGGTTCTGATCAAATTAGGAATCGATCTCTTTTGGCGATCATGTCATCTCATAACCTAATCAGATCAAACCTAATCGAATCCAATTCAATTAGACCTAATTCAAATCTTAATACTCAATCAAATTGAGTTAATTAATAATCTAATTATTAATTAACACTCTTATAATTTAATAACTCTTAGAGAATTATTTCATTATAATTTTTGTATAAGGTTAATCATCAATCACATTGACGATTATACACTTGAATGATTCTCAATCATTGATCAACCATCTGATCAGATAGAAACTTCTTTTGTATATGATCTTATAGATTCGAACCTAAGTCGGTAGTATAGAAATAAATTTCTATACTAATCGAAGAGACCATCTAGCAATGGTACCAGACGATCGAATAGACTGAATGATGGTAAAGTAATATTCAAGAACTCTTGGCATATGGTTATCATATAATTCATCTCTTTGATTCTTAATACTCAGGATGACTTCAAAGTTAAACTGTCAACTCTTAATTAGTTCATCCAAAGTGTGTCTCAACTTTATAAATCTTGTGACTCCTCACAAGGATTGTCTTGATCAAGATTTTATTAAATTAAAATATATTAAAGCATTATCTTCAAAATTTAGAGTGATCAATCCCATCTTGACTCACACACCAAGTTTACAAGTACTTGATTGTATCCAAAAACTATCTATCACTGAATGAGTTGCTTGCAAGTCATCGTGGTGATCTCAGATCGAAGGGACACTTATATCCATATCCTTCACGAGCTACTCTTGATAGCAGAGTGCTCTATAGTTTAATCACATTTGGTGCAAATATACCCTATATTTCATCTGTATACTATAGTAGTGTCTCCACACTCTTTGGTTATGAAAATAACCAACTCATATGGCACACAATAATCTACACTTGATGAACGTTATCATCATAGTTAATAATGCATCATTTGATCACGAACTAGTTTAAGAACTACACAATAAATTCTTCTTTATCGATTGAAAATAATTCTAAGGACTTCATCATAATATAGGAGTCCAATAAAGAAGATACATAATTTATGATAAAAATATCAAATAACTTTTACTAATCAATTATTTATATACAATTCATAATAAGCTCAATCATTTATAAATAGATTGATTTTAGAACATATTTTTCAACAAGATCCCTTATGATTCAACTATAGGAAGCCTCATGTATATCATGCTTTATACACTACTTGATATCACCTATGCTATGAGTGTCACAAGCATATATCAATCAAATCTAGGAGAAGAGCACTAGATTTTTATGAAATATATCCTTAAGTACTTGATAAGGACTAAGGATATATTTTTGATCTTTGACAATGGAGATCTGAAAGTGTAGGGGTATACTAACGCAAATTTTATGCATGATACTAATGATCGAAAATCGACATCAGATAGTATTTTCTTAGACAATGATGGTGCCGTAAGCTGGAAGAGTTTAAGTAGATTGTTATTGCAGACTCCATCATAGAAACAGAGTATATCGCCGTATCAGAAGCTGTGAAGAAGTATTCTGGTTCAGAAGTTTGTTGCTGAACTGGATGTGATGACATCAGATGTCATTTCACTTTATTATGACAATAATAGTGCCATAGCCCTAGCTAAGGAGTTAGGATCTCATCAAAAATTCAAGCACATCGAGCGATGGTTTCACCTCATCTGCAGTTATCTCGAGAAATAATATGTCGAGATGAAGAGAGTTGACTCCACGGACAACTTGGCTAACCCACTGATGAAGCAATTGAGCCAGCAAAAGATTGAAGGCCATCTTAAGAAGATGGAACTTAGATTTATAGCCAATTAGCTTTAGTGCAAGTGGGAGTTTGTTGGATGTATACCCTAGAAGCTAGATTGGCCGACACTTATAAAATTTTTTAAGACATATTTTGTATAATTAACTTTTATATTAATAAAAATTAAGTTTTTATCCATTCACATTTGTGTTTATTGTATCTGTGAATCATCCATTGAGTTAATGGGTATAATAACATATATTCTCAAGAGTTGAGAATTTGAGATATATGTAATTATTGGTTAACTCATAAATAGCTCTCAATCATAGTATCATCATGGAGACATTGATTGATTCTGAAAGATTGATGCATGATCACTTTCTTCAGATAGATGAGTCTTAAATCAATGATATGGAGACATCGAAGCGAAAGTGCAAGTGCTTGTTAGGAATAAGGGTACTAAGCGTGATCAATTATGAGTAGTCACTAGGATATCTACCTTCTCATCAGTGATATACTCATAGCTGCAGTAGTATATTTAGTTCTCTAACCTGAGGTGCATTGATCATTTATCTTGAAGGTGTGTAGTTTGATGATCGCTGTCGTAGGCGGTCAAGAATAAAAACCAACTCAAACTATATAGATAGGGTGAGCGAGATCATTTCCATAGAGATTTAGGGTGATTATCTTTTTTTTTTAAGAAAAAAATAAAAGAGAATTGATTGTAGAAGGATTAAAAAGAAATAGAATAGCAAGAATTAAATTAAAAATATAAATTAATTTCTTAAAAAAAATAATTCAAAGAAATAATCTAGAAATTTCAAATCCATCCTGTAAATTAGATTTATTCTTTTTCTCTTATGTTACAATATTAATTCTTGTGATTAAGATATTAGTATAACTTATCTCTAAGGAATACGAACTGTATCAGTAGATTACAGCTCATCCTGTTGGAGTATAAACTATCTAAATTCAATTACAAGATCTAAAATTTAATCTTATATACTACGATCTATCTTTTTTAAGCACGTACCGTATCCAGGGATCACGACATGTCAATAGAGGGTATAGGTCGTGTAGATTGGATCAATACCTTAAAAAAAATAAAAATATATGAAATAAAAGCATAATTTTATTGTATAAAAATTAAATATAAGAAAAAAAATAAAAATTTATTTACAAGCTTCATCATATTCCTAGATTGAAGGAATTTAGCCACGCATCAAGATCTCAAGCTCCATAATCTCCCAATATTTGATCCCTAAAGTTTTTGATTTTTTTTTCTATTTTTTTCTTATTTTTTCTCTAATTTTTCTTCCTTTCTACACTTATTCCTGGGTCTCCTATTTATAGGTGAATTTTTCATATTTTTTTGATAGGAAAAAGAGTCCTAAAATCTTTAGAATTTGTATAATACCCTTTACATTAATTTCTGACCATCGGATCGCCTTTGAACCGCCCAGATCAATCCAAAATATGATGTTTTAATCCTTATCAAAGTTGGATGCATTTTTGAACATCCAATCATGCTCCAAATAGAATTCCAGCCATTGGATCGTGCAAATCTTTCCTTAACAAAGTCGGAAACCACCACAGCCATTAGATCAAGCTCCAGATTTGACTTGGACTGTCGATCAATGCAAAAGGCCTTCCTTCCGCTGTGGACCGTGCCTGTGGATCACGAACTATTCCTGTGGATAGTGCCCTTGATTCTGTGGATCGAGCAACCGATCCACCGTGCATCGAAGGTAATTTTTAATATTTTTTAGGATATTTTGGCTTGATTTTTGCTCTAATTTTTGTCTAAAAAATAAAAAAATATGTATTAAATTTTTTAAAAATTTATATTATTTTAGTACTTAAAAGTACTTAATTAAATCAACATCTATTTTTCATAAATATACTCTAATTTTATATATTTTTTTAAAATTATTTATTTTTATAAAAAAATAAATTTATTCATGAAATTAGATTTTTAAGAAGATGTTAGCACCATAAATTATCAAAAATATCTATAATAAATATAAAAATATGTCACTTATCATACCCCCCAACTTGAACTTTACTCATCCTCGAGTAAAGAAAGAATTTAGAATTAAGTACCTTTTAACTTAAAATTTTAAATTTTACCAAATAATTTTTAAAAGAGCCACTGATGTTCAGTAGAGCATGAATGAGGTATGTCATTGGAATATTAATACTAATCAATATAAGAGTTAAACTAAGAATACTAATTTTTTTTTAAACTTTTCTAAATTATTCCTATCTTTATCTCCAAATCATTAACCTCATATGGATATGTATATTGTTACTTCCATCATTCATTTATTATTGTTATTATTTTTTTTTTACATTGTACCGCTATTGAGTATCTTAACTCCTTAAACTTTCTGTTTGACCCATATAGCAAGTTTTCAGTCAATGACTCTCAAACCAGATGGCTTTAGGACACTAGGTATAGAATACCCCTCGGACCTACTTGCTCGAATCAAACAGGCTATGAGTTAAAACTAACTTTACAACAAAGTTTTTTTGCCCTTCATACCTTTTGATGCGAAACTCAATGCTTGCTTAGGCAAAGAGACCCGATTATTCAGTATGAAGTACTTAGAAACTCTTTTCTTTTTTCTTTTAAATATGAAGAAATGTATAGTTATCCTACACAAGTCTATAAGAAGTAAACTCTTCTTTGATATTGATAAAAAAATTTAGAAATACTCAAAAAAAATTATTTAAGTTCTAAACTTAACTCTTTATTGAGTTTTCTTAATACTTGATCCCTCAATATCTCACAAACTCTCTAATTTGTATATCAATTTTCTTTTAAAAATACTTGATTTAACTCGATTCTTAAGTGTAATCAGGTACTTAAATACTAAATACTAACTTACTTGAGAACTTTAAAAATTTAAAATTTTAAAAATTTTTATTATTCTTTCCTCCAACTTAATCGATATTGTCCTCAATGGAGTAAAAAAAATAAAGGATGCATAAAAAGAAAAAAAAAAGAGAGATGTCACTTGATCCAGAAGTCTTTTCAAAATTGATTCTCCTCCCAATTTAGCTAATATTATCTTCAAATCTCCATAAAGCAAGAATCGATTAATCTAAATAAAATGCAAAAGAAAGCAAAAGTAAAAGCTAAAATTGGGTTGCCTCCAAAAAAATATTATGTTTTAAGTCTTCAACCGGACTGAACCTGAGATACAGAATTAATTAGAATAAATAGGCTCATAGAGAACCATGGCCTCCATCTCAATTTCAGTAGCAATTTCAAGAATGATTTCAATCGTTGTCCATTTACTTTAAAAGTAGTACCATTGCTTGAATTTTTGATCTCTACAATCCCATGAAAGAAAACTTCTTTTACTATATAGGGTTCTATCTATCTAGATCTATGTTTTTTAGAAAATAAATGTAGTCTAGAGTTATATAAAAGAATTTTTTGATCAGGTGTAAAAGTTTTTCTTAGAATTGCTTTATCATGAAATACTTTAGTTCATTCTATGTATATCTTATCATTTTCATATAACTCATTCCTGATTTCTTCTAGTTATTTATTTGTAGCTTCCTTTGATGTCTAGCCTCGTCTAGGTCCATGTTCAATTATTTTATGGCCCACATAGCCTTATGTTCTAGTTCAACTGACAAGTGACATGCTTTACTAAACACAATCTTGTAAGGTGACATTCCTAGAATGGTCTTGAAAGCTGTGCGATAAGCCCAAAGTGCATCGATTAGCTTCAACGACCAATCTTTTCTATTGGTATTAACAGTCTTTTTCAAGATTTATTTGATTTGATGATTTAAAACTTCTACTTGCCCACTGATTTGCGGATGATAGGGTGTGGCCAATTTGTGATTGATGTTATATTTTTTCATCAAGGACTCAAAGGATCGATTGCAAAAATATATTTCCTGACACTTATAATGGCTCTAGGAATATCAAAATGAGAGAAGATATTTTTCTTAAGAAATTTGATAATAATTTTGCTATTATTTGATCGACATAGTATAGCTTCTATCCATTTGGACACATAGTCAATTGCCACTAGAATGTACTCATTTCCAAAGGAGTTTGAAAATGGTCCCATAAAATCAATTTCCCACACATCAAAAGTCTCAACAATTAGGATCAGATTTAATGGCATCATGTCTCTTTTTATGATTCATCCTACTTGTTGACATCTAGAACAACTTTTACAATACTCATGTGTGTCCTTAAAAAAGATGGGCCAATAGAATCCACATTGGAGAACCTTTGCAACAATCTTCTTCGATCTAAAGTAGCCACCACAGGCTTGGTCATGACAAAAGGATAAGATGCTTTTAACCTCATGGTCTGGTACACACCTTTTAATAATTTGGTCAGAATATTGCTTCAACAAATATGGATCATCCCAAATAAAATACTTTACTTGGGCAAAGAATTTGTGCTTGTCTTGAGTAGTCTAGTGAGAAGGAATCCTATCCGTGGCTAAATAATTGACAATATCAGCATACCATGATTCTATAGTCACAGCCATGAGTTGTTCATTAGGAAAAGACTCTTCTATTATTGGTTCATTAAAGGATACATCTATCAATCGGGACAGATGATCAGCTACTACATTTTCAGTTCTTTTCTTGTCCCTGATTTTTAAGTCAAATTCCTGAATAAGTAAAATCCATCAGATTAGGTGTGCCTTGGCATCTTTCTTTGTTAAGAGATATCTAATGGTTGAGTGATCAATATATATAATGACATGTGAACCAATCAAATAGGATCTAAACTTTTCTGAAGCAAAGATAATAGCCAAGAACTCTTTTTCTGTTGTGAAATAATTAAGCTGTGCATTATTAAGGGTTCTACTGGCATAGTAAATAACTCATGACAGCTTATCGATTCTCTGTCTTAAAATAGCTCCGATGGCTTGATCTAATGCATCACACATAAGTTCGAAGGGTTGAGTCCAGTCAGGTGGGTGAATGATGGGTGCAGATGTCAGTATCTTTTTAAGACATTCAAATGATTCGTGGCACTCAGAAGTGAAATCAAATTTGATATCTTTAGCTAAAAGATTAGTCAGTGGCCAGGTTATCTTGCTAAAATTCTTGATAAACCTCCTATAAAAACCAGCATGTCCTAAAAATGAGTGGATTTCCTTGATTGATCTAGGTGGTGAAAAATTTGCAATCAAATCTACTTTAGTTTTGTCTACTTCAATACCTTTCTTTGAGATAACATGACCAAGCACTATGCCTTCTTTGACCATGAATTAGCATTTTTTCTAATTAAGCACTAAGTGTTTATCCTTATACCTTTCTAAGACTAGTCTTAAGTGATGTAGGCACTCGGAGAAGGTGGAGCCAAAGATAGAAAAGTCATCTATAAAGATTTCTAAAAATTTCTCGATCATATCAAAAAAGATACTGACCATGCACCTTTGAAAAGTAGATGGGGCATTACATAAGCCAAAGGGCATCTTTCTATAGGCAAAGGTTCCAAATGGACAGGTAAACATGGTCTTCTCTTGGTCCTCTGGTGCTATAAGAATTTGATTGTAGCCGGAGTATCCATCCAGGAAACAATAGAACTCATGTTCAGCTAACCTCTCCAACATCTGGTCAATAAAAGATAATAAGAAGTGATCTTTTCTTGTGGCCGCATCAGTTTTCTATAATCAATATAGACTCTCCATCTAGTTTAAACTCTAGTTGGCATAAGTTTATTAGTTTCATTTTGGATCACTGTAATCCTAAACTTTTTAGGGACCACTTGGATTGGACTAACCCATGAACTATCTGAAATAGGATAGATAATTTTATTATCTAATAACTTGAGAATCTCTTTCTTCACTACCTCTTTCATAACTGGGTTAAGCCTCCTTTGGGGGTCTCTAATTAGCTTGGCTTCCTCTCCTAAGTGAATTTGATGTTGGACAATTAAGGGCTAATTCCCTTAATATCAGCCATGGTCCATACAATAGCTTCTTTATTCTCTCCGAGGATAGCTAAAAGTTTCTCCTCCTGGGTTGGATCTAGGTCTGATGCTATGATTACAGGCAGAGTTTCAGATGGACCTAGATACGCATATTTGAGGCATTCAGAGAGTATTTTGAGTTCCAGTTTTGGTGCTTCCTTAATCGATGATTTGGATTTTGGTTCAGCCAATCTAACAAGTGGTTCTATAGGTGGTAGCCATTGTAGATGAACTCTCTGGTCATAGGATGTGGACAGTTTATAAGCAATTTCAGATTCTAAGTCTGACCAGAGATTACAGTTAAAATCTTCTTCCCCTAGATTAATAGGCTCATAAATCTCATCTTGGATCAGGTTTACATTGACTAATTGGTCTTTTTTATTTTCAAGATTAAAAATATTAAGATCAATGGACATATTTCCAAATGAGAGCTTCATGAGTCCATTGCGACAGTGATCAAGACGTTGGTGGTTGCTAAAAATGGTCTACCTAAGATAACTGGGATGTGATCTTTTGGGTTTGACACTGGTTCAATTTCTAAGATCACAAAATCCACAAGGTAAATAAAATCACTAACCTTGATTAGCACATCCTCCACAACTCTCTTAGGGAATCTCACTGATCGGTCTATCAATTGCAATATAATTTTTGCAGGCTTTAATTCTCCTATCTCCAATTTTTCATAGACTGAATAAGGTAAGATATTCACACTAGCCTCTAAGTCTAACAAGGCCCTATCAATAATGGTTTTTTCAATGACACATGAGATTGTAGGAGATCCTATATCTTTGTACTTGACTGGCATGTGGCTTGAAAGATATGAGCTCACACTAGCTGCCAAGAAGGCTTTCTTGGAAACATTAATGGTCTTCTTCTTTGTGCATAGATCTTTGAGGAACTTAACGTAAGTAAAAATTTGTTGGATCATATCTAGCAGAGAAATATTTACTTTTACTTATTTGAATATCTCTAAAATTTGATCTATGTGGGCTGATTGTCTGTTGGACCTAAGTCTATTTAAAAAAGAAGCTATAGGATTGGTGGTTGATGTCTTAACTTACTTGAACCTAATGATGGATTCTATAATTGGCTTGGATGGCTCATCAACCTCTGTTGATTCAGGCTCGTCAGACTTGGTCTGATCAGTCTGTGATTCAGTCGGTTGGTCTTCTTGGTTCTCAGTTATACCTACCTGATTGTCAACTTATCTCTCAGACCTTAAGGTGTGAATTGTATTTACTTGGTTGAATCGACCTTCAGGTTGAGATGTTGATCAATTTAAGCTCTTGGGTTAGGTTCAGGTTGGCTTGGCCATTTTTCTTTTTCTCTTTCACTGATGGTGGTAGCCAACTGACTTAATTACATTTCTAGACGGGCAATGGCTTGGGTGTTTGAATTTACAAGTTGGCCCGTAGATTGTATGAAATTGTTTGTATTTTTTGTCAAGGCTTCAAGACTTTTCTCTAGTGAATTATGTTTTTGATCATTAAATTGTATACTATCAGAAGTATTTTTATTAAAATCTCTAACCCTTTTTCTAGTGCATTAAGCCTTTGATCATTATTGAAGCCTTGTGAATAATTTGATGGTTGAGTGGGCCTTTGATTAGATTGATTAAGGATAGGTCCACTGGGATTTGACCCTTGTGACCAAAAAAAGTTAGGGTGATTCCTCCATCTTGGATTACACGTTGGTGCATAAGGATCATTTGTAGATTTGTAGTAGGCAGTATTAACCTGTGCTACTTCGTTTCCAGTTGGGTTCATCAAAAAGGGACATTCTTCCATGATATGGTCTGTAGCATTACATACATTGCAAGTAGATGTTGAAACTTGGTTCACTTGGATGTGTTCCTTGAGTTCTAAGGCCTCGAACCTACGTAATATAGTATCTATTTTGGCCTCTGTAGCTAGGGATGTGGATACTTGGTGCATAGCACTTCTTGTAGGTTCCCTAGTTGCTTCCCACCGTAGGCTCTTTTCTACTAGGTCCTCTAAGAATTGTCAGGCTTCATTGGTTTCTTTATGCATAAACTGGCCCTGACACATAGACTCTAGCAAGGTTCTAGAGTTTGGGTCTAGTCCCTTATAAAAGATTTGGCATAGTCTCCAAGTCTCAATTCCATGGTGTGGGCATTGGTTTAAAAGATTCTTGAAACGATCAAAATACTTCCAGAAAGACTCACCCCTAAATTGATAAAATTGATTAATTTTATTTCTTAACTTAGCTGTTTTATGATGTGGAAAAAATTTTCTCAAGAAAGTTTTGACAAATCCATCCCAAGTTGTGATCTAGTTGTTGGACAGACTATATAATCATTTCTTAGCACTATCCTTGAGAGCAAAATTAATCAGCCTAAGTTTAATAGCATCATCTGACATTTTGTGTATTCTCATGGTGTCACATACTTCCTCAAATTCTCTAATAAAAATATATGCATCTTTATTACTAATGAATTTAGAAAGCATGTTAATGATTTGAGGTTTAATTTCAAAAGTTGTTGCATTGGTTTGGAAAAATTTGATACAAGATGGTTGGGCTGACCCAACAGGATAGCAAAGATCTTTTAGGACCTAAGGTTCATTGACTTCACTCATTGTGGACTCAGAATTTTCTTGCATTAAGGTAGGGTTTGAATCAATTCTCACTAATCGACTAGATTTCCTTATCCAAGTTGCAATCTTGTGAGATTTTTAATGATTTTTTTTTTTTGATTAGAAGAGAGAAGAGAAAGGAGAGATAGATGAGAAGAGAATTCTAAAGATGAGAGCTTAAGGAGTCCTAAATCGAGAGATGATAGAGAAGAATGTTTTAATTAGGGTTAATGATTGTAGGTTAGTAATCAAGTTATATAGACAATCCTAGCTAAGGGTAACCCTAAATCTAGACATCTCCAACTGTCAAGGTTGCCTTTGAGCATTCCAGGTAAAAGACTAGCCACTCAACTGGCCAGCTAAGTATAAGGTTGGTGGAGGTCCCCCCCACTGTTTTTCTTAGACACCAACTGAGTTGGTCAGATAAGCAAACAGAACTAATAAAATAACCACTTTCTTTACGACGTAGTCCCTGAACCACTTTTTAGACACCAATTAAACTGACTAATCCTAATCCAGTCTAACTCTTTGGATCCATTATCCTATTGAGCTTGAGAGTCCTTAGGGGCCAATGTCTAATTAATTTTAAGTTAAGATTTAGGTCAATACAATATACAGGATGGTGGTTTGTAGGCCAAGAAAGGGTGATGAAATTTTTACCTTATCTTGTTTAAGGTTTGTGCCCTTAAGATGTTTTATGGACTTATGTAATGCAAAAAAAAAAGATGGCCAAATTTGGTAGTTAGTCAAGAGTAAATTGATTTATTTCATTTTTTAGGTTTTGTAATTAAGTATCTAATTTTCTAAGTAGATTATGAGGTGTTAATGTAGAGATTTTTTTTTTGAAAGAAAATAAGTTTGACTAACTAAGTAAATTAGAAAGCAAATAAAAAGAAACTAAGAATAAGACTAAAAAAAATAAAAAAAAATAATCATATCTAGATCTCCAGTAATGGCATCAAAATTTGATTGCTGTCGTAAGCAGTCAAGAATAAAAATCAACTCAAACTATATAGAGAGGATGAGTCAGGATCATTTTCATAGAAATTTAGAGTGATTATCTTTTTTTTTAAGAAAAAAATAAAAGAGAATTGATTGTAGAAGGATTAAAAAGAAATAGAATAGTAAGAATTAAATTAAAAGTGTAAATTAATTTATGAAAAAAAATAATTCAGAGAAATAACTCAAAAATTTCAAATCCACCATACAAATTAGATTTATTTTTTTTTCTTATGTTACAATATTAATTCTTATGATTAAGGTATTAGTATAGCTTATCTCTAAGGGATACGGACTGTCTCAGTAGATTACAGCTCATCTTGTTGGAGTATAAACTATCTAAATTCAATTATAAGATCTAAAGTTTAATCTTATATACTACGATCTCTTAAGTACGTACCATATCCAAAGATCATGGTACGTCAATAGAGTGTATAGGTCATGTAAGCTGGATCAATACCTCAAAAAAAAATAAAAAGATATGAAATAAAAGTATAATTTTATTATATAAAAATTAAATACAAAAAAAAAATAAAAATTTATTTACAGATTTCATCGTATTCCTGGATTGAAGGGATTTAGCCATGCATCAAGATTTCTAACTCCATAATCTCCCAATATTTGATCCCCAAAGCTTCTTGATTTTTTTTATTTTTTTCTTGCTTTTTCTCTGATTTTTCCTCCTCTCTACACTTATTTCTGGATCTTGTATTTATAGGTGAATTTTTTATATTTTTTTGGTAGGAAAAGGACTCCTAAAACCTTTAGAATTCGTATAATATTCTTTACATTAATTTCTGACTATCGGATTACCTTTGAACTGTCCAGATTAGCCCAAAATCTGATATTTTAATCCTTATCAAAGTTGGATGCATTTTTGACCATCCAATCGTGCTCCAGATGAAATTCCAGCCGTTGGATCGTGCAAATCTCTCCTTAACAAAGTCAGGAACCACCACATCCGTTGGATCAAGCTCCAAATTTGATCTGGATCGTCGATCAGTGCAAAAGAAGCCTTCTTTTCACTGTGGACCGTGCCTGTGGATCGCAAACTATTCTTGTGGACCGAGTGATCAGTCCACCATGCATCGAAGATAATTTTTAATATTTTTTAGGATATTTTGGCTTGATTTTCGCTCCAATTTTCATCTGAAAAAATAAAAAAAAAATATGCATTAAATTTTTCAAAAATTTTATATTATTTTGATATTTAAAAGTACTTAATTAAATTAACATCTATTTTTTATAAATATGCTCTAATTTTATTTTTTTTTAAATTATTTATTTTTGTATGAAAATCTAATTTATTCATGAAATTAGGTTTTTAAGAAGATGTTAGCACCATAAATTATCAAAAATACCTACAATAAATATAAAAATATATCACTTATCATTTGACTACACCATAACTCGATCTCCTAGTCATATGGAGTCTTGAGGTGTATGTTAGCTGCAATATATTCATTATAGAAATTGGATTGCACCAAGATGAGATCTATCAACCATGGTAGAAGAGAAGTAGTTCTATGTAGATCATGAGATTGAGTCCTAAAGCTCATGGCCATGGTAGTGTGAATGATGAAAATATGTTTCCATAAAGTTTCACATCAAACTCGAATCGATTTATTCTAACATATGATATGAAAGAGATTTGACGAGTTATCCTTGACCTCTATCTTATCTGGACTCATGATAGAAGAATCGAATCGCATGGTAACTGCACCTAGAGATTCATCTCTTCAATTCTGATATAAATTGCCACTACATATTGCTAAATATCACTGATAGATTATGGGGGCCCACAAGCTGCATTTTGGATCGATGATTCTTGATGGGTGTGAGTTGAAATTATTCTCATCTATTGAAAGGAGTTTCAATAATACTATGATGGAGATCATAGTATATCTCACTATTAGAAAGAATTAAACCTACAGGATCACACATTAAAGAATTTAATCTGGACTGATCAATTGGACTTGTGAAGTTCCAATTGAATTAGGATTTGGTAAAATCCTATTAGGTTTAGGCACACCATGCTAGAACATAGTTAAACCCAACTCTTCTTTGGACTTGGATTCTTTATTGGATAAGATTTAGATCAAGTCAATTTGATAGCCTTGAATCTGGCCTAATTCCTTTTGTTTTGGGTTCAAGGGGCACCATATTGGATGCCCTAAGAGGATTGGATCAAGCCAATTAGGAGGTGCAAGCCCTCCTCTTTTTCTCCCTTGACTTTCCCTTTTTGATGTGGATTATTTGGAAGGGAGAGTGGGGCACACGCCACCTTTGGATGAGATCCAAAGGGGGTGCACACCCCCTCATCTTTTGGAATGTTCCAGGGGCACACGCCTCTGGAAAATGCATGGAGAATGAGAGAGGTGCACACCCCTCTCTGGTTTTTACATGGAGAGAGAGAGAGTGCATGTGCTCTTTCTCTTGCATGCATGAGAAGGACAGGTGGGGTGCCAAGGCATAGCACCCCCTTTGCTTTTCATTTTGGGCATGGGCCTTTCCAATTGAGCCTGATTTTCTTGGGAAGAAAATCAGATTAAAAGGAAGGTGTCATTATGTGATAACAACCAGCCTTTTAATATTGATTTGGTTTTGATTTGGACTCGAATCAAGGGGGTCTATTTAATAGGTAGCCTTTTAGGATTTGGATAGAACAAAAATCTGATTTTCTAGATCCCTCCCCTTGTGTCTACGCCCTCCTCTCCCTCTCATCTCTATCCAACACCCAAGGGTTGGGCGTCCCCATCTACACATGCCTAAGGTAGTTAGGCAAATCCTATTTTATGCCAAGAAAAGAAGGTAAGATCTCAAGCATTGAGATTGTGAAGAAGAAGATCAAGAGTTAATCTAGGATCCAAAAAGGTTACAGATTGTCTTGGAGAAGACAGATCTATCCAAAAAGAATGATCCAAGATTGATTCCGATGGATACCTGTAGAGATTGGATACGTGCGTGGCTCAATAAGTGAACCTCAGATCTATGATAAATCAGATTACGGTGTTCATCTACCTATGCAAGGTGATAATAAGATTATCACAATTCTCTTTTATATGCTAATTTATGATTGAATTTTCTTATTTAGATCTATGCATCTGTCGTCGGATCAATTTTGTTTTAAAATCCACTACATCTATGTTTAATTGATCCGAAATGCAACTCGATCCTTCACTAAGCTGTATTGGGTTAGGTTTGAGTCCAAAGATGTGAGATTGAGTTAAGTCATGGACGTACATGGGCTTGGGGTGAGCTCCATCTTATTGAGTTAGCCATAAAAGTTTTTTGGGTCTAGTCATATTGACATTATATATAAGATACATTATATGTAGGTTTGATAGAAAAAATCAATAGAAGATTATTTTCTCCCTTAACTTTCTCTCTCCTCCTCCTCTCTCTCTATCTTCTCCACACCACCAGCAGCAAAAAATGTTAGGAAATGTATCTTAAAGCCAATCGTATGGATAATTATGCTCCTTTTGTAATATGTATATGAATCATTTAATCATTGAATAAAAGTTATTTTGGCATCTTTCATCATAAAGTTATATCTTCCTTGTTAGAACTTTTATGTTGTGATGAAGTACTTAGAACTATAAAGTAATTGATAAAGAAGGATTTATCGAATAGTTCTTAAATATGTTCATGACCAATAACACGTCATTAAAGGATAATGATATTTATCGAGTGAAAGTCATTGTGTGTCATATAGATTGGTTGTCCTTTTAACCAAAGAGTATGGAGATACTGATATGGCATACAAATGAGATATAGGAGTACATCATCACTGAATAAGTGACTTACCTGCTGAGCATTCTGTTGTCAAGAGCGGCTCGCAAAGTGCATGGGTATAAGTGTCTCTCAGACTTGAGATCACTATAATGACTTGCAAACAACTCACTATGCTTTGGTGTCGGATTATCTGTATTTCTAATGTAGTGATAGAAGGCTACAGGATACAGTCAAGTACTTGTGAAGTTTATGAGTAGATCAAGATGGAATTGACCCCTCCAGATTATAGGAGCTGATGCATCACTATATTTCAATTTAGTAAAATCAGGATAATCTATGTGATGGATTTGAAAGGTTGGATTATAATGAGGATGATCCTTCAAGATTGACAGTTTAACCCTA
This sequence comes from Elaeis guineensis, assembly GCF_000442705.2. Taxonomy (NCBI): domain Eukaryota; kingdom Viridiplantae; phylum Streptophyta; class Magnoliopsida; order Arecales; family Arecaceae; genus Elaeis; species Elaeis guineensis. The sequence continues at coordinate 134,741,337 of NC_025993.2, forward strand.
GATTGTCCTAAGATATTCAGAATCAAAGAAATAAATTATACTGTAACCATATGCATAGGTTTCTGAATATTATCTTGTAAATATTCGATCTATCTAGACGTCAGAAATCATTGCTAGATGATAACTTTGATTAGTATACGAAACGGTTCCTGTGCTACCAACTAAGTGTTTGAACATATGGAGTCACGCACAAAGTCAAGCGATATAAGAAAAAATTAACCTAAGTCTATATATTCAATTTGAAAGTATATAACTTGATTGAATAAATAGATTAACTTGATTAAGAATTAAGTTATGGATCGTACAGGATAAAATAGTTGACTATGTCTAGCTAGCACTAGACATGAGGTTCAAATTCAATTCCAAAGATGAATAAGATTTAATCTATGATCTAAGGAGTCTATGAGAGATTGAATTTAAGTATTAATTAATTTTAGATTAGATCTAATTTAATTAGACTTAACTGGATTAAAAATTTCAAGTTAGATTTGGTTCTAAATCCTAAAACAGTTTAGGATTGACAACCTATTCGAAATTGATTCGAATCAGGTTTGAATTGGATTTGAATTGACCCATATTTGGATTGGATCCTTAGAGTTCACTTTTGCTGGGACTCTCTCTCCTCATGGCCGATCAAAAGAGGGTGGGGTGCTAGTTGTTGCCACCCCCACTTGGGTGTAGGCATGGGTGCATGGGGGCACCTCATTAGGCACCTATCCTATTTCAAATAGGATTCCTTGTTATTTAAGGAAAAGATTAATTCAAATCAGATTTGAATTAGGACTCCTAATCTAATAGGTCATAAAAAATCATCTATAAATAGAAAGAACATCTAACTATCAAAATATAACAATTAGATTGTGTGCTAAGGTGAGAAAGAAAGAGAGAAGAGATGTTACACCACCTTCTCCTTGGCATGCTGTTGGGGCGTCCACCTTCTCCACGATGTTAAGAGGCTTAGGCATCCCTGTTTTGGGTGTGAGGCATCACACTAAGCATCGGCACCCTCTCCTCCTTACTGCCTTGTGAAGGTACAATAATTTATGGCTTTATCCTGCTTTCCGGCAAAGCCTGATGTGCACGTGAAGTAGAAGATTTATTCATTCAAACATTTATGAGGCTTTGGATTCAGAATTCTTTGGAGATTTGATCTTTATTTCATTGCAAATTAGATAAAAGATGAAAACTTTTATTAACTTATGATAGAAAAATTTTAGATACTCCCTAGTAATCCATCCTAAAATAGTCCTATTTTCTTCAATCTGATATCAGAATTAAGCTTTGATATATGAATGCATAACTAATTTTTTTAATTGATTTATATATGGTATGTGATTAAAATTTTATGATAGATATTAAATCAATTTTAGATCTATTTAAATAAAATTTATGATCTGATTTTGATTAGATTACATGATCCTAATCAATGGTTGGTTAAGGTTTGTTATAAATTTATTATAACATAATTTTATTGTTATAGATTTTTGTTGGAATAACAACCTCTTTTAAAATCTATTTTAAATCAATTTTAATAGAATTTTTTATTATTATTTTGGGTTAGAAGTTAGATTTATTTCAGATCTGAATTAAATTTATTTTGATAGATTTTTAGATATGATTTCTATTAAAAATTTGCACAACATCAAAACAAATCTAATCAAAAATTTAATCTTTATGTATTTATATGTGCATCTAATTATTTTTTTATATAATTTTATATCTGAATTTAATATTTTATAATCTATATAAATTAAGTTTTAGATCTGATATGATGTATATGATGTATTAAATCTGATTAGATTAGATGAAGAACATGGTTGATATGATCAATATCATGTTCATGCTTATTTTATTTTTGATAATTACATATTGATGTGATTTTATTTGAAATTAGATTTTAGATCTTAGTAGCCCAGTTCGCGAATTGATGAGATCATCAGACCATCCGATCATAAGAGAAAGTAAAGATTGATGTCCCTCTCTTATCCATTCGATGGGTTCTCTTATGATGTGTAGGGATGTCATTGTGATCCTATTTCATGAAGAAGAATAACGAACAGATTTTATGAATTATTTTGATCAAAAATAAATTTAGATTAGATCTAAAATAATTTATGACTCATTACAATAAGATAAATTTAGATATAAAGATTATTTTAAAATCTAAATAGTATGTTCTATTAGATATAATTAGTAGTGATCTAAAAGAAGTCATGATACATGTGATGTATATATGAAGTTTAGATCATAATCATGTATGTTTAATTGTTAAACATAGACATAAAATTAGTTTTCATGATATGAAACATATGGTATGCTTCACTTAAAATCCTAATAAAATAGTTCTACAAACTGAAACATACATTTCATATATTTAATTTAGAATTAAATTTTAAAATGATCTAGATTTGAGAATTGAAGATTATAAGATACCACATAAATCGATGGGCAATGGGTTAGCATGAATCAGGTCCTTCTATTAGGTTAGACCTAGGGTTAGAAATATATATTGACTAAATAGAGAAATTGATTAAATCTAATCAAGAGTTGAATTAGATTAGATCAAAATTTTTTTAGATCAACTTCAATAGTTGAAGCTTAATCAAGTCCATATTTTTAATCTTACTAAATGGACCATGATCATGGCTCAGTGGTTAAGCCTGAATCTTCTGATGAATCAAATCGAAACTAATTAACTAATTAGTATCTAAGATAAGTTAGGCAGTTTTGATCGATGGTCATTTATTGGGAGCTACTCACCTAGATGGCGTCTATAGCGAGTTAATGGCATATCCCTCCCACCGATCTCACTTATCTGGTCAATATAGTAGACTATGTTTTAATTAGATCACTAATCGATTCGAGCTGACCCATGCCATTAATATAAATCAATATGATTGATTTAGGTATCTTTAGATCAGCTTGTATAAAGATCTTTTCATGATTTGATAAAGTCAGTGAAGGATTTACTACTTGTAGGTCAATTTCTTCTCTTATTCTTAAATTATTAAATTAAATTTTTTAAATTATTAGATCTTTAAAATGACATAGTTATGGGGATAACTTGTTCATAGCCTCCCATTAAAGTACGTAATAATAAGTCTAATATTCTAAATAGGCATTGGAGGTGCCACACGTCTGGTGTCTATTGGGTATTGAAATTATCATTTATCATGTGATCATCTTGTTGTGCCCTTTAGATCAATACTCAAGTTGGTCGAGCCACACTCGAGCTTGAATATTCATTTATTGAATGCACTTGGTGTAGTCATGTTAATGGTTGAACCTAATCAGAATTTTTAGTGGAGGTGCCACACGCCTGCTAAAAAAATGCCTGGGACAAAACCTAAATGCTAGAAGTTGTTTGGAAAAATAATTGGTTATGAATCTACGCATGGATGTACTAGAATTGATCAAGGCATACTCGGGCCTGAATGCAGTCTGTGTGTATTTTAGTACTTACTAAGAAATTAATATAATTTCTCAAATTAAAGATAAAGGCTACCAATTCATATATATTAGTGAGAGAACTTTTAGACTAAAGTTCATATCTTTAGGATTAAAATAATTTATATACTAATAGATTTATATTTCTTCTTTTTTCAGCTATGGCCAATACTCTATCACTCTGTTTACTGTTGGACAGTGACAAGCTTACAGGATCCAACTTCGATAGCTAATATCAAAAGTTGAAGATCATTTTGGAGCATAAGAGGATACCATACGTGCTTATAGATCCACCATCTGAAGAACCTGCAATCAATGCACCCCGTGCTGCGAGAGATACTTATTTGAAGTGGCTCAGTGACCGCACTGAAAGAATAATGCCCTACAAGTCAATCGTATATGAGATGCGATAGGTTATTTTTATAATTTATCCTTTAAACTCATATAAATTGATATTTATTATTAATAAAATAGATATTTTTGATTCATTATATGTTGCATCTTATTAATTTTAAAATTATAATGAACCTCATAGGTCTGGACAATGATTTTAGGGCCATGATGAGATCACATCAATGAGATCTAATTTCTCGATAGCCCTGATCTAAAATATTTTTAGTGATTGGTATATTGAGTTGGGGATCAATGATATCGGTAAGACTAGCATGTCCTATATATGCTCAAAAATAAAGATGGTTGATCTCACGATCACTTGTGTGGTGACACTAAAATAAGAATATGGGTGCTCATTAGAGAATAAATTTACTGAATTAACCTATGAGAGAATATCAGATGGAGACTTATTTATATGTCAACTGATGTTTCTCTAGTAGGAGTTGTGTAAGTGATCCTTAGATCTGAGATCATCATGGTATCTTGTATACTTGGATCCATGTTTTGGTTTATTACCTAACTTGATTCTCTGATCCTTGTATAGGATGTTCTGGATATGATAAGAGTACATAAAGATTATGAGTGATCAATAAGGGATCACTTACTCCTAATAAGGGGAGTGAACATCTTATGTGATCTCATAGGTCGGTGATTCTGAAAGTCTTTCGCCAAAGCAAGATGATAATTAGAAAAAAAATTTAATATATTATTAACTAAATAATCATCTTCTGATCGAGATACATAATGATAAGTGATTGAGTTTGACATCTTTCCATACCCATAGCTCATCTGGAATGTTGTTTGACTGAAGGATTGAATTACATGAAAACTTACCATTAAAGGATATTTTGATAATTTTTTATCAAAATTTTAAATCTTTCGGATCATTATGATATATTGCTAGATATCAATCTTGACTTATGACTCATCAGAATTAAAAGATTTTAATTCTGGATTCAATTTGGAAGAGTCCAAGTTAATTGGGACTCTTCGGGTGACCTAATCTTATTGGATTAAGATCACATCGAAAGTCTTGATCTACTGCTGGCTAGATTTGGAACCCAATGGATCACACACTTTAGAATTTAATCTTGATCTGATCTAATTAAAGTTTAATATAAATTTTATAGATTAATATGATATACTAGCATATTATATTAACCCAAGTTCCCAAATTGATTTAGATCAAATTGTTTGAGCTAACCTAGACCAGTTGGCTTTGACCTAATGAGATTGGGTCAATTTGAATTGGATTCTTATCCAACTTGAAAGAATTTCAAGTATAGAAAGAGTCCTCCACATCCACTAGAAGTCATGACAAAAAATAAGTGCCACCCACCTTAAATTGGCATGAGAATTGGAGAGTCCTTCTTAATGAAGGCTTATAACTATTATGTGTTACCTTAAATTCCCAAACAGTTCTCCTATGATTTGATGTCAAATTTAATTTAAATTTTTATGGTATGTAGAATACTAAGATTCCTTCTACTCCACATATCTAAATTTTCAAAAATTTACTTGATGAATTTATTTGGCATGTAGGAAGTTGGAGTGCCCAAAGTTGGCACCCCATGGTCTCATGTGACGTCCCTTGGTCCCCTATTTATAGGGGATGCCCTAGATGATTTAATGAGGTGATTTTTGGTTAAGACTAAGATGAGGGATGTGGTAAATATAAAAAAAAATTAAAAAAATTGAAAAAAAAAGAGAGAATTTTGAGTGGCAAAATTTGCTTTTGGGTGGTGAGATTTTCAGCAAGTGTTGCTTGAGTGCCTTAGGATTTGATTTTTCTATATATTAAAGCTAAAAATCAAACACTAAGTTATATGACATCTGAAGAGTGTCTTCTTAGAGTCATTCTGGTGATGAGATCAAAAGAAACTGAATTTTGATGCGATCGTGATGTAAGTTCGAAGCCAGTAGTATTCTTAAGAAGACAAGCTGCAGCAGCGCACTGGTTGGGAAGGACTTTGGTCAACTTCTATGTGGATCACCATTGGAGGACTTCTACTTTGGGGTTTTATGGAGAACACCAACATATCACTTTATTATATTGGTTAAAGTATAATTTTCTATCTCTTTGCATGCTTGAATTTACTTTGATCGTGATCGACAAAGTGATTCTAGGGTTTTAGGTTCGGCTCGATAGCTTTATTTGATAAGACTATTGATTTGCTTGTTTTAAAATTTTTAAAAATTATTTTTTACTATACGACTGAAACCCAACAGTGGTATCAGAGCCACCTTTATCTGATTCGATCAAATAAGTGTAATAGTTGTGCATAGAATCGTTCATCTTGCCAAAAAATTTTTGCATTGATTTATAGCATCAATCCTTTAAACTCAAAAATTATTTTTGACTTTATACATGCCATGATACATAATTTTAGTTATTAAATTATTAATTTATAATAATTTTGAAATTTATATTATCATGATTGTATGATGCTTAAATTAATGCATTGTTAAGGGTACAAAGCATGCCTAATGTGATTAGGGTTTGCTATTTTTCTTCGATATGCTTGATATATGTTTTAGTGGGAGGTTCGTTGAACTTGAGGAAGTTCAAAACCTATAATCCATCTAGGATTTATCAAATAGTTCTCAACCAGTTGTGTCCATTGTTGAGGCACAGTCACTACACACACCTCCTCTCCAAAAGTCAAGTAGAGTGCATGTGTTCCACTCAGGTATGGGTTTATCATTGAGAAAAACAACACAACCTACATCATTAAGAATGATGATCTATGACCTATTCGAAAGCTATCATGAGTAGTGACTCTGACAAGTGGCTCAATATCATGAAATCTGAAATGGATTCCATATATGCCAACCAAGTATGGACTTTGATTGATGCATCTGAGGGTGTGACCCCAATAGGCTGCAAATGAGTCTTCAAAAAAAAGATTGGAGCAGATGGCCAAGTAGAGACCTATAAGGCCAGACTGGTGGCAAAAGATTTCAGACAAAAATAAGGTATTAATTATGAAAAAACCTTTTCATCGGTAGCCATGCTCAAGTCTATTCAAATAATGCTTGCTATTACAGTATACCATGACTATGACATCTAGCAAATGGATGTCAAAACTACCTTCCTCAATGAAAATCTTAAGGAAGACGTCTATATAACTCAACCAGAGGGATTTATCTCTAGTGGGAGGGCAAATCAGGTATACAAGCTGAATAGATCCATTTATGGATTGAAGCAAACATCGAGGAGTTAGAACATCCATTTTGATGAGATAGTCAAATTATTTGGCTTCATCAAAAATATGGATGAACCTTGTGTATACAAAAAAAATAGTAGAAGTATTATTATCTTCTTGATTTTATATATGGATGACATACTTCTTATTGAAAATGATTTCCCGATGTTGCAATCGGTCAAGATTTGACTATCACAAAAGTTTTTCATGAAAGACTTGGGTGAGACATCCTATATACTTGATATTAAGATCTATAGGGATAGATCAAAAAGGATGCTAAGCTTGTTCTAGTCTAGGTATATTGACCTTGTGTTGAAGAGGTTCAACATGGAGGGAAGTAAAATAGGTTACTTGCCCATAAGTCATGGCATACAACTCTCTAAGAAGATGTCTCCTAAGACACCTAAGAGAGAAATAGAATCATTCTATTTCTTATGCTTTGGCTATAGGATCGATAATATATGCTATGTTATGTACCAGGCTTGATGTGACTTATGCCTTGGACATTGTAAGCAGATTTCAGGCTGATCCCGGAGAGGATCATTGAAAAGCTGTAAAAAATATACTCAAGTACTTGAGAAAGACTAGAGATATTTTTCTGATATACGATGGATCTGATGTAAAACTAGAAGGTTATATCGATTCTAGTTTTCAATCTGATCCGGATGATAGTAAATCGATATCTGGATATATGTTCACCTTATATGGTGGTGCAGTAAGTTGAAAAAGTTTCAAACAACAAATAGTTGCTGACTCGATCACTGAGGCTGAGTATATTGTTGCAAGTGAGGCTGCTAAAGAGGCCATTTGGATGAAAAAATTCATCATTGAGTTAGATGTAGTTCTGAAGATTGAACAACCAGTATCCCTTTATTGTGATAATACTGAGACAGTTGCTCAAGCCAAAGAACCAAGGTCTCACCATAAATCCAAGCACATCCTAAGATAGTTCCACCTCATTTGAGAGATAGTTGAAAGATGCGATGTGATCGTGGAGTGAGTTGACACCAAGAATAATATAGCGGATCCATTCACTAAGATTTTATCAATACAGTAGTTTGATCGTCATCTTAATAGCATGAGTATCAAGTATAAAGATGATTGACTTTAAGTGCAAATGGGAGATTGAAAGAATAATACCCTACAAGCCAATCACATATGGGATGCGATAAGGTGTTTCTTGTAATTTATCTTTCAAACTCATATAATTGATATTTATTATTAATAAAAAAATATTTTTGATTCATTATATACTGCATCTTATTAATTTAAAGATTATAATGAACCCCATAGGTCTGGACAATGGTTTTAGGGCCATGATGAGATCACGCTAGTGAGATCTAATTCTTCGATAGTCCTGATCTAAAATATTTTTAGTCATTGGTACATTGAGTCGGGGATCAATAATACCGGTAAGACTGGCATGTCCTATGTATGCTCAGAAATGAGGGTGGTTGATCTCACAACCACTTATGTAGTGACACTAATGCAAGGATATGGGTGCTCATTAGAGAATGAGTTCACTGAATTGACCTACGAAAAAATATCAGATAGAGTCTTATTTATATGTCAACTAATATTTCTCTAGTGGAAGTTGTGTAAGTGATCCTTAGACCTGAGGTCACCATGGTACCTTGTGTACTTGAATCCATATTTTAGTTCACTACCTAACTTGATTCTCTGATCTTTATGTGGGGTGTTCTAGATATGGTGAAGAGTGCATGGAGGTTGTGAGTGATCAATAAGGGATTAGTCACTCCTAATAAGGGGAGCGAACATCCTATGTGATCTCATAGGTCGGTGATTCTGAAAATCTTTGACCAAAGCAGGATGATAATTAGAAAAGAGTTTCTAATGTATCATCAACTGAATCAACACCTTCTGATCGAGGTACATAATGATAAGTGATTAAGTTTTACATCTTTCTATACCCACAGCTCATCTGGGATATTATTTGACTGAAGGATTGAATTATATGAGAACTTACCACTGAAGAGTATTTTGATAATTTTTCATCAAAATTTTAAATCTTTCGAATAGTCATGATACGTTGCTAGATGTCAATCTTGATTTATGGACTCGTTAGAATTAAAAAAATTTTAATTCTAGAGTTAATTTGGAAGAGTTCAAGTTGATTGGGACTCTTCGAGTGACCTAATCTTATCGGATTAGGATTACGTCGAAAGTCTTGATCCTCTACTGGCTAGATTTGAAACCCAATGGATCACACACTTTGAAATTTAGCCTTGATCTAATCTAATTAGAGTTTAATATAAATTTTATGGATTAATTTGATATGCTAGCATATTGTATTAATCCAAGTTCCTAAATTGGTTTAGATCAAATTATTTGAGCTAACCTAGACCAGTTGGCTTTGACCTAATGGGATTGGGTCATTTTGGATTGAATCCTTATCCAACTTGAAAGAGTTTCAAGTGGAGAAGGAGTCCTCGATGTCCACTAGAAGTCATGGCAAAAAATAAATGCCGCCCACCTTAAATTGGCATGAGAAGTGGAGTCCTTCTTAATGAAGGCTCTTAACTATTACGCGTTACCTTAAATTCCTAATCAGTTCTCCTATAATTTGATGCCAAATTTAATTTAGTTTTATGACATATAGAAGATTGAGAGTCCTTCTACTTCAAGTATCTGAATCACTAAAAATTCACTTAGTGAATTTATTTGGCATGTGGGAAGTTGGAGTGCCAAAGGTTGGCACCCCATGGTCTTATGTGACATCCCTTGGTCCCCTACTTATAAGGGATGAGCTAGATGGTTTCTTATGGTGATTTTTGGCTGAAACTAAGGGGAAGGATATGATAAACATAAAAAAAATCTAAAAAAATTATAAGAGAAAAAAAGAAGAAATTTTGAGTGGCAAAAGTTGCTACTAGGGTGGTGAAATTTTCAGCAAGTATTACTTGAGTGCCCTAGGATTTGATTTTTTTATATGTTGGAGTCAAAAATTAAATCTTAAATTATATGACATTTGAAGAGTATCTTCTTGGTGTCGTTCTGGTGGTAAGATCAAAAGCAATTGAACTTTGGTGCGATCATGACGTAAGTTCAAAGTCGATAGTGTTCTTAAGAAGATAAGGCTGCAGCAATGCACCAGTTGGGAAGGACTTTGGCCAACTTTGTATGGATCACCATTAGAGAACTTCTACCTTGGGATTTTGTGGAGAACATCAATATGCCACTTTTTTATATTGGTTAAAGTATAATTTTCTATCTTTTTGTATACTTAAATTTGCTTTGATCGTGATCGACAAAGTGATTCTAGGGTTTTGGGTTTGGCTCGATAGCTTTATTTGATAAGGCTATTGATTTGCTTGTTTTAAAATTTTTGAAAATTATTTTCTACTACATGATCAAAACCTAACACGCACGATGGTGCATTGCATTATGAGGGTAGCTACGAATGACAAACTTAGCCATAAGTTCGAGGATGTGCAACCCAAGGATATAATTTAAATGTTGAATGAGTCCTTCGACACCTCTGAGGATCCAGAGAGACATAAAACCTCCTACGTTATGTTCAAACTCCCATATGCAAGAGGGAATGTCAGTCATCGATCATATATTGTATATGATCGAGCAGATTGAATGCTTAAGCAAATTTGACTTTCTGTTATATGAATAATTAAGCAAGAATGCTATGCTAAACTCACTATCAAAATCCTGCCTACCCTTTTTGAGTCATTACAGAATGATCAAGCCTGCAGTGAACTACCATGGCTTGCTAGGATTACTGCAGATGTTCTAGAAGAACCATCAACTCTAGAAGGAGCCGATACACATAGTGGGATATTCGTTTTTCGATCGTCGTTCCTCTAAGAGAGAAAAGAAGAAGAAGGTGCAGAAAAATTAAGTCGCCAATCCCAAGCCAAAGTAGAGCAAAAGGTTGAAAATCGATAAGAGTCAGGTAGAATGCTTCTTTTCTAAGAAGCTGAATCATTGAAAAAAGAAATTGTCCTACATATATAGCTTCCCTTGATCTAAATAGGCCGAAGAATAAGAGAAACAAGCAATCAGTTGCTTTATAAGGTACTTATATGATAACTCCTTATAATTTTTCTATTTGTGATACTACTATTTAGATATTGGATACTAAAAATTAGATTAATATTTATAATTCATTGCAGAGATTGCAGATCAGTAAGAAATTTAGAGAAGGTGAGTGATTCCTAAATGTTAGAGATGGAAGACTTGTTCTAATTCTAGCATTAAGAATTATGCAGCTTGTTTTTGAGTCTAATAGTGTCATGTTAGATGAGTGTCATTATTATCCTTTTTTTTTATGAATGTCATCTCTGTAGGCCTTTTGGCCAAACTTGGTTTTAAATTTCTAATGAAGGATAATTTTGATGATATCATTATGAATGATATTACAATTATGCGTAGACAATTAAAACATAGCATATATATATTATCATAATTTGTTGGTGTAATGTACACATCGAACAAACGTCCTAGGATGAATAATGTTAGCAATTCCTACCTTTGGCATTATAGGCTGGGTCACATGATCAAGAACAGGATAGACAGGTTAATCAAGGAGGGTATCCTTGAAATAAATGATTATGAATCATTATTGATCTGTGAATCCTGTCTACTTAGTAAAATGATCAAATTATCTTTTAAAAAAAAGATGAACAAGTCAATGATGTTCTAGATCTAACACATAGTGATATATGTGGACCCATGAATATAGACATCAGAGGAGGATACTATTACTTCATTATATTTACAGATGATCTATCGAGGTATGGGTATATCTACCTTATGAAGTATAAATTAGAATCATTTAAATATTCAAATAATTTTATAATAAATAAAAAAATAGACTGGGAAGAGTTAAAACTCTTCGATCAGGCTGAAGACGTGAATACCTCATCAGTGATTTTCTGACATATCTAAAAGAGAATGAGATTCTCTCACAGTGGATCTCTCTTGGAATGTCACAAATAATAGGATGTCTGAAAGGAGAAATCGAATCCTGTTGACATGGATCGATCTATGATGTGATTTACAAATCTGCCAATCTCTTTTTGGAGATACACTCTTGAAATTGCCTGCTATATTCTTAACAAAGTTCCAAATAAGGCTGTCAATAAAACTCCATATGAGATATGGACAGGACATAGGCCGATACTCTCACACCTTAAGATTTGGGGGTGTCCAGCTTATGTCAAACATTTAAAAATAGATAAGCTTGGATCAAAGTCCGATAAATGCTTGCTCATAGGGTACCCAAAAGAAACTAAAGGGTACTACTTCTACTCACTGAAGAATAAAAGGTGTTTATTAGCAATAGAACAATCTTTTTAGAAAAAAAGTTTCTTGGAGAAGGAGCTAATGCCAACAAAATTGAACTTAGTGAAATTCTTGAGGTAGAAGAACCGGCACACACAGAATCACATTTGATTGAAGAATCGAATTCGGAGCCTGATAAATACTTAATTTAAGTCATTTAAAGCAAAAAATTATATTTAATTTATTTTATTTATTAAAAATTTGATACTTCTTTTTATATTTTACAGAAAAGATGATCGCCGATACAAAGAGTCTGATTCACAGATCAAAAAGACTCAAGTTTGAAGAAAATTAGACTTAAAATAAAATTTAAATAAAAGAAGGATGCATACGGTGTTATAGAAAATGAAGATACTATGTAAGGAACCCAAAAAGAATATAGATGTCATTTTAAAGAAACAAAAGTTTCTTTTTGTAAAAAGGCAGTACAGGCGCGCAAAAGCATAGGCGCGCGGAAAGAGCGTGCGGGCGGATGCGTGGGCGTGCGGCATCGCGCAGCGGGCGCAGCATCGGGAGCAGCAAGGCGGGCACACGGGTTTGCGGGGAGTTTGGCAAGGCGGACATAGTGGCGAGGGATCTGAAAATTAAAGAAAAAAATTTAATATTTGGAAATACTTCAAGAGGAAGAATTTGTATTTTCTTTATCTGCTTGTGATCTTTCTATCTCATCCATCCATCTTTTAGTCCTTGTCCAACATCGAAAAATCGTGTAAAACTCCTCCCTCCTAAACCTATAAAAAGGCTTTTGTACTCCCATTGGAGGGGGAGCCCAGAAATTCTTCTAGAGCCTTGCATAGAGGAATAGAAAGGGACTACTCCATGAGTAGCTAGGCTTGCAGTCTCAGAGTGGAGAATAAATTTTGTAACGACATAGAGTGGGTTTATTGTTCTAAACTTTCTTGTATTTCTTTATATGCAATAAAGATTATACTTTTTATTTAAATCATCATGAGTTCTTTATTTGTCTCTTTCATATGCTTTTATTTATGCTTTCCTGTTAGATTAATATTAGGAAAACTTTTTTTTCCAGAGACGCACCGTAATCTATGGGTACGGGGGGTACCGAGAAAAGAAGAGTTATTTACCTAGCACTTTCTGGAGATGCACCGTGATTTACGGATACGAGACGTGTTGAGGAAAGATAGGTATTTTTTTTAAGATTAATTGTATCTATTTAAATATAAAAAAAAGATACAACTCTACTAGTGCAAAATTAATTCAAAACTCCCGAGCTTTTTATTTTCTAATTACATCAATTTTAAGATAATTTATTTTCTAAATCAAAACAATCTTCTTTCTTTTATTTTGTAATTTCAATTTAGCCCAAGGTCCCTGAGGATACGATCTCGACTCATCCTACCTACGCAGTGAGTAGAGTTATTTTTGATGCTATCAACGACTACTCATCAAATTTTGGCACCGTTGTCGGGGACCTTGGCACGGTTGAATTAGAAAAAAAAAAGCCACTGACATTTCATAACACTTAACTAAAATAACGTAACCTCAAATATAAAAATTTCTAACTTGATTGGACACCTTGTTTCTTTGCATTGCATCTCCATAACTTTAAGACGCAACCCATTAACTAAGATAAGGTGGAAATTTGATCACCCTTCCTTGACCCATAAATCACTCCCTTGTATTTGCATAACCTACACCTTAATCTAAAATTAATTAGACGTTGACCCCTAAGGATTTCGAGCTCATTAGGATAAGTGACCCTGAGAGTTGAACCAGGTTAGACTTGGCAGCTAGCTGGAATCTAGGCAAGTGGTTTGCGGGACGACTGGGCCCAAAGAAGATGGTTTTTAATTGATTCTGTTCGCTGATCTGACCAATTTAATTGATGTCTAAGAAAAGCAACGGGGGGACTCCCACCAACCTTACACTTACTTGGCCAGTTGGTTGGTCAAGCTCCGACTTTGAGGGCTTGAAGGCTAACTACGTTAGGAGCTGTCTAGAACTAGGGTAACTTTAGGATAGAGAGTCCACTGCGTGCTAACTTGATTGTAATTAAAATCTTACCACAACTAATTCTTCTATTAGTTTTAGAACTTCTTAGGATCTCTTCCTTAGAACTCTTTTCTCTCTTCTCTTCTCCTCTTAATAAAAAAAAATCCTTAACAGACTAGGATAGTCCTACATAGACCTTTTAATTGCATGTTTAGGTCGACGATCACTAAAACCCAACTTGCAACCATTAGACGAAGAATTAGAAAAGACTCTTAGGACTATTCAAATTAGAAACATGGCTGCACCTGGTGAGGCTAATCCTCCACACTCATTGAGACAATATTTCACTCCATCCTCGTATACCTACTCCCATGCATTCAAGCACCTTCAGTAGAAGCTACCCAATATGAGATTAAGTCTCGCATTATTCAAATGTTACCATCATTCTATGGACTTAGTAACGAGGACCCATACAAACACTTGGATGAATTTCTTGAAATTTATTCCACGGTAAAAATTCAAAACTTCTCCGATGATGCCCTTAGGTTGAAACTGTTCCCTTTCTCACTTAAGGACAAAGCCAAGCATTGGTTAAACTCCTTAGACTCTATAACCATTTCAACTTGAGATCATCTTCAGAGAGAATTTCTCAAGAAATACTTTTCAATTAAAAAAATAAATCAAATTAAAAAAGCTATCACTAGTTTTTCCCAATTGGAGGGTGAACTTTTTCATGAGACATGGAAAAGGTTAAGGGACCTCATTCGTAAATATCCACACTATGCTGTCCCTAAATGGCAACTTTGTCAGTATTTTTATGATAGTCTATCGGAGAAACACCGACAAATGGTTGATGCATGATGTGGTGGACATTCATGCTAAAGAGTGAGGATGAAGCCTGGCAGCTCTTTAAAAACTTAGTGAGAATTTTCTACATCATATGTCTGCCACCTCTAGAGAACAACCCATGCTTCAACAAAAAAGAAGTGAATTTATCAGATTGAAAATATCATGGATATCCACTGTAAGGTAGATGAACTGTCCCAAAAATTAGACCGTCTTCTAAATACTGGACAATCCCTGATTCCACCTAACCCAATCCAAGAAGTTTGTGCATTGTGTGCAAGTCCGAACCATTTTGTTAGTGAATGCCCAGTCGCACCTCAATTTTTTGAGTTTGTGCACGAGCAGGTTCAGCAAGCTCAAGTCCAACAAGCTCGCAGACCAGGAAACAATCCTTATTCGAATACTTATAACTCCGATTGGAGAAATCATCCAAATTTTTTCTGGAGACCACAACCAGTGGTTGGCCCTGCCGCATCTCAACCTCAATATCAGGACCCAACATATAGGCATGGACCATACCATCAATTTCAAAATGCTCCTCAACCATCTACTACTAGTCACAGCTCAGCTTTTGAGGAAAAAGTTCTGAAAGCACTAGAACGATTAAAAGTCAACACGCAGATCCTTAACTCCCACACACAATCCATTGCTAAGCTAGAGATCCAAATAGGTCAACTAGCAACTGCATTTAGTAGGAGGAAAGGAGAAAAATTACCTAGCCAACCCAAGAACAACCCAAGAGGGCAATTTGTGATTGAGAGTTCTAATACCCTAGAAGCTTTTTCTGAACATGCCAAATCAATCATGACTCTGAGAAGTAGGAAGATCATTGAACACACTAGTAAAACCAATGAGACCGACCCTAAACCTCTAACCGAAGCCAAATCATCCAAGAACAAGGAGGATCTGAAAATAGAGAATGAACCAACTGCACCGGAATCATCTTACTTGCCTAAAGCTCCATTTTCGGATGCCCTGAAAGCCCCTATTCCTGTAGATAAGAAGGGAGGAAGACTTGACAAGATGTTGAAATTATTTAAGCAAGTCTAAATCAATCTTTTCTTCTAGATGCAATCAAACAGGTCCCTGCTTATGTCAAATTTTTGAAGGATTTGTGCACCCAAAAATGTAAATCTAGATCATAAATCCCAAAGAAAGTATACCTCACTGAACAGGCTAGTTCTGTCTTCCAGCATGCCACTCCTCCAAAGCTTAAGGACCCAGGAGCCTCCATCATTTTCTGTGTTATAGAAAATTATTACATTGAAAAAGCTCTTCTGGACTTAGGGACAAGTGTGAATCTTTTACCTAGTTCGGTGTATAAACTTTTTGGATTCAGAGAACTAAATCTACATTAGTCACACTGCAGTTAGCCGACAGATCAATTAAGGAACCACGTGGAATGTTTGAGGATGTCTTGGTCAAGGTAGATAAGTTTTACTTTTCAGTTGATTTTCTGATTCTCGACATGAAACTAAGTGGCAACCCAAGATAAATTTCATTATTTTAGGACGACCCTTCCTAGCTACGGCAAATGCATGCATTAATTGTAGGACAAAAATCATGGACGTATCGTTTGAAAATAAGAAACTAAGACTGAATGTGTTTGGTACTTCCCAAGGATCGTCAATGGATAGTTATTTCGAAGTAGATACACTAGAAGACATTATAGAAGATGCAACACCCACAATTCTAGCACCAGACCCCTTAGATACTTGCTTGACTCACTTTGGAGTGTATGACTTTGAGGGATATATGAAAGAAGTTAACACCTCGTTGGATACACCACACGATAAAACCACTCCTCCATGGACAATTAAGTATGAGCCATTGCCCACCTGTTGTTGGTTTTATTATATATGACGTCTGGCTGAAGACGTAAAACTTAACGCTTATTGGGAGGCAACCCAACGATTTCATTTTTTTTTTTTTACTTTACTGTAGCTGCAGGAATTTAGAACAAGAGCCTATTAATCAATGAAGCTATCTTCAACTTCTGAAGCAAAATTATCCCAGATGCACTCTCTCCTTTTATTTTCTTTGCTTTCCTACTCCATTGAGGACAATGTAGATTAAGTTGGGGGGGAAGAAAATTAATCAAATCCTCGAGTATGGTCAGAAATAATTAGTTTTGTGTATCCAAATTTTATTTTGATTAAGAGTCAATTAGGCATCCTAATCAATGAATGATTAACGGTCAAGATAATTTTAGAAATACTGAAGAATAAATTATCAAGAAAACCCAATGAATGGTAGGGTTTAGACTAGACCAAATTTTAGAGTAATTCTACAGCCCTCTTCTTACTGATCTCAAAAAAGAATCTACTTCATGAGAGATTGGATGGAAAGGTCGAGGTATGCAAAAATTTTCTTTAAAATTTACGTAAAAAAAAAAATATTGGTTTCCTACTGAGTAACCAGGCCCCTTCGCTTAAGTAAGTGTTGTGGTTCGCGTAAAAAGATGGGCAATGTTAAAAAAAAAAGTAGATAATAAGGAGACTAAATTGCAAGAAGATAATAAACCTCTCTCATATTAAGTTAGAGGATTTAAAGAGTAAAGTGAGGAGTTGGTGAAAGAAAAGGTCTTGAAATTTTTTAGTTAACACTCAGCCACTAATTGGGTCAAATTGATAATCCAATGAAGTATCTCTTTAATAGTCTGATCAGGTATCATCTATCTTTTGGAATGCCTAACATAACTTTTTATTCAAGATCAAGTTGGTACATCATGCTGATATATCTATTTTACTCGAGGACGAGCAAAATTCAAGTTGGAGGGTGTGATAAACACTTAATTTAAATCATTTAAAGTAAAAATTATATTTAATTTATTTTATTTATTAAAAATTTTATACTTTTTTTTATATTTTATAGGAAAGGTGATCGTCAATACAAAGAGTCCGATTCACAGATCAAAAAGACTCAAGTTTGAAAAAAATTAGATTTAAAATAAAATTTAAATAAAAGAAGGATGCATACGGTATTATAGAAAAGGAAGATACTATGCAAGGAACCCAAAAAGGATATAGATTCGTTTTAAAGAAACAAAAGTTTTTTTTGTAAAAGACAGTACAGGTGCGCAGAAAGAGCCGCGAGCGGACGTGCAGGCGTGCGGCATCGCGACAGCAGGCGCGGCATCGGGTGCGGCAAGGCGGGCACGCGGGTTCGCGGGGAGTTTGGCAAGGCAGACATAGTGGCGAGGGATCTGAAAATTAAAGAAAAAAATTTAATACTTGAAAATACTTCAAGAGGAAGAATTTGTATTTTCTTTATCTGCTTATGATCTTTCCATCTCATCCATCCATCTTTTAGTCCTTAGTCCCACATCAGAAAATCATGTAAAACTCCTCCCTCCTAATATCTATAAAAAGACTTTTGTACTCCCATTGGAGGGGGAGCTCAGAAATTCTTCTAGAGCCTTGCATAGAGAAATAAAAAGAGACTACTCCATGAGCAGCTAGGCTAGCAGTCTCGGGAGTGGATAAAAAATTTTATAACGATATAAAGTGAGTTTATTGTTCTAAACTTTCTTGTATTTCTTTATATGCAATAAAGATTATACTTTTTATTTAAATCATCATGAGTTCTTTATTTGCTCTCTTTCATATACTTTTATTTATACTTTCCTGTTAGATTAATATTAGGAACAACTTTTACTTTCCGGAGACGCACCGTGATCTACGGGTACGGGACGTATCGAAGAAAGAAGAGTTGTTTACCTAGTACTTTTTGGAGATGCACCGTGATGTATGGGTACGGGACATGTCGAGAAAAGATAAGTATTTTTTCTAAGATTAATCGCATCTATTTAAATATAAAAAAAGAGATACAACTCTACTAGTACAAAATTAATTCAAAACTCCCGAGCTCTTTATTTTCTAATTATATTAATTTTAAGATAATTTATTTTTAAATCAAAATAATATTTCTTTCTTTTATTTTGTAATCTCAACTTAGCCCAAGATCCCTGAGGATACGATCTCGACTCATCCTACCTACGCAGTGAGTAGAGTTATTTTTGGTACTATCAACGACTATGCATCAGAGCCTGTAGAGGTACCATTAAGGAGATCTAGTAGAGTACCATGTCAACCAGATAAAAACTATGGTTTCTTGATCTGAGATAGTGATCCTATCGAATTAGATAAGAATGATAAGGATCCGATCACCTATATAGAAGCCATACAAAGGCCTGACTCCTAGAAGTGGCTTGAGGCTATGAAATCTGAGATGAAGTCCATGGAGATCAATAGTTTATGGACACTAGTTGATCCGCCAAAGGGATAAAACCCATAGGGTGAAAGTGAATTTTTTAAAAGAAAAAAAGAAGCGAATGGAAAGATGGAGACCTATAAAGCCCATCTAGTTGCCAAGGGTTACCATCAATATTATGGTATTGACTATGACAAGACATTCTCATCTGTGGCAATGCTCAAGTCTATTTGGATTATACTTGCAAAAGTAGCACACTTAGATTATGAGATCTGACAAATGGATGTTAAAATCATTTTTCTTAATGGAGAGCTGGAAGAAGAGGTATATATAATATAACCTAAAGGGTTTGCATCCATAGATGAATTTAAGATGTGCAAACTAAATAGGTCCATCTATGGACTTAAGCAGGTATTTAGGAGTTAGAATATGTATTTTGATAAGGTAATCAAAACATATGGCTTCGTTAGAAATAGAGAAGAATCTTGCATCTACAAATGGGCTAATGATTCTATAGTCATCTTTTTTGTACTATATATAGATGACATACTGTTAATAAGAAATAACATTCCAGCTTTGCAGAGTGTAAAGCTGTGGCTCTCATCATAGTTCTCCATGAAGGATTTGAGAGAGGCATCCTACATTCTAAGGATAAAGATCTATAAAAATAGATATAAAAGGTTGCTTGGATTGTTTCAATTCACGTACATCGACACCATGTTGAAACAGTTCAATATGAAGAATTTCAAGAAAGACTATCTTTCAATAGGCCATGGGATTACTCTCTTTAATAAGAATTGCCTGACAATCCCTTAAGAGAGAGAGTGTATGAGTAGGATCCCATATGCTTCGGTAGTGAGATCTATCATATACGTCATGACATGTATGAGACTAGATGAAGCCTATTTACTAGAAGTAGTGAGTAGGTATCAATCTGATCTGGATGAAAATTATTGAAAGGTTGTGAAGATAATCTTTAAGTATTTGAGAAATACTAAGAACCAATGGCTTATCTATGAGGACACTGACTTGAAATTTATGGGATATACCATTTTTAATTTTTAATCAGATCATAATGATAGCAGAAGCATGTCAGGCTACGTATTTATCTTAAATAGAGGAGCAATATGTTGGAAGAGTTTCAAATAACATACTGTGACTAATTTTGTATGCGAAGCAGAATACATTGTTGCATCAGATGCTGCAAAGGAGGCAGTGTGGTTGCAAAAATTCTTCAATGAGCTTGGAGTTACATCCTCTATTGATGATCCTGTTCTACTGTACTGTGACAGCACTGAAGCCATAGCTCAAGCGAAAGAATCAAAGTCACACCAACGTACCAAGCATATTTTGCATCTCTATCATCTTGTATGTGAAATCATAGATCGAGGTGACGTCGAGCTTCAGAAGATTGACAGAAAGGAGAACATAGCTGACCCCTTCACTAAAACTCTCAGGATCAAAGAAATTGATGATTATAAGTAGAAGATGGGTATAAGATACAATCCCGATTGATTTTAGTTCAAATAAGAGTTATTAGAAAATATGTCCTAAAGCCAATCATATGGATGATTGTGCTTCTTTTGTAATGTATACATGAATCATTTAATCATTGAATAAAAATTATTTATTTTTATCATAAAGTTACATCTTCCTTTTTAGAACTCTTATGTTGTGATGAAATCTTTAAGAACTATAAAGTAATCGATAAAGAAATATTTATCGAATAGTTCTTAAACATGTTTGTAACTAAATGATATGTCATTAAGGATAATGATATTTATCAAGTGAAGATCATTGGGTGTCATATATGTTGGTTGTCCTCTTAACCAAAGAGTGTGAAGACACTGGTATGGCATACAGGTGAAATGTAGGAATACATCATCACGGAACAAGTGACTCACCTGCTGAGCACTCTGCTGTCAAGAGCAGCTCACGAAACATATGGGCATAAGTATCCCTTGGACCTGAAATCATCATAATGACTTGCAAATAATTTACTATGCTTTGATGTCGGACTATCTGTATTTCTAATGCAATGACAGAAGGCTACTGGATACAGTCAAATACTTACAAAATTTATGAGTGGATCAAGATGAAATTAATCCCTCCAGATTGTAGAAGCTGATGCATCACTGTATTTCAATTTAGTAAAACTTTGATCAGGATAATCAATGTAATAGATTTAAAAGGTTAAAATATAATGAGGATGATCCTTCAGGCTTGACAGTTTAACTCTAGATCGTCCTAAGACATTCAAAATAAAATAGATGAATTATACAGTAACTATATGCATAGGTTCTTGAATATTATCTTGCAAATATTTAATTTATCTAAGAAATCATTGCTAGATGGTAACTTTGATTAGTACAAAAAATGGTTTTTGTACTATCGACTTAGTATTCGAACCTATGGAGTCACATACAAAGTCAAGCGACGTAGGAAAGAATTGACCTAAATCTATATATTTAATTTGAAAGTGTATGACTTGATTTAATAAATAGATTAACTTGATTGAGAATTAAGTTATACATCATACAGGATTAGATAGTTGACTATGTCTAGCTAGCACTAGATATGGGTTCAGGTTCAATTTTAAAGATGAACAAGATTTGATCTATGATCTAAGGAGTCTATAAGAGATTGAATTTAAGTACTAATTAATTTTAGATTTGATTTGATTTAATTAGATTTTATTGGATGAAAAAATTTAAGTTAAACTTGATTCTAAATTCTAAAATAATTGGAGATTGACTGCATATTCAAAATTAGTTCAAATCAGATTCGAATTGGATTCAAATTGATCCATATTTGGATTGGATCCTTAGAGTTCACTTTTGTTGGGACTCTCTCTTCTCATGGCCGATCAAAAAAGGATGGGGTGCTGGTTGTTGCCACCCCACACTTGGGTGTAAGCGTGGGTGCATGGGGGTGCCTCATTAGGCACCTATCCTATCTCAAACAGGATTTCTTATTAGATAAGAGAAGGATTAATTCAAATTAAATTTGAATTAGGACTCCTAGTCTAATGAGTCATAAAAAATTATCTATAAATAGAGAGGACCTCTAACTATCAAAATATAATAATTAGATTATGTGCTCAGGTGAGAAAGAAAGAGAAAGAAGGCGTCACACCACCTTCTCCTTGGCATGGTGTTTGGGCATCCACCTTCTCCATGGCGTGAAGAGGCTTAGGCATCTCTCTTTTGGGTGTGAGGCATCACACCAAGTATCCTTTCCCTCCCCTCTTTGCTGTCTTATGAAGGTATAATAATCCGTGGCTTCATCCCACTTTCCTACGAAGATTGACGTACGCACGAAGTAGAAAATTTGTTCGTTTAAACCTTTGTGAGGCTTTGGATTCAAAATCTTTTAGGGATTTGATCCCTATTCCACTACGAGTCAGGTAAAAGATGAAAACTTTGGTTAACTTATTATAGAAAAATTTTAGATGTTCCCTAGTAATCCATTCTAAAATGGCCCTATTTTCTTCAAGAAATCCTCAGGTTTCTTGGCTGCCACACTAAAATAGGAAGGAAAGGAGGTGCTAAGGTTTCTAGCGCCCCTAGTGATTATCGTCTCTTTTTCTCCTTTCTTACTACCTTCCGAGAGAAGTTCCACATCCCTTTTCTTTGGTGGTTAGGGGCTTCATCAAGGGAGCTTTCAGATCTTGAAAGGTGAGTTTTAGATCTAGAAGAGAAAGAGTTTGAAAGGGAGAAAAAATCCTGTCATGTACCTGCTGCCCCAGAAATCGCTGCACAAGGATCTTGAATGCCTCATCTTCTTGGAGCTGGTTCCTCATGCCTAACCTTTGAAAATTTTAGGCATTAAAATAGTAGATTTCTAGGTTGATCATGCTTCTACTATTTTAATTTCGTCCTGATCTAATCCTGAGAAGATTAGGAGAAGAAGGTGTTTCAGAGAGACTGTCGCACAAAAATCTACATTCCTATAGATTTTTCAGCAACGCTTCTCTTTGTCTCTTCTTTGGTTTGTTGGATTAACATTTAGGTTTTCATGCAAGAAATCGATCCATGATCAATATTGAAGCTGTACCAGGTTGCTAACAATCGATATCAGAGCCGGTTGAGCATGGAGGAGGAAGAGGATTCTGCAGCAGAAAATTTCAGATCAGCAGAGGATCAATTTTCAACAATAATTTTTAGATCAGATTTCTCTAGATTTTAAGAGGAAGGAAGAGATTTAGGGGCTGCTATACACCCTCCCTAGTCAAATATTTTTCAGATCTACCTATTGTACTGTTTGTGATTTGGTTTGTCATGGAAAGCAACAGGTTGAAGGTTAGATTTGAAAATTTTAATGGAAAGGAGAATTTCACCATGTGAAAAGTTAGGGTAGAGAATCTGCTGGTTCATATGAATTAGATTTGACTTTAGAGGATAGACTGGAGGAGATGACTATCAAGCAGTGGGTGTCCTTGGAGAAAAGGGCATGTGCCATGATTAGGGCTTGTCTGGTGGATGGGGTGTTGTATGGCGTGTTGAAGGAGAGATCACCTAGGGGTCTATAGTCGAGGTTGCACAGGTTGTATATAAGGAAGAACATGTACAATAAGTTATTACTAAAGAAGTAATTTTATAGCCTTCAAATGAAGGAGGCCGAGGATGTTGTGAGGCATATTCAGCGGTTCGATCGGATGAGCATGAATTTGCTCAATATTAAGATGGAGTTTAAAGAGGAGGATAAAAGTCTATTGCTATTATGTTCGCTATCTGGAAGCTTCGATCCATTGGTTATGACACTGTTGTGCTGTAAGGAGATATTAGTGTATGAGGAGATCGTGTCAACGCTCAGGTTCAATGAGTAGCGAAAATGGATGATGAAGAGGGAGATTTTTCAAAAAGATCTTATTATTTCAGAGAGGTCCAGGAGATGGAAGCAAAAGAGCGAGCAGGTGGGGTAGAGACAATCCTAAAAAGATAGCAAAGAGGCTAGGTGCTACAAATATGGTGAAGTAGAGCACTTTAAGCAGGAGTGTCCGCTTAGGAAGAAGTGCAAGGTAAAAAGGAAAGACTCTAATTTCCTAGGTTCAGTTGCTGTGTCTGAAGGATTGAATGAGCTCTTGATGGTTTTAAAGGAGCCCGCGAGATGTGGAGGGTCTGAAATGACTTCGGAGGGATCCACAGAGTGCGGAGGGTTCGAAGAGGTAGCGGCAGTGATCGAGGTGCAGTGGCAGGCCCAACAAGATAGCATTAGATGACTAGCCTCGAGTATAGACTTGACTTTGCAGCATCAGATGGACTTCAAATTCAGGTAAAATATCGAGTAGAGATGGCTTCACAGGTGGAGGGGCGTGGCTCTGAGGAGACCGTATCAGGTGGAGCATTAGTTGCAGCGAGCGCCAACATAAGAATACTACGGTCTCTCAAGAAAAGTTCAAGACAACAAGTGGTGCAGCTACCAAGCAGAAGAAAGCCTACAACAAGTTTCAAGGTGGTGTCAAAGAGCAAGCAAAGGTCTTCAGCTATGGAGGTAGTCATCCCAAAGGTCTCCAAGAGAGCTCAGAAGACATTGCTAGGTTTGCAGCAACAGCGGGATCGTGTAGGAAGACATTGTCAGGTTTGCCAAGACTTAGAGGCATCAAGATGGAGATTGTAAGAGTTGGTGTGGTACTCCCAAGCCTAGAGAGGCTAGGAGTTGAGATATGAATTTGGCTCAAAGGATCTAGGCTAGTTTGGATCCTAGGGTGAAAGACTATCAGCCCTCACAGTCTTAAGATCCAGGGGCTCTAGGCCTTGAGGGGCTAATTTGTATTGAGCTAGGTTTGAGTTCAAAGATATGAGATTGAGTCAAGTCATGGGTGTACGTGGGCTTGGGGTAAGCTCAATCTCATTGAGTTAGCCATGGAAATTTTATGGGTCCAGTCACATTGACATTGTATATAAGATATATTATATGTGGATTTGATAAAGAAAATCAATAAAAGATTCATTTCTCCCACAACTTTTTCTCTCCTCCTCCTCTCTCTCTTTATCTTCTCCATGCCACCAGCAGTAAGAAACCCTAGGGTTTCTTGGTCGCCACACCAAAATAGGAAAAAAAGGAAGCACTAGGGTTTCTAGCACCCTCTAGTGATTACCACCCCCTTTTTCTCCTTTCTTGTTGCCTTCCAAGAGAGGTTTCATGTCCCTTTTCTCTAGTGGTTAGAAGCTTCATCAAAGGAGCTTTCAGATTTGAAAAGGTGAGTTTCAGATCTGGAAGAGAAAGGGATTGAAAGGGGGAAGAAATCCTATCAAGTGGCTACTATCCTATAAATCTGCCGCATAAGGATCCTGAACGCCTCATCTTCTTGGAGCTGATTCCTTATGCCTAAGCTTCGAAAATTTTAGGAATTAAAATAGTAGGTTCCCAGGTTGATCATGCCTCTACTATTTTAATTTCGTCCCAATCTAATCCTGGGAGGATTATGAGAAGGAGATATTTTGGAGAGGCTGTCGTACAGAAATCTGTACGCCTGTAGATTTTTCAGCAACCATGCTTCTCTTTGTCTCTTCTTCAGTTTACTGGATTAACATCCAGATTTTCATGCAAGAGATTGATCCACGACTAGTATTGGAGCAGTACCAAATTGGTAATAATATTTACATCGACCAAACTAAAATAAATACATCACAACAATCACAAGTTGAAAAAAGACACAGAGGTAAAAGCTACTATTTTTATTAATATGCAATGTTCATTAGATCAACAAGAAAATAAAAGAATAGATACAGAACTCAAATATTTATAACTTCAGTCTAAGGATCGATAGAGGAACTCAGAGTAGCTTCGGCTGGCTCTAGTGGTGAGGAAGCTTTTGTGGCGATAGATATTGGTGCATCTCCAGATGCTGGACCAAACCTTGGCCATTCTTCGATTGCAATAGGATCAGGAGCTTGACCTTCTATGGGTCTTCCTTCTCCCTCGGCTCCTTCTCCTTCTTCTTCTTCATCCAAAAAGATTAGGTCTAAGCTCGGAAAGCATGCCTCTATCTTTTGATGGCAATCATCTTGTTTGGCATTAAAGGCTTCCTGGCTGAACTCAACTTGTTTCCTAGAGAATTCTTTCGAAGCTTGAAAAGTTTCTACAGCCAGACGATTGGATTTGGTGATTTGATCCTTGGCCTTCTTCTTAGCTTTGGCTATCTTGGCCTATGCCGCTCGCCACTTCTTCTTCGAGGCCAAATCTGCCTCGGCTTTGTCCAACACCTCTTTTAGGTACTTGGCTTCAGCTTCAGCTGCCTCCACCTTGGATCGGCCTCAAACATGGCTGCCTCTGCCTCCTCATACTTCTTTGATGCATTGGCCATGTCCTCACTAGTGATCCTCATTTTATTGATGAAGGTAGCGACCTAATGACCTAGCTGCATTCAAAAAGGAGGTCAACAACCAAAAGTAAAAAAAAAAAAGAAGAAGAGAGAGAGAAAGAAGAGAAGAAGAGACTCACTTAAACCATGGAGGTCACGATCTCCTTTTACTGCCTTCCAAAGCTCTGTCGTTTGATCCTATTCAGATCAGCATCAAGGAGCATCCCCTCAGGCGCATAGTGGGCAATCTTCTAGTCTTCAAAGATGGCATCTGGGGGAAATAAGGATGCGGCTGCCTTCGATCGATGGGCACCTCGACAGAGTCCGAGCTCGACTATTTGTCTGGGGGGTAAGTGGGCGACTCCCCCCAGTTGGAGGAGCAGGAAAAGCAAGAGTTGGAATGGTCGAGATAACTTTAACTTGAGCAGATGAGATCCAAGGGGGAATCTGCTTCCCCTTTGACGGCATCGACGACCTTTTGCTTCTTTTGGGCTCCCATAGCGATCGAAGAATATGCCCTCCTCTTCTTCAGTACATTCTTCTTCAACAATGCAAGCTCTTCGAGCTTCATTTCTACAACAAATCAAGACAAATAAAAAAAAAGAGAAGGAGAGGGGGGAATGAGCAAGACGAACATCAGAAAAAATAGCTAAACAGACCTCTGGAGGTGGTCGGGCTAAGGCCAGTGTTGAAAAGGATCTGCTTCGATAGTAGTTACTTTAGAGGAGAAATATTATACTCCTATAAAATTTTGAAACATTTTAAGTCCTCTCCCCACAGTTTCGAGATCTAAAAGACAAAATTCCTCGATTGACCCTAGTAAGAAAATCTCAAATCCTTAATGAAAGGGCTCGAGATAAATAAGAATTGGCCCTTCCATCAGTAGATCGAAGAAGGGGCCCTCTTTATCAAAGCAAGGATCTCCTTGGAAGAGAGACGTATCATCAATTTTCAGTACGCCTCTTGATAGTG
Organism: Elaeis guineensis; assembly: GCF_000442705.2. NCBI lineage: Eukaryota > Viridiplantae > Streptophyta > Magnoliopsida > Arecales > Arecaceae > Elaeis > Elaeis guineensis. The sequence goes on from NC_025993.2 coordinate 134,768,988, forward strand.
TCAAAGAATCGAAAGAGGAAAATAGATGGTTCAACTCCGATCAAGATACAAAGGGTGACAAAGTCAATATTGAAATGGAAAGAATTTGAGATGACAAAATCAAGGGAGATGTTGAAGAAATGAAAGAGCACTACAATAAAAGGATTGATGGTAGTCTAAGTCTAGTTTAAAATGCTTCTTCATATAGACTGATCCTGTCAGGGGGAGGATCACCGATCCTACCACTTGGCCAACTCAAACAAAGTCAAAATCATGTATTGGGTCCGAATTAGACTCAAATCTTCTAAGTCTACTTGGGACCCTATGGTGTTAGGCATGAAGGGTGGATCGACCTCATACCCAACACCCAAATCTATTGATTTTTTCTCCAAAGAAAGAGGAGACTTGGAGGACCGATCCTCACTAGAACTCTAGGAATCAGTCATTGGAAGTGGGAGAAAAATGAGCAGAAGAAGAAAAAAGGAAAAGAAGTAAAGAGAGAATCAAAGGAATAGATCAAAAATAAAGAAAAAAGATTAAAAAATCGATAGCAAGGTAAGAAAATTGATCAGAGAAAGTCACCGGCAATCCAAGAAAACTGAAAAAGGCAATCAGAGGGAGAGTTCCTCAGGACTCTAAGAAAAAATGAAAATCTAGTTAGAGAGAGGAGGAGAATGGTCTAGATGTTAGATGTGTGTCCTAGATGCCAGATCGGCTGACACATTCTTGTACAAATCTAAGGACAAAATTATAATTTTGACTATAAATAAATAAAAAGATTATTCTTCTATCACATTGTGTACATTGTGTCTGTGATACATCCTTTGAGTTAGTGAGAATGTTAATTCATATTTTCAAGAGTTGAAAATTTAAGGCATGAATTTACATAACTAACTCATAAACTGCTCCTGACCATAGGATCATCACGAGGATGGTGATCGATCCGAAAGATTGGTGTACGATCGCTTTCTTAGGGTAGATGAGTCTTGAGTCTATGGTGTGGAGACACTGGAGTGAGAGTACAGTATTTGTTAAGAATGAGAGTACTGAGCGTGACCACCTCGAGCAGTCATAAGGAAGTCTACCTTCTCGTCGATGACTAGTTCGATACTGCAGTTGTGTGTCTAGTTCTTTGACCTGAGGTGCATTGTCGGTTCACCTTGAGTGTGTTATAGTTTGACTATATCATAACTCAGTCTCCTAGCCATCCGAAACCCTGAGGTGTATGTTGGCTGTAACATATTCATTGTAGGAACCAGATCGCATCAAGATGGGATCTATCAACCTCGGTAGATGAGAGGAGTAGTCCTATAGTGATCGAAAGATCGAGTCCTTAAGCCATGGCCATGGCAGAGTGAAATAATGGAAAAGAGTTTTCCATTGAGATTTCACATCGGACTCGAATCAATCGATTGATTCATATGACTGATGTTGGGTTTGACGAGTTCACCTTAACCCTAATTCAGTCGGGACTCATGATAGAGGAACTCAATCACACAGGTAGCTACACGAGAGGTTCATCTTCAGTTCTGATGGATTGCCACCATATACTGCTAGGTGTCACTGGTGGATTTTGAGAGCAATTAGAATAATTTTGATGATTGATCATTCTAATTGTCTGAATCAGAAGAGTTCTAATCCATCGAAAGGAGTTTCGATGATGTCGATGATGAGATCACGACATGTCTCATTATCATACAGAATTGAACCTAACTGGGTCACACAAATAAGGGTTAGGGTCTGGATGTCATCAATTGGGCTAGCCCAATTGATTTGGATAAGATCCAATTAGGTTCAAGGAAATCATGCTAGTACTCGATTGAGCCTAACTTTCTCCTCGTGTAATCTTTTCTGTCTCTACTGAGCCAAATGTGATTTGGCTCATCCAGAGAACCTTGAGAAGGTTTTTCTCAGTTTAAATGAAGCTTGTCCAACTCAGAAAAGGCTTGTTTTAATTCATGAGATGAATTTAAAACAACACCTGCTAATTTCTAGCACCTGCCAATTTTATTTTAGGACATCTGTCAAAAGTTGACATATGGGTCTTAAACTGAAGAGGACTTATTGAAGAATTTTTGTGGAGTGTCCACATGCCTAAACCTAATCAAATTAGGTGCCATAATCATATTATGGCATGAGCCCAATTGGATTTAAGTGGGCACCCCAAATGGATAAGAACCAAAGAGTCCAAATAAACTTGGACTCTTTGGCGCCACCTTGTTTGAGCCTATCCATTGTTGGTGCCAACATAGGAGAGAGCATGGGGATTCTTATCTGATGTGATCAGATGATATCACTCCACCAATCAGAATTTTTTCAAAATTTATTGAAATTTTTTGATTGATCGAATGATGTGGCACTGCGCAGCATACAGGGTCTATATAAACCCTGCTGCACCTAGGGTTTCGGGGCAGAACTTGTTTTATGCAAAAATCCTATTGGCTGCCACCCCCTCCCCTCTTCTCCATGTTCTCCCTTCTCTCCTTTCTCTCCTTTTCATGTCCAAAAAGTTGTACTTCATCTGGCATAGGTGCAAGGCATGGTGACGCCTGGAACAGAAGGCTGCAGGACATCTTCGACAGGCTATTGCTCCAACTTCAGAAAGAGTTCTGAAGTACTTTCAAATTAGATATTGATCTGATTTTTGGAGCATAGAATCATGAGGAGAAGATTTCTAGATCCTACTTGAGTGGATACTGGTAAAGGCAGGCACTTGCGTGGCTACATCAGAACCTCAGGCAGTGCTGCGATCATCTACAGGGTAATTAGATTACCCTTGAGGTATGTCTATCTTTCTCATGCTTTTAGATTTAATTTTAAAATTAAAATATAGATAATAAAATTAGATCTAATAGATATTAGATCTAAAATAGTATAGAATAAAAATTTAAAATTTATTCCACCCCAGATTTGATGAAATCTGGAAGATCCTACACAGGAAGAAGGCAGTTTTTCCTTCAAGTGGTATCAGAGCCAGGTTGTTGGCTCTATTTCAGATCTAATTTAGATCTAATTTTAATTTTAATTTATTTAATATTAAATAATTTTAGATATCACATCAGATTGATAGGATCTAAATTAAATTATTTAAAATTAAATCTAAGATGATCTAACATGCATGAGATGCATGACTAGACTAGGATTAGTTGAATCTATGAATAGTCTTAAGTTTTATATTTTAATGAGATTAAAATATGAATTAAATCTAATTTATTTTTATTTTTCTGATGTTATAAGTGTTATAATCAGATCAGAAAATAAAAAATAAAATTTTAATTTTTTCATAAAATTAATCTGTTACATGCCTAGACTAGTTGTAGAACTGATCTAGTAACTTGTCTAGAATAGATTTAATTTTGAATAGTTCAATTTAAATCTTATTTTTCAGATATTACATGTGATGTATCAAATCTGAAAGCATGTTAATTAGATTAATTTTTGATACATGAGATGTATGCAAAGCATGTATTAGTTAGATCTTAAATTGTATATGAGATATGTTAATTTAGATCTAACTAGTTTTGTAGTTAAATTTATATTTTTGGTTAAGGTGTTCCTCATGGCCGTCCGGTCATAAGAATGAAGTAGAATTTAAAGGTCCTCTCCTCCATTTAATGGGGCGTTCATATGACGTGTAGGGGTGCCACGCGTTCATCCTTAATCAGAAATCAAAACTTACTTTTCTGTAAAACCTAGATCCGAAACCCTAGGATTTATTATACATGCTTTGTTTATGAACCCAAACTTAATTAATGTATTAAGTTTATGAAATTAAATTAGGTCTAAAATTGAGAATTTCAGATCTAAGATATTTTCATAAAATTGGGTTCGGGCTTGGGTAGCTCAATTAGGTCTAGCGGTTGATCAAACCGAATCAAGAGTTGGTTAGGTGGGATCATGAAAGCTAATAATTGATCAACCTAATAGGATTAAGTCTGGATCAAGGTCGAATCAATTTAGATGTGACTCGATCAAGTTAAGACCTAATTTGGCTCAGAGGTTAGAGTCTAGATTGTAGGCTAACCCAATTAGTTCTGGTTCGATAATTTGGTGTCTAAGGTAAGTTCGGCAGATGTGACGATTGGTTTTTAATTAAGAGCTACTCGACTCGAATACGTTCTTATCGAGTTAATGGCATATCCCTTCCACCAGTCTCACTTACCTGGCCATATGTGTCGATCCAGTTCTGATTTGAGGTGGCTAACAATTCGAGCTAACCCATGCCACTAGGTTAGTCATAATTGTTATGACTATATCAAGTCAAGTTTAAAGAGACCTAAATCAAATCTTCCTAAGAAAATATTAAGTCTAGATCTTCCACCATTGTGGATGTGCGGGCCCTTCCCGGGGTTGATTGTTCTCGACTGGTTACAGTGGCTCAGTTGCACCGGAAAGACGCAACCATGTCCATTAGGCATTGGATGCTATGGATTAGAGGATGGATTGGGCTCAATTTTTCGGATACGGTGAGGGACCCAATCAGGAATCTAGTTCATGCAAATGGTGGGTTTGGCTTAACTAAGGATTGAGCAATATCGCATATACAGTGAGCTTCATGAATTAGAGACCAAGTTTTGGGTGCACCATGATTAGAGAATCATTGGACAAGAGTTGTCCACTCATCAGTTGACCCATCACCAATAACTGTTAGGTGAGGTGATGAGCCAGTCAGTAAGACCGCACCACCCACTAGAAATCACTAATCACGGAGATTTTAACATCTCTACCAAGGGAGTGTAGGGATCTAAAAAATAGTGGGAGCCTAATTTGTTTAAAAATAAAAATTTAAATAAATTGGTTGAGTCTGATTACAAAATCTAACTAGAAACTTTCGACTCTCTACAGAAACATGTCTGCCTCAAACCCCCTAACCAAAATTCTAGACACTCATAGACTGACTGGACCAAATTTTAAGGACTGATTGACGAACTACAGAATTATTCTGGGTTTCAAAAAATTGACTCATATCTTAGACCAGGATCCACCTGCCATGCCAGCACGTCTGACTGCTGAACAGAGAGCATCTCTGAAAAATGGACGGACGATGATAACAAAGCCAGGTACTACATGTTGGGTGCAATGTCTGAAGACTTGCAGCGCCAACATGAAAATATTTTGACTACCCACCAAATGTTGGCTCACCTACAAGAATTGTTTGGTGAACAGAGTCGCGCAGCCAAGTATCAAGTCTGTCAAAGACTTTTTAAGGTCAAGATGCATGATGGGCAGTCAGTCCAAGATCATTGTTTGATAATGATCAAGGATCTTGAGGAGCTTGAGAAGCTCGGTATCATTTAGACAAGGATTTTCAGATTGATGTGATCTTTCAGTCTTTGTCCGATGTATATGGTTAGTTCATCATGAACTTTCATATGCATAAGATGCAATGTACCTTGGCCGAGTTAATGAATATGCTGGTTACGGCTGAGCTTTCAATGAAAGGTTCAAAAGGCTCAGTTCTTATTGTGGAGCGGACTTCTTCCAAGAGAAAGTCTTTTGGAAAGAAAAAGAAGTCTGTGAAGAAGCAGAAGGTGGATGGGAAGAAGAGGAAGCGAAACTATCCTCAGTACCTGGCCACCCTGAAGAACAAGAAGGATGGTCTTTCTGGAGGTATGCTCATTATCAAATCTAATCTTACGATTTCTTCTGCATCCAGTTGGGTACTTGACTCTGGTTCTAGTGCTCATTTGTGCACTTCTATGCAGGATCTTGAGGAGAGCAGGAGGCTGAGGGATGGGGAGATGATCCTACACGTTGGAAATAGAGCAAGAGTTGCTGCCGTGGCCGTGGAACCTACCCTCTGCGATTACCGTTATGATTAGATTTAGTTTTAAGAGACTGTTATTATGTGCCTGCAGCAAGTAGAAATTTGATTTCTGTTTCACGTTTAGCACAAGAAGGCTATGTGATTAGCTTTCATAAGGACCATTGTAACATTTTTTATGAAAATAATAAAGTTGCAAATGGTTTTGTTATTAATGGTCTCTATCAGTTACATGTTGATGTATCTGTTTTTAATATTGAGCAAAATGTGAATGCCATAGGAATTAAAAGGCCTAGAGATAGTCTAAATGATAAGTATCTGTGGCATCTAAGGCTAGGTCATATAGCGGAAGACAGGGTTAACAAATTGGAGAAATCTGGGCTACTGAGTCCGTTGACTTTCGAGTCATATCCAGTTTGTGAATCATGCCTTCAAGGCAAAATAACCAAGCTCCCTTTTGTGGGACATGGGAAAGGGCTACAGACCTACTTGCCCTAATACATACGGATGTGTGCGGCCCATTTGATGTGCCGGCTAGAGGCAACTTTGTCTACTTCATTACCTTTACCGATGATATGTCTAGGTATGGGTATGTGTTTCTAATGAAACACAAGTCTGAAGCCTTTGAAAAGTTCAAAGAATTCAGATATGAGGTAGAAAAACAAACAGAAAAGCCCATTAAGGTTCTTCGATCAGATCGAGGAGGTGAATACCTTAGTCAAAAATTCCTAGACTATCTTAAGGACAATGGCATAGTCTCACAATGGACTCCACTTGGAACGCCTCAACTCAACGGAGTTTCAGAATGGAGAAATCGGACCCTATTAGATATGGTCCGTTCCATGATGAGCTTCACGGACCTCCCTGATTTTCTTTGGGACATTATCTCATGACAGTAATTTATGTATTGAATAGGGTTCCCTCTAAAACCATTCCTACCACACCGTATGAGATATGGTATAGTAAGAAGCCAAGTCTGAATCATCTCAGAATTTGGGATTGTCCGGCTCATGTCAAGAGACAGCAGACGGACAAGTTAGAGTTCAGGTCTTTTAAAGCTCGATTCATAAGATATCCTAAAGAGTCATTAGGATACTATTTTTATATTCCAGAAGACCACAATGTGATTGTGAGTCGAAATGCTATTTTTCTTGAAAAATAGTTTATTCAAGATGGTGGCATCGGAAGAATAATTAAGCTCAAGGAGAATGTCTCCCAAGAGCAACGAGCTAAAGAACCTGAGGAACCCAATCAATTAGAACCAGTCCTAACACAACCTCTTCCACCTCGTAGATCGACTAGGATTTTCCATCCTCCTGAAAGGTACTTAGGTACCATACAAGAGGATGTAGAGAAAATGTTCCTCACAAAAAATGGGGTTCATGGTGATGATCCCAAGACCTATGACGAGGCGATATCAGATATTGATTTCGAAAAATGGTTAGAGACAATGAGATCAGAAATTGACTCGATGCACTCAAACCAAGTCTGGACTTTGGTAGATCCACCTAAAGGTATTGTACCTATTGGGTGTAAATGGATCTTCAAAAGAAAGATAGGTGCAGATGAAAATATGAAGACATTCAGGGCTAGGCTCGTAGCGAAAGGTTATAGTCAGCATGAAGGCATTGACTATCAGGATACCTTCTCGCCCGTAGCCATGCTAAAATCCATCCGCACATTACTTGCTATTGCAGCCTATTTCGATTATGAAATATGGCAGATGAACGTGAAAATGGTATTCTTAAATGGACATCTTGAGGAAGATATCTATATGGAACAGCCGCTTGGATTCACATCCAGTGATGTTGATCACAAGGTCTGCAAGCTGCAAAGGTCTATTTATGGACTTAAGCAAGCATCTCGGAGTTGGAATACTCGTTTCAATGATGTGATCAAAATGTTTAGTTTCATAAGAACGAGGAGGAACCATGTGTGTTCAAAAAGGTCAGTGGGAGCGCAGTTATCTTCTCATATTGTACATGGATGACATCCTCCTAATTGAGAATGACATTTCCATGTTGATCTCAGTCAAAATATGGTTGTCTAAAGAGTTCTCTATGAAAGATCTAGGAGAGGCATCCTTTATACTGGGTATTAAGGTCTATAGAGATAGACCAAATAGGATGCTGGGACTTTTACAGAAGATGTACATAGAGGAGGTGCTAAAGAGGTTTAGCATGGAAAACTCCAAAAGAGGTTTATTGCCTTTTAGACATGGCATTCATCTCTCCAAGAAGATGTGCCCTAGCACACCTGAGGAGATTGAACACATGAGCAAGATCCCTTATGCTTCGGCAATAGGGAGCCTCATGTATGCCATGCTATGTACACGACCTGATATAGCCCATGCTGTGAGTTCACAAGCAGATATCAGTCGAATCCAGGCGAAGAGTACTGGACTTCTGTGAAATGTATCCTTAAGTACTTGAGAAGGACTAAAGATATGTTTCTAGTCTTTAGGAATGGAGAACTCCAAATTCAGGGATATACAGACTCAGACTTTATGTCTGATATAGATGATCGAAAGTCGACATCTGGGAGTCTGTTCATTTGTAATGGTGGTGCAGTTAACTGAAAGAGTTCCAAGCAAACGGTGATTGCAGATTCCACCATGGAGGCAGAGTACATTACTGCATCGGAAGCTGCGAAGGAGGTATTCTGGTATAAGAAGTTTGCTGCAAAGCTTGGAGTGATGTCATCGGATGCCATCCCTCTTTACTGCGACAATAATGGCGCCATAGCCCTAGCTAAGGAGCCAAGGTCTCACCAGAAGTCCAAGCACATCGAGCAGCAATTCCATCTGATCCGTGATTACCTCGAAAAGGGTTATGTCAAGGTCAAGAGAGTCGACTCCACAGATAATGTGGCAGATCTGCTGACTAAGCCATTGGGCCAACAGAAGATCGAAGCCCACCTTAAGAAGATGAGACTTAAATATGTAGCCAATTGGCATTAGGTTAAGTGGGAGTTTGTTAGATGTGTGCCCTAGATGCCAGATCGGCTGACACATTCCTGTATAAATCTAAGGGCAAAATTATAATTTTGACTATAAATGAATAAAAGGATTATTCTTCTATCACATTGTGTACATTGTGTCTATGATACATTCTTTGAGTTAGTAGGAATGTTAATTCATATTTTCAAG
>NC_025993.2:134777978-134892978 GCF_000442705.2 Elaeis guineensis
AGTTGAAAATTTAAGATATGAATTTACATAACTAACTCATAAACTGCTCCTGACCATAGGATCATCACGAGGATGGTGATCGATCTGGAAGGTTGGTGTACGATCGCTTCCTTAGGATAGATGAGTCTTGAGTCTACGATGTGGAGACACCGGAGCGAGAGTACAGATATTCGTTGAGAATGAGAGTACTGAGCGTGACTACCTCGAGCAGTCATAAGGAAGTCTACCTTCTCGTCGATGACTAGCTCGATGCTGTATTTGTGTGTCTAGTTCTTTGACCTGAGGTGCATCGTCGGTTCACCTTGAGTGTGTTATAGTTTGACTACACCATAACTCGATCTCCTAACCATCCAGAACCCGGAGGTGTATGTTGGCTGTAGCATATTCATTGTAGGAACCAGATCACATCAAGATGGGATCTATCAACCTCGTTAGATGAGAGTAGTCCTATGGTGATCGAAAGATCGAGTCCTTAAGTCCATGGCCATAGCAGAGTGAAATAATGAAAAAGAGTTTTTCATTGAGGTTTCACATCGGACTCGGATCGATCGATTGATTCATATGACTGATGTTGGGTTTGACGAGTTCACCTTAACCCTAATTCAGTCGGGACTCATGATAGAGGAACTCAATCACATAGGTAGCTGCACCGAGAGGTTCATCTTCAGTTCTGATGGGTTGCCACCATATACTGCTAGGTGTCACTGATGGATTTTGAAAGCAATTAGAATGATTTTGATGATCGATCATTCTAATTGTCTGAATCAGAAGAGTTCTGATCCATCGAAAGGAGTTTTGATGATGTCGATGATGAGATCATGACATATCTCATTACCATACAGAATTGAACCTAACTGGATCACACAAACAAGGGTTAGGGTCTGGATGTCATCAATTGGGCTAGCCCAATTGATTTGGATAAGATCCAATTAGGTTCAAGGAAATCGTGCTAGTACTCGATTGAGCCTAACTTTCTCCTCGTGTAATTTTTTCTGTCTCTACTGAGCCAAATATGATCTGACTCATCCAGAGAACCTTGAGAAGGTTTCTTTCAATTTAAATGAAGCTTGTCCAGTTTAGAAAAGGCTTGTCTTAATTCATGAGATGAATTTAAGACAATACCTGCTAATTTCTAGCACCTGCCAATTTCATTTTAAGACATCTGTCAAAAGTTGACATATGGGTCTTAAACTGAAGAGGACTTATTGAAGAATTTTTGTGGAGTGTCTACATGCCTAAACCTAATCAAATTGGATGCCATAATCAGATTATGACGTGAGCCCAATTGGATTTAAGTGGGCGCCCCAAATGGATAAGAACCAAAGAGTCCAGATAAACTTGGACTCTTTGGCGCCACCTTGTTTGAGCCTATCCATTGTTGGCGCCAACATAGGAGAGAGTATGGAGATTCTTATCTGATGTGATTAGATGACATCACTCCACCAATCAAAATTTTTTTAAAATTTATTGAAATTTTTTGATTGGTCGAATGATGTGGCACTACGCAGCATACAGGGTCTATATAAACCCTGCTGCACCTAGGGTTTCGGGGCAGAACTTGTTTTGTGCAAAAAACCCATTGGCTGCCACCCCCTCCCCTCTTCTCCACATCCTCCCTTCTCTCTTTTCTCCCCTCTTCACATCCAAGAAGTTGGACATTCATCTGGCATAGGTGCAAGGCGTGGTGACGCCTGGAACAGAAGGCTGCAGGACATCTTCGACAGGCTGCTGCTCCAACTTCAGAAAGAGTTCTGAAGTACTTTCAAATCAGATATTGATCTAATTTTTGGAGCATAGAATCACGAGGAGAAAATGTTCCAGATCCTACCTGAGTGGATACTGGTAGAGGCCAGGTGTTTGCGTGGCTACATCAGAACCTCAGGCAATGCTGCGATCATCTACAGGGTAATTAGATTACCCTTGAGGTATGTCTATCTTTCTCATACTTTTAGATTTAATTTTGAAATTAAAATATCAGATAATAAAATTAGATCTAATAGAAATTAGATCTGAAATAGCGTAGGATAAAAATTTAAAATTTATTCCGTCCCAGATTTGATGAAATCTGGAAGATCCTACACAGGAAAAAGACGATTTTTTCTTCACTAGAAGCATAACTAGAAGCATAAGAGAGAATAGAAGGAAGGAGCAGCCCCCTTTTTATAGGTGCAGAAGAGTAGTACGGCTCGGATACTGAATCCCATCCGATTGTTGGATGGTCGATATTTGTTGAATCCTCATTGGCCAGTAGAAACCGACAGCTGGCTCATTTATGAGTCGCATTAAAAATGAAGCATGCCATCCCTTGAGTTTCATAAATTGCTCTATCTCCCACGACCATGATTACTTCCTAACGTGACCTTTCATTTTGTCCAAGAATACTGACGCAACTTCAACTGACATAGGATGCATGCCTCATATATTCGACAAAGCAGTACTGATATACTCCTTTCATCCGAACCAACTCTGGTCCGAACTCGGGAGTAGGAGGCACATGTTGGGGGATAGTATGTCATCTAAGCCAAAGACATAAATTGACGAAGCATATTAGGTTGTCACTACAGCACCGTTGAATATAAATGAGCATAATCCCAGCGATAGATACATCATCCCAGAACATTGAAACTTTGGAGGGGTCATGAAGCTATATCAGAAGAGGTCATTCAGTATATAATAAGGCAGCAAAAGATCCTAGTAACTTCAGACTCAACCGACCCTTGCTTACCAACCGATCCCTCAAGATGGAGCTTTTCAATAGGAAACCCTGGCTTTGGTTGCCGATCTTTATTTCAGTCGATCTCAACTTCAACTGCCAGTCTACGATCCACTAACTTCTGCTTCAATTATGCATCCTAACCACCAGCATTATAGTGGCCCTCATCCCCCACTGACTGATCCAAAACTTACTAACCAGGGTAGATCCATTTCAAGAGTTCCGCATCTTTTTTCAAATTCAAAGCAGTCCAGCTGGCTCTGAAGCAAATAATGCAGTATAACTATCGCATCTCAAAACTCGGAGCCCCAAATCTCACAACGTCACATCCAAATCGGTTGGGATGAATCAAAAACACCATGCTCAAATGGCTTTCGCCTATATCCATAAATAGAGGCCTCAAAGGGATCCTCTGGATACGTATCTTATCTCTCTTGTATGCTCTTTCTCTCTATTCTCTGAGATTTAAGTTGAGCATCAGAGGATCCTCATCGAAATCAACTCGAGTCAAGACTTATCTTACAGGTCACTTCTTCAGAAGGACACTTGTTAACTCCAACCATCCTAATTGAAAGTCGGATTTCGACAACAACAATACCCATGCATGCCATTTACTTTGAATGACTAGCATTGGCAATACACCTTACCATCCACTACTAGCATTAGATTTGGGAACCTAATGCTCGAGCTTTCAAGTCGTCCCTTGATCTAATGGGCACGCTTGTTGTACTTTAGATGTTGGTAAATTTATGGCCAAACCTATATATTAACAATGATACTCTAGACTATATCATCATAGGGTTTGCAATGGTTTACTGGAATCCGATATGTGTGAGGGCCGAATAGTCCAACATAGAAACCATCATAATAGCATAATCTCTATATTAGATGAAGACAAAATCAGACATATGAGACATGATTAACAATAACTCGAAAGGTTTTGAAAAATTCTACTTTTTAAAATTACTATGCTTCATGTGAATAGTTTTCATAAAATGCAGTCTCACATGATCTAGGGTTCCATTGTGTCATGAAACAAGATCGCTAAGGGTTCAATACTGCAATATTCAATGGTATATACATAGGAACAATAGAATGATGAGGGGGATTAGATTATAGGATGTAGCTTGTGTTGAAATAAGAGACACAAACTAGGAGGACCCGAGGGGAGGGTCTTTGGTTAGCGGGAACCCAAGTTTACCTATCCTAGTAACATCTAGCACGTGTATCTGCCACCATCAATTGGAATAAGTTTCTATTTGATTGTTCGCTTAATGATCGGATCAAAAAAAAATGCAAATTTAAATGCAAAAGAGAGACTAGGCATGAGAAATAGTCGAAATACAAAGATTGGATTAGATCAGGTCAAGCAAGATGGAACTTTGGTTACCTAGTGGTGCAATCGAGCCTAGCTGAATCGATTAGGTAGACGTTCGAGCTTGACTCAATTCAAAATATTCAGACTCAAAACTCAACTCAAGATCGATCGAGTCTTAATATTCCAAATTCGAGCTTGATTGAATAAGAAAAGATAATACTCGAGCTTGACTAGAGACTTGAATATCAATCAAATCATACTCAAGTATGAGTTTGAGCTCATATTCAAACCCTGACCTACTCATTATATATATATATATATATATATATATATATATATATATGTGTGTGTGTGTGTGTGTGTGTGTGTGTGTGTGTGTGTGTGTGAGTGTGTGTGTGTGATGAATAAAATAAAGAATATTCAAACTTTTCTTTCTTGGAAGGACCCAAAAGAGAGAGATTTGTGAAATTCTCGAGAGCTTGCAAGCTAGAACAGAACATTGGAATGGAACGGTCAAAATTGAGGGTAGTGGAAAACACACTCAAAAATATCTAAAAAGGATGAGGGCATTTTGCTTATTTGAACTGACAGAGTAATGGTGTTGGCTGGTTGGCGAGCTGAAGGAGCATTTTAGAATGATTTGGATCCTTCGAAGAGCAACTTTGAAAATTTCTAAAGATAGAGATTGTCACGCCCCCGACCCGAGATTTGAATCGAGGGTCATGGCAACCGCCGCATACTTATAGAATACTTTTCCCATAAGCATGCAAGGCATCTCATCATGATATCTTCACAAACAGTTAAATAATTTTTTTTTTTTTTAATAATCAAACCTTAATTCAAATAATAAATCAAAACTTAGTGTTCAAAAGAAAGTAACTGTCTGACAAAGTCAACACTAAAACAAAACTAAAAGTCTTGAATCAATTCTGAGAAAAATCCTAAATCAATGAGTTAACTCCATCTCTAATCGCTCTCCCAACCGAAAACCCGCATCATGCTAATTTTTCGGATCTGTAAGAAAAACATAAAACTTATCATGAGCTAAATAGCCCAGTAAGCAGTGTATACCTTTAACTGAATAATCAGGCAAATAATACTATGCATCACAAATCAATATGTAATTTCATGAAATCATAATCATACTGTCAATCATATAAAAGTCAATTCATCATAATTTTCCATTATGCTTTTCTTCTTAAATTCATCAATTTCTTAAATTCTTCTTACCAACCATGACTATGGCCACATTATCCCTGTGGCAGGGTCATAATACCGCGTATCTGCTTGCGGTGGGCTGCGAATCATCTGGCAGCCAAGTCCTTTGGAACCGCTGGTCTAACTGGCGGTTTTGTCGCTAGTCTATCTGGCAACATGTCGCTGGTCTCACTGGCGACATAAATTCTCAAGACAGTCAATTGCCAACGTATATGCCCCCATTGACGGGGTCCTCAACACAGTCAGGTTGTCAATTTCATATTGTCTTCCAATTTATATATTATTTTCAAGAATAATAAAATTAATTGATATTCGAATCAAATCAATTATAATATTCTTTGAGATCATATATCATCAAAATAATTGTTCCACAAATAACTTCAATCATAAATAATTTTCTATAATTAACTTTCATCATAAATAATTTTCAACAATTATTTCAATAAATAATTACAATCGCAAGCATGCATAAATTTATTTAATTCATAATTTACCAGATAAATTCAGTAAAAGTAAACTCTACTTACCTCTTTCATCTTAGATCTTTAGACTTCGTTAGAAGAATCAGCTAATCCTATTTAAAATATCAAATCATTATCAAATTCTATTCCATAAATATAACAAGATTAAATCATAAGGAAAGAGGACTGTTGTCCGGATGTGTCGAACCATCCAGATACCAGGGCAAATTCAGGATCTCTGATCTGAGGGTCAGATTCAAGAGACTTGATCAAGAAATCGTGAGGCACAGATCGAATTAAAGTCAAGATCAATTAATAGGATTCTTTAATAATAAATTTGAAAGATCTTTGATACGATCAGATGAGGTTGACATACAGCACGAATATCAAAACAACTTCAGATCATCTTGATAGAGTCAATATAAGCTTCTAAAAGATGAATGCATGACTCGATACAGGATTCATAGATCTTTTTTTTTAGAGAGAGAAAGTCGGTCATGAGAGAGAAAGTAGAGAGAGAAAGTGGAGAGAGAATCTTCGTATCCTTTAAAAGTGGCAATCATGATTGAGATCGTCAGAGGTTATATCAGGATGACTTAATATAGATTAACCATGATTGATATTATCAATTTCGAAGAAGGATCGGATCAGGATTTAATCTACTGCACGAATTTCGGAGCAGTCTCAGATCATCATATTTTCATCTTAAATTTATCCTAGGGTCTGTGATGCAATCAGAGAGAGAATGACCCTAGGGAGACGAAATCCATAATGAGAGAGAAAGATCTAGAGAGAGAAAATAAGAAGAAAATCTAGAGAGAAAAAATATAGAGAGAAGGTAGAGAGAGAAAGTCTAATTCTAGAGAGAGAAAGACTTAAGAGAGAGATGAGAAAAATTTTTTCTCACATGTATTTTTTTTATTATTATATTTTTCTTTTCTTTTTTTTCTTTTTCTTTTTCTTTTTCTTTTTCTTTTTTTTTAGAGAGAGACAACAGAGAGAGAGAAATAGGGAGAAAGAGGGAAAAGAGGGAATTTTTTTCTCTTTTTTTATTATTTTTTTTTTCTATTTTATTATTTTATTATTTTACATTTTCTTTTCTTTTTTTTTTCTTTTTCCTTTTTCTTTTCTTTTTCTTTTTCCTTTTTTTTTTTTTCTTTTTCTTTTTCCTTCTCTTCTTTTCTTCCTTCTTTCCTCTTCTTTGGCCGAACGGGAGGGGAACAGAGGGGCGTCGCCCGTGGTCCGACGGGCTGCAGCGGCACGATCGATGGTCCGGCAGCGGCGGCCGACAGCAGGGAGCAACAGAACGCCGGCGGTGAGGCTCGGCCGGCGGGAGATTTAGAAAAAAAATGAAAAACAGGGGACCGCCTCCTTTCCACGGATTTCTCCGGTCATTGGCCTATCACCGGCGGCCATGACTTTCGGAAAAGACAGATAGAGGGGTGGGGGTCCAAACCTAAGGGTGAGATGCCGCAAACGACGGCGTCGATGGTCGGAAAAGGGTGAAAGATGACTCGGCCGAGCAGGGGAAAAAACAGGGCATCATTTTCTTCTCGATTTCCGGCAAAGTCGGCGACCGACAATGATGTTTGGGGCCAGAGGGGAAACGGAAGAAGGAGAGGAAGAAAGGTTGGAGCCTTACCTGAGTTCCGGCGGCGTCTTCGGCCTCTGTTTTCCGACGAGCACAAGAATAGGAGGCCGCGGCTTCAATCGGAAAAATCGGAGAGAAATCTCCGGCAATCATCGGTGGCTGCAGGGTCTACCCATAGAGGAGAGGGGAAGGGTTCTTATAGAGCTCGTCCTAGGGTCTTTCAATGGCCCTAGGACTCCGATTCTTGATCGGAGAAGAGGAAGACTCCGATCGGGAGTCTTCCTGCTCTGTTTTTCTTTTCTTTTTTTTTTTTTTTGTTTAATGGGCTTAGTGGGCTTTGTGAGCTAGTTTTAGGCCCAATTGGGCCGGATTATCACAGAGATAATATATCTGAGAATCATCCGTCCTGGAAGACCACAGCCATCTATTTGTTTTGCTTTTACATGCATGGCTTGTGATCCATGCATATAAAATAACCAACTTGATATGAACTTATGAAGTCGCCGAAGGAAGGTAGCAGAAAACTAAGGCCGGCACATTCCTTGCCGAATTTATGTATTCTCATCAATACTGTTAAACGAACGGCCTGGATATCCACATATCCTCATCAAGCGGACCGATCTATCCCTTCTCTATTTGGTAAGTCGACAAACAGGGTGATATAGAAGGGTAAAGGCGGTGCGATCGTCATTAGGTTTTTCCAAAGGAGATAGAGAGAGAGGTCCCATGGATGAGAGCTTCGAGGTGCGAGTGAAGCGGCTCTTTGGCTCCCGGCTCTTCGACTCCGTCCCAGGGAGCTCCTTCCCGGCGTCTTCCTGGTCCGTCGCCGATGGCAAGGTCGCGCGCAGCGAGTGGAACCGAGAGCGCGGGGCCGGCCACGACCGCGATGAGAATCCCTGCTCCTCTGCCTTCGCAGAGGGCGGATGCTTCGCGAAGAAGCTCAAGAGCGCCAGGGATCCCAAGAAGGGTCAGTTCGAAGACGATCTCGACGAGCTGGATGACGGCGATGATGATGGCTGTGGCGGAGGCGGGGAAGACGGCGGGGATGATGGGGACAGGGAGGAGAGGGAGATCAGGTCTTCCATCGGGATGGATCCAACCCTAGATAACGAGGTTCGCTTCTCTTTTACTTCTGATTTCCCCTTTGTTTGAAATCTCTTGACCCGACCTTCCGATGATAGCTTCTAATTGGAGTTTAGGTTGTTCGAACTTTTGTAATGGTCTCTTGTTTTTGAATTGCTGGTGGCTTCGTTGTCTTCTGATTTGTTCTGTCTGCCTGATGTATCGATTACCGTTATAAAAATTGAAGCTTGAATCCATTTATATAAACCCTAAATTACTGTTCTAGTTTGGATTCGGTGTGACAAGGTTTTCGGAATTTGAAGTAATTCATGTTTACCGCATTGTATTGAATGAGGATTTTGATTACTTGGTCACAGTAAATGTAGGTTTGTATAAGTTAATGGTAGGGTTAGATGAGGTGCCATTATCAGCAGGTATTGCATTCAGTGAATATTTGAAGGCATGTAGAATGTAATAGCTATAGAAGTTCTCATTTTGATGCCTAGATTTTGATGTGATGCTTTTATGGTCTGCTATTTGATTCGGTATATTTTTCATGGCATAAGGAATTTCATGACAATGTGAATGTAATGGTGGTAGTCATTACCATTGAATGCTAAGCATGTCTGTGGGAAGGGAGATCGTCTGTTCTTTTTACAAGAAATCAAATTAGAGCTCGAAGAAGCGGAAAACGTATTGTACAATTCTTCTTTCCAGAACAACTGTCTTAGGGTTATATGAATGAGTAATCTACACCTTTTTGTTTGACTAAGAAAGCCCTTTGTATGTTACCAAAATATGTTTTATAACAAGTATACGTGTTATTGTTGCATTAGGCTTGTCAGATGGGAGCAACGCCTTGTAGATTGGATAAGTGGATTTCTAGTCGTAAATAATGATTTGGGTCCTGTGGCAGTTGCTGTTGGAGCCAGGTTGCCTGTTGGAGCTCTCCAAAAAGGCAGGCAAGTATATGTTTTAATGTAGTATTGACGTGGAGTATCTACTTCGAGCTTTGAGACCAATGATGCAATGTATTTCTTAGAAGTAAAGCAACTTAGTGGAGTTGATATAGTATTATCATCATATGGATGCCATTGATGTAAGTAAATGACTGAATGGTCTGTAGTACTAACTATCTTCATGATAAGAGAATTGATTTAGGAGATTTCCAACTGCATGGTGATGAATGTTGACCATGATGAAAATCCATAGCATCATGAAGAGAGAATCAGGAGGTCGGCAGGCATCTATAAGGAGTAATACTGGAAATTGAAGTAGTTTCATAATGGTATCCTTTGTTTGTGTTTGTGAAGTATTGAATCTGACTATCAATATCCAGGGACACTTTCCCTCCAATTGTTGGATGGGAAAAGGAAACTAACCAGCAGTTATAGAATGAGGCTTGAGTAAAGATTTGTGGTGTTGATTGTGTGGTTTTGCATTTTAGAAAGTTGTTTCTGTGCTTCATAGGAGATTTTCAGTAACAGTTGTAGCAAATTGTATTATGGTTTCCTTTCTTAAGGATGGTATATAACTATATGTTTATTTTATGCTTGTACATTCAGAGCTTCCTTTTGCAACATCAAATCTACATTTTT
Source organism: Elaeis guineensis (assembly GCF_000442705.2). Lineage (NCBI taxonomy): Eukaryota > Viridiplantae > Streptophyta > Magnoliopsida > Arecales > Arecaceae > Elaeis > Elaeis guineensis. The sequence goes on from NC_025993.2 coordinate 134,787,940, forward strand.
GTTGGTTCAATTGCAGAAAGTCACTTGCATATGCTGCAGTCATTTGTCTGAAATGGGAACTGCCATCTATGAATGATTAAATGATTTTCAGAAATAAGTCTTAAGTTTCCTGATTTCAGAACTTTTGGATATGCAGTCAAAACTGATAATGCGCTTCCTGCTTGTATTAGTATCCAATGGATGAAGTGGTTTATTGCAAATAACCAAACATATGGAAATTATAGAATATTCTAATTACTTTTCTTAGGAAGGAGAAAAAGATGAAGAATAAAAAATAAGAGTAAACAAGCATTTAGGGAATTCATCAACTTTGATATTTGATTTTATAAATGTGTGGACCATGTAGCTACTGAAGAGTATGCTATGGGAAATGATAACTTGATTAGATTTTCTGGATCGAACTCCTATAATGGAACCTTTTTGTTCTTGAAAGTAAGGGTTTAGGTAGAATGAAATTTGAATATTGTAACTAAAAAGGGTTGCTTTGAATTATCTTTGATAACCCAAGATGACACATTTAGAGGATGATATCATGACAAATGCTCAAGACCACTCATTTAGGGGACCCTTCAGTTCTTATGTAACTTATAATGTTGACTCTGTTGACTCCTGGATATTACAAAGTGCAACATGACAATTTTTCACACTCTGAAAATAGAGTAGCTTTGTTATTTTAGTTTGGAGTATTGATGCTTTGAGATTTTTAATTGCCACGAGATAGTCATTCTTAGTCTGCAATTCAATATATACATATGCAATTTCCTTATATTTTATGCCAGGTTTCACTGTCTTTTTTTAAAAAAAAAAAAGTTGTTGAAGAATTAGACATATGTGGGAAGCAGACAGCCAAGTTTATTGGTAATATTGTGCTATATGAAAGTTATGGGAATGATGTTGAAAGGGTTAATGGCCCAATGAAAGTAGTCTCAAAAAAAAAAAGCTTCTGTTAACATTTATTGGACAACTAGGAAAAAGATTTTTTTGAGGCCTTCCAGAATACAGCATGAGGAATTTTGTTGCTATTAGGTTCAAATTTTATAAAGAAATTTGAGGGAATATGCTACACACAAGACTGATGGTTTAGCAAGTATATCATAGTGAGCTTTTGTATCTCTATCTTGGAGATGACTTATTCACCTGTTACCACTGCACTACATATAAATTGAATATTATCATTCTTGTATCCTTAAGATGGCTTCACGACTTAATGTGATTTTGTCTACTTTTTCAAGACTTATTTCATGTGATATGCTTATCATTTTATAGACACTGAAAGTAAGGAAAGGATAAAATCATTCAAGTTTGGAAATATGTGGTCCTTGAACTAGGGTTACCAAGATCCTGTTTCTATGTAGTCAGGGTACAATGGCTTATAGTTGTGGGCAATTAGGATTTAATAAAAAGGATTTAATTTAAACTTAAGTTGTGATATACATGGAAAGTTTGGAGTTTGAGAACCAAAGAAAAAGGCCTTCCGGAATGTGATTTTAAATTTGTTACTAGGATTTGACCTTTTTGGTGTTTTCGAGTTGGCAAGTAACCATTGAAGGAAAAAAGGGTAGAATAATGAAACCTTGGTTAAAGATAAGATCATTGTAGGCAGTTGTAAGAGTTTAGAATTTTCTAGATGAACATATCATGATGGTACCTTTCCTTCCATACTTTTCCTTCTATGATATGCTAAAAATAGATCTGGTTAGAGTTGAATTGAAAATTTTGGACTGCTTGTTTTTATTGTAAAAGGCAAAAATCAAATGGCATAGTTTGAGATTGTGAAAACTGAGTATGCTTATTTGACATTTGGATGATGCAAGTCTTCTGGTATGGTTGCCCGACTTTTGCTTCTTCCAAGATTTTTGACTCAGTTGTACCAGGAAATGGGTTAAAGATTTCTAGGAATTTTGATTATATGCGAGATTTGGGAATGCATAGTAGTACAAAATATGCCTTTAACATAAAAATGGAAGAAGAAAGAAGTGGACCAACAAAAGCATTAGGTTGATTAGTCTTTTAAGCAACCTGTCTACCATGATGACTAATGTTTTTGCTAAGCAACGGGAAGATTTTTTGATTTTCTTTATCAATTATCACATTCCCTTTGCAAGATTCTTTCATCAGTGACCTGTCTGTCTTCAATTAAGTGTTATTTATCAGGTTTATCAACTCTCAAAAAGGAGAGTCAAGAAAATGGTATATTTTGTGATATTGAAGCATATGAGAAGGTGGCATGCATGCTTCTTAAATATCTATGTTTCATAGATTCATTTTGAAGGGAAGAGGGAGATTTGGATAAATTCAGTGTCCTGATTCTCCCTGTCAATTAGTCTTCCCTAAATACAGGTTGACTGGATGTGCAAGGTAATTAGTTCCTGCCTTTAATTTTTTAGAGCACAAATGAAGTACCAGCAGCTTCTAAAGCAGTGGAAACTGAATCAGTGATGTCTTTCCAGATAATTTAAACACAACCAGTTAAGACTTTTGCTCAATTAAATAGATGTTCATGCATGAGAAAGAAATAGATGACCTTGTGAATAACCTTCCTCTATGTATGATATTATTTAAAGCAAAACAAGAAACATAACTGGTTGCATTTTGTATGTGATTTGACTTTTAGAATCGTATGCTCAATAGTTCATCATCGTTGTCATTATTATTATTGTGGTTGGTAGCTGTCACAGTGAACTACTCTCTCTCTCTCTCTCTCTCTGTGGTTTTTTTGGTAGTGATGGGGGTGGTATTGGTGGTTTTGGCCTTCCTTCTTTCTTTCTTTTTTTTTCTTTTTGTTTGGTTTTTCAGTCGGGTGGGGAGGGGGGGGATGGATTTGGTTAGCTATGTTTATTGGGCTTTGCTGGTCAGGATCACATCTTGAGACATGGCCAACACTGGGTGGTGTAATGTTTCACTCTCTTGATTCACTCCCTTTTGATGGCCATCTTCAATAGGATTTTTTTTTTTTTTTTTTGAATTCAGTGCTTGCATCAACAATTGCTTGACTAAACAATTTTCTTGCAGGATGAGGAGGATGAATACGACAGAACAGCAATTGGCATGGAGAATGCTGGAGATCGGTTGTATATGAGGGATGTCACAGATCATGGCCCTCGCATAAATTTCCACACTCTAGTTCCTGATTTTCCTGCGGATTCCTATGAGGAGAGCCATGATTTTCACAGGGATCCACGTGCAGATCACTTTGCTGCAAGCGTAAGGCTCAAAGAAGATGAGAAAGCTGCAGTTAACTGCCATTCCCTTCAAACTCATGATAGCAGAGAGCCTGCTGTAGATTTACAAGTTAAGATAGCCGAGGATGATACAATTTAAAGCCCATCCTGAAAAGAAAAAAGGAACAGAACGATTCAAAGCCGAAAAAAACGTGTTAGGTTTGATCCTGGATGTAAAGATGTCGATGCTGAGGTGAATGAAGAATGTGAAGGCCTTCGCACGGTTCCACAGTTTTATGAAAACTGCTGAAGCCACTGAAATGTCGATCCCTGAAGAGTCCTGTGGGGTTCCTGATTATATAAGAAATCCCTCCAAGTATACCCGCTATACTTTTGACTCATCAGAGGAGGTTGATGACAAAATTAACGGGCAGGCTTTTGCAGACTTTTGTAACTTGGTGAAGAGGTCAAACCCTGATCGGATGCAGCCTGAGTTTCCTGTGGAACTTCCAAAGTCTGTGATATTCACCCCTCGAAAGAAAGCTGCTGATGCTATGGCGGTGGATGATAGCTTGGAAAATACTCGGGACTCTTCTAGAGAGTTAGGTCTGGTATCAGTTTGTTCCACAGGCATTGCTGCAGAGGACCAAGAGAGTGATGCATGTGATATGGAGGAAGATGATATGGAAGAGTCTACGGTAGCAGCCAGTATCAGCTCAAGGAAGGTAGGTCGCACATATCGGACAAAGTCAGCATCAGATGATACTACTTGATTGTTCTGTTGTACCGAACCGTTGTAGGCTGATACATGCGTTCAGCGATGTCATAATCAGCACGTTAGGTCACAGGGTTGAGATGTCCATTATGTAAGATAATGTCCATTTAGTAATGTAACTCTATTTTTCTTTTTGGCCCCTCTCTCACTGAGTTCCTTGGCAATGGATCACGAATGCCCTGGATTCAAACATAAAACATGTTTATTTCATCAATCTTTCTCGTGTTATTATGGTAGACTATTGCAGATTCAATTTCTCTGGTGTGTGTTACATGGCATACATTGTGACTTTTGGATGCTAAACCTTTTCTATTTGAAGGGAAGCCTCTGGGTCCTGCATAATTTGGTTGGTCTTATAATTATTTGCATCTCTATACTTCATGAATAGCAAAAGACTGTAAACAAAGTCTGGAGCGGTTCGGTTCGGACTAAAGGCCATCATCCATTACAGCCATTGCGGTTTAATCTTAGGAGGAGTCTTATTCCGATTTCAAGGTGGAATGAGAATGATTCAATCTGTATAGAACTCAATTCTTACTCTCTTCTATGGTTCAAATTTTCATTCTGATTTTGATTTCGGTTACGAACCAAATGCTTCGAAGGATTTGGCCATTTCGATTCTGATTCCAAATTATTTCGATTTTATTTTCATTTCAATTTTGGTTACGAATTAAACACTCCCTTAGATTATCCTGATCATCACTATGACATGAATGAGAAGTAAAGTATAGATAAGAACCATATTTGTCGTTCGGGGAAGCAAGAAGCAAAGGAACAAATATATCTAGGAAGAAAATAATAATAATAATTCATTCTCAATAAATATAAGAAAAAATTATAGAGATATTTTTGAAAATTTGCATCATTTATATTTAAATATGAAATTTTAAAAAAATATCAATTAACTATTAAAATTTTAAATTCGTCGTAATATAGCTGAGCTGTCTATCTCTATTACAAAACATTATTATGTGAGGATTATATGATAACTAATTTTATAGCGAGGGATTATTGTTTAGTAGGGAGCAGAAGGAAGGAAGAGTAGTGTTTTGAGATCTGTGCTAGTGAATGAATGATAAATACAATGCATTGACATATATACAAGTAGATAGATGATAAAAGATAGAGCTTTAAGAGTCGTGCAAATGGATGAAAGGTAAAAGATAGATTGCTTTGAGAGTTGTATAGATGAATGAATGATGAAGGATGGAGAAATTAAAATCCGTATAAGTGGATGAACAGCAAAGGATTGACCACTTCAAAAATCCATTTAAGCAGATGAAGTGTTTTGAGGTCCATATAGATAGATGAATGATAGAGGATGAAATGCTCTGAAATCTATGTATATATGACGTAGCCTAGGTCATGTTTCGATAGAAAGAGAAAAAAAACGCATGAAATAAGAAAATAGCAAAAGAAGAAGAAGCTCTCTTTTCTGGAGTTTTGATTCAATAATCACAAAATAAACAAAAACTCTAATTATAATGATAGCCAAGAGGCCTTATTTATAGAGTAAAAGCCCTAACCTAATAGCAAAAGGACTCTGAAACAAAATAAGAAAAAGATTAACATAAGGATTGTAACTCCCAATTCGATTAAGATTCTTTCGGACTTCCATTGATCTGTCAAACAATAGAATTAGGCTCCAAAATTTTGAGTAGCGGCGAAGCTATCTTGACCTGTTCTAGTATAGTAGTATCAAAATCGATAGGGTTAGGTGCAATCAACCCAGTTTCTTGACCTTTTGGATTCGTTTCTTCAAATCAAGGTATCTTCCGGCTAAGACATCGCGTCATAATCCCCAAGCTAAAAGGAACTCATCCTCGAGTTTGAAGAATCCAATAATTTCTGCAAGGGTAATTATTAGAAGGTTGATGCTGGTCTCTGGCTTTGGTGTAAGCAGATCTTCCTTCGTCATCGGTGCCAAAATAATTTTCTGACGGTTCTTTCAAGATGTATAGATATTCTGGTGACCATCATAGGTAATGATACAATCATACTGCCAAGACCTCTCTAAAAGCAGATGATAAGTATTCATGACAATGATGTCTAATCAAACTTTATCAAAGTACTTTTATCCAATAGAAAATGATACAAGGCACTGACTATCGACAATCACTTTGCTCTCTTTTCAAAACCATGATAGTTTGTAAGGTTGATGATGCTTTTTGATTGCTAGATTCAGCTTCAAAATAGTTTCCTAGGAGATGATGTTCTCGCAGCTATCTCCATCGATGATGATCTTACGGACATTTTTCTCAATGGCGCAGCATATGTGAAAGATATTAGTCCATCTCCTATCTTTTTCCTCTTTCTTGGGAGCAAGCAGGCTCTTTCGAATAACTAGAGCCTCTCTTCTATCCCTAAACAATAGAAAATCAGCCTCCTTGCCTTCTTCATCACAGGTAGGCTCTTGATCCTCATTAGATGGCTCATCTTTTTCGATTGGCAACTGCTTTTCGGGCCATATCCGATAGGCTTTTTACACTCACTATGCACATGCCCGATCTTACGACAATTGTAGCACCACAACGTAAATGATCCCACTAAGATTGACTTTGAGGACCTTGTATCAATAGCACCACGAACAAGAGGGGTAGAAGCTGGGTTATGCTGCATATCTCTTTGATTATCTGATGCCTGATTATTCTGTAGGAAACGATCAGGCCTAGGCATAGGCCTTCATCACAATTGCTCCTCAGTAATCAAGGCTCAGTGGTAAGCTTCCTTGACCATCCATAGGGAATGGAGCCTCAAAACATCTTGGATTTGTTGCTATAGTCAACCAAGGTACCTCACCACTATTTGCTCCTCGCTCTCCGCCAGATCATTTCTGGTGACCAGTTAGTACAACTTCTCTATATAATCTTCCATAGATCTAGGCCCTTATCGGAGATTTTTATAGATGCTGGTACAGGGACTGCATGCAGTTGAAGGATAAGAATTGCTTCCTCAATATCTTTTTCATCTTCTCCCAATCTTGGATCTTGGGCTTGCCTCTGTGCTCTCTGGTCTTCTTTAGCTGTTGCCACCAAGTAAAAGCTCAACCTGTCAACTATAGCACGATGAGCTTCAGCTTCTTGTCATCAGGATCTCCTTATACTTGAAGATACACTCGATCTGATTTAGTCAATCAAAAAGTACCTCCATTTATAGACTATCTAAATATTCAGATAGATCTATTCTAATGGTATCATACTAGCGGTTTGGATACTTAAATGAATTGTGTTGTCCAGAGGTAGCAACCCAAAGGGGGGGTGAATTGGGTTCTTTGAAAATTTTAACCAAATTAAGCCCTAAGACAATTATATGTTTCTAATTAAATCAATTCAAGTGGTTGTGAAGTGTATATTTAAAGAAGCAGTGAAATCAAGACACACGATATGCTACACAAGAGTTAAATCAAAGTTAAGCAAATAATAAAATAAGTAAAGTAAGAAGCAAAGGAACAACACAAACACACAAAGATTTATTGTAGTTTGGTGCAATCCTGCACCTACATCTACTCCCCAAGCTTTTCTCGAAAATTCTATTATAATCACTCTGATTACAGTGTATTTATTTTTTTTGAGCTCATAAACAAATTCAATTGATTTTTCAGGAGCACTAACCATAACCTTACATCGATAGTTTTTCAAGCTCACTATCAATCCAGTTGATTTTTTAGGCTCACCAACTAAAATCTTATACCAATAATTTTTCAGACTCACTATCACCCCAATTGATTTTTCGGTCTCACCAATCAAAATCTGTAATGTCTAATTTCGAACTTAGACAGATCTTTACTCTAAGTTTCTTTTCCTAAAGAAATTTGTAAAGAAATCAAAATACAAGGTATACAATTTTAGCACAAAAGAAATAGAAAATAAAAACTCTTTTGAAGCAAGGAGAAGGAGCTGAATGATTGATCTTTTAAGGCTTTGTCTTCTCTTCTTTGAAGCTTGAGAGGATGTAGAAATGATGAAGCTGAATACTCTTGAAAGTTCTCTAAATTTGGTGCTCAATTTCTTCTCTTTTCTTTCCCTTCAAGAATATTCAATAGAGCTCTCACAAATTGAAGATTTTTCTCTCTTAATCCACTAGCCTCCTTTTTCTTTTGATTCTTCACCTTTTAATAGACTTCACAATGGCTGGAGAAGGAGTTTGGACCATTGAAGGATTTGAACTAGCCATTGGAGTAGAGAAATAGCCATTAGAAAAGTATAGAAAACTAATCATTATAGTCTGTCCTATGCTTGGGGTCGACTCCATTTCTCTTAGGGTCGACTCCAATTGCCTACAAATCGATTCAAATTTCTGATAAGTCGGCTCAGCCACATGATCTAAAAACTATTTTCTATCTTCTGAGATTGAGTCAGCTCGGATCTTCTTCGAGTCGACTCATCTGCATACTAGTATTCTTCCAACATGCCAAAGTCGACTCTTCTTCATCAGGAGTCGACTCCTCTTGGCCAAGCATGGAAAAATTTATTCTTTGAAGTATTTTGGCTTGGCAACTAGAGAAGATCTTTTCAATGGGATATTTCTTCAATTTGAACACTTGAAACTTATCTTTTGAGTTAAAATATGTTTAAAATATTCTTTTTTTTTTCAAAAATCAATTTGAATTCACAAACTAATGGCTCTCACTCTTTTTGAATGAATATGATATTTTAATCAGATTTTCAAATAAATGCTTTTAAGCTTTAGGAGAAATAGAGCTTTTCAAGGATTGGACAATGAAATTAAGCATAACATTTAATTTAATATTTGTTCGCTTCTTTTCTTAATAAATTTTAGTCAATTGAGTTTGGAAAAAGTAAGTATCGAGGATATATGGAGCAAATAATGGTATCAAAGCAAATGAGAATTATATTTTCAAATTCATTTCTTGAGTATAAATTATTTTGATACAAATAATTTATAAAGATTTCTCATTTCACATTAAAATTTCAGTATCATATTCTGACTTGCAAATATGTTTTCAAAATTAGATTTGAAAATTCATTTCTTGGAGTAAGAATATGCTTAAATTCAGTTTTAACTCCAACTTATCAAGAATGATTAAGCAATCAAATTATGTAAGTCAACTTGAATAGTTAAAAACAAATGAAGACTCAAATTAAGAAAATCACAAAGTAATTGATAAGAATTTAAGTTCAAAATTTAATTTCTTTTAACACAAATTAATTTGAGTTTTCAATCAAATCAAGATAATATTCAGCAAACACCTCTCCCTCTATTTTGAGATTCAATACTAGAAAATTTATTTTCTTTTTGATATGTTAACAATATTTTTTCCTCTTTATTTTTTAAATTAAACACATTTAACGTGAATTTCACCAATACCAAATTTAACCTTTAAATTCAGATTATCTAATTTTTAAATTTAGATTTTCAAATTCAAACATATTTTCAATTAGATGAATATTTCTTTCTTAATATTTTCTCCCCCTTTGTTTTGCAAGCTAAGCCAATGAAATTTAAATAAAATTGATTCTTTAATCAAATTTTTAAGCATATATCTTCCCTTTTTTTAATCAAAATAAATGATGCAAGTAAATTTTCAAACTTAGAGAAATTTTTTTGGCTTTAAGAATTCTAAAATATAGAGCTTTTCAAGACTAAAGATTTTGAATAGATCATTCAAAACAAACCACAGGACGTATTTAGTTTTTCAAAAAATCATTTCTTCTTTTTCTTAAGAAACATTAATTAATGTGAACCAAAAGAGTATTAATCTCATAATTTGTCTCAAGATATGATGACAAAGATATATTCATGTAAAACTAGATTTGAGATAAAGCAATCATTTTTCTTTTGCCAAATAATGAATCAATAGGGTGCAAGACAAAATTAATGCTATTGATATCAAGTATGAAAAATATCTCAAAAAGTATCGTCTTGATATCAAACATAAAAAATAATTCAATTTTGGATATCCAATACTTTGAAGAGAAAATGGTAACATCTTTGAAAGGTCTTCTTCACACCAATTGAACTAAAATAAATCAAGATTTTCTTAAGAGATTTGATATCACTTTAAGATTGAAGCAAAACCAATTTTCAAATTCATTGCTTGAAAATGATGTGAAAAAAATATGAAAACATAGTTCAAATTTAATTTGATACCAAGTATGAAAAGCATTTTTCAAGTTTGTTTATGCAAAGTATTTTTCAAATTGAGCTTGATACCATTAATTGTCAAAAGATCAATCTAAGTATTATAGAATACAAATATTCACAATAATTTTTTTTAATAGGTAATTAGTGATTTTCAAAAATAAGTTAATAGAGAAAATAGATCAGGACAAGCAAAGTATAAATAATCATCAATAATTTTTACTTTTATTGAGTTTTCAAAATAAGTTTTCTTTTAATATTCTAATAATATTTTTTTCTCTCATTTTTCATAATAAATGCTAGAAAATTTGTTTTCTTTTGATTCTCCCATTTTCTTTTCAAATTGTACATATTCATTTTAGAGTATTTTACACTCCCTTAATTTTATAAACAATGCATAATTTCAATCAAATAGATGTACACAAATGTAAGCATCATCAAACATACTCAATTTTCAAAAGAAAATCAGATTACAATATATTAGTACATTCAAAATGTATGAGAGTTACATGGACCAAAAAGATGATTGCTAGGGATACTAATGCACTAAAAAAAAATCTAGCATCATGAATTGACTCCCTAGGTCCAAGAGTCAACTCCTCACTATAAAAAAATAGTTCAAGAAGTTTTGATCCAAAGAATAATGATTCAAATGAAATATGGATCAATGGCAAATCAAATCAATGATCAAGAAAATATTCAAATCAATTTGGGAGATAAAAAATTAATCAATTAGGGGTATCATAATCCATCAAATCAAATAAGATTAAATCAAGGGGATACTAGATAATCTCTCTATGAGTTTTGCTTGAACTAGAGAGTTTTGCAAATCCTTAGGGGTTTAGCCTAAGATGCAATGCAAAACATTAAGCATATAATCTTTTATGAGTAGATGACTCATTTTTAAAGTTCTTAGTTCATGCCATTTTAGGAGATTTCAATGATTATTTGTGTTATGGAATTGTCAAAAATTTAATTTGTAATTTTTGTATACAAGTAATACATTATCTAATCAAGCTTATTTTAATTTAATTTAAATATTTAAGAAATAAAATGATATAGGGAAGCTAAAAGATCATGCTAAATTTAAGAGAATTTAAGCTCATATCAACTCAATAAGAAGCATAAAAGAGAGTATGTTGATTTTTGAATTTTATACATAATCAAAATATTCAAATCATGGAACATATGTTGAAAATTATGTCTCAAAATCAATCGTCAGTCTGTTGACGGTTTAGCTTATTATTGTAATTGCATATAAATTATTGAATTAATAAATATTATTTAATTTTTTCATCACTATGTACATTTTATTTTAAACTTTTTTATATGATGAAGTCTTTAGGACTATTTGATTCGATATAGGAGGATATATCGTTTAGTTTTAAATCTTAAATTCACAATCAAATAATATACTATTATTAGAATGATAGCTATATCAAGTATAGGTCATTATATGCCATGTATGTTGGTTGTCCTCTTAACTAAGGAGTATGGAGACACTGACATGCAAGTGAGATGTAGGAGTACATCTCACTGAATATGACCAACTGCTGAGCACTCTACTGTCAAAAGTAGCTCACGATGGATATGAGTATAAATATCCCTCCGATCTGAGATCACCACGGTGACTTGCAAGCAACTCACTGTGCTTTAGTGTTGGACTATCTAAATTTTTAATTCAGTGATGAAAAATTTTTGAGCACAGTCAAGTACTTGAGAAGTCGGTGTGTGAGTCAGGATGAAATTAATCCCTCCGAATAAGTAGGAGTTAATGTATCAGTATGTTTCAATTCAGTAAACTTCGATCGGGATAGTCCATGTGATAGATTTTAAAAATTGAAATACAATGTGGATGATCATATCAGAGTTGATAATTAAATCCTAGGTCATCTTGAGTATTTGGATCAAAGAGATGAATTATACAGTAATCATATGTCAATAGGTTCTTGAATGATACTTCGTAATCTTTCGACCTATTCGGACGTCGGGTATCATTGCTAGATGGTCACTTTGATTGGTATAGAAAGATTATTTCTATACTACCGACTTAGATTCAAACCTATGATATCACACTCAAAAAAAATTTCTAACTGATCATATGGTTGATTGATGATTAAAAATCATTCCAGGATAAAATAGTTAATTTGATTAATGATTAATCCTGTGTAAAAGTTGTAATAAATTAATTCGCTAATTGTTGATGAATTATAGAAGGATTGATTAGTAATTAGATTATTAATTAACTCAATTTAATTGAGTATTGAGATTTGGATCAAATCTAATTGAATAGAATTCAATTTGATGTGATCTGATTAGGTTATAAGATGACCTAATCGCTAAGGATGTTCGATTCCTGATTTGATTAGGACTTGAGCTCGATTAATTTTTGATTTGATTAAAATTTATTTGAAACTATTTACTACCTAATTAGATTAGATTTAGTGATTCAATTGGCTCTAACCTAATTTGATTGAGTTAAGAATCCTATTGGATGAGAAAATAATTCAAATTCCTTGCGTCTCTTTTCTTTGCATCCTCTTATTCTTCACACGAAATTTTTTTTTTTACATGAATTTTTCTCATACCCAGAAGCTTTTTCATGTCCACATCTATTTTTTTTTAAATTAAAAATTGGTTAGTTTAAATTTGAGTTCAAATGTGTTTGAATTTGAATGAAAATCTAGAGTCCAAATTGAGTTGGACTCTTCTCTTCACGCCATCACCTTTCTCCACGCATAAAGTATTTTTGCATGAGATTTTTTATGCCATTCTAATGTTGGTAACCCCTCTCTAAGTTTATAATATGAAGATAAAATTTAGTTCAAAATTTAATTCAAATTTGATTTGAATTGATGATAAGGATCAACCAACGTTTGAAATTGAATCGAAACTACCTTTTTCTTATCTTTATCTTCTATAGGATGCCATCCTTAAGAAGGGATCAGTTTTGTATGAAATTAGAAGTAATTTAAAGCATGAGAAATTAGAGAGTTGGGGTGTGAAAAGTTGAGAATGGGTTGGGCTTCCGTGCATGAGAAACATAGGAAGTGTTCTTCCTCTCGGGCGTAAGGTGTAGGGTCTAGGGTTTCAACTCTAGATTTTGTAAGAAGAAAAATACAAGAGTGAGTCTCGTTCAATCCCTCACACCATCACCTCCTTTTAAAGCTTCATCTTTTAATCTAAAAGAGTCCGAGAAATCCAAAGAAAGGAACTTGGATCAGTCATCTAGAGCCTTCGATGCGAGCTAGCACTCCCGTGAAGAAAGATCCGATTAGGGCTTCGGGTGGATGATCTATAGAGGCCGGATGATTTATGCAGCTACTCGATATCAGTGAGAGCTTCATACCATATCTATCAGTAGTGGAGGTCATCGATCTATAAAAAGGTGATGAGTTCTAAACTCAATCGATGTGATCTAAAGGTTAGATCAAATTCAAGACATCGATGTGATCAATGCAGTTTTTTATTTTATATCAGATTTTATATGTAAATTTTTTATATCATAGATCTTTAATTAATAGTTTAGATCTGATTCAAGATATGTTTAGAAGATTAAAGTGTTTAATCTTTTATTTTTCGTTATAAAATTTTAAAAATACATATTTTGAACTACCCATTTTTTCTTCAATTGGTATCAGAGTTCGGTTTCTTATGATATAATTTTTTTGTATATAACATAATATTATATATATTTAGATCTATAATTTAATTTAAATTAGATCTGATATATAATATTTAGATCTAAAATTAATTTTAGATTGATCGCACAAACTGATATAAGGTTGTCCTGCTGTAAGGTTTATCCCTTACAGTGTAAAGGTTGTTATAGTTTATGCTGATCTTTATAAAATTAGATTTTAATCATTTAGATTAGATCTAAATAATTAATTTAGAATTTGAGTAGTATAGTAATTTGATTGGATAAATCCTCATAGCCATCCGATCATAGAAGAAATGAGGGTTTCACAACTCTATTTACCTATTCGATGGGATCTCCTATGGCGTGTAGGAGTACTGCGCAATCTTTTCTATGATGATGAACAATGAAAAAATTTTAAAATTTTATTTTAGATCTAAAATAATATATATTAGATTTAAAATTAATATTTTGATCATTAGATGATTGGTTATAAAAATATTTTATAAAATTAAAAATTATTTTCAAACATCGAACTCGAACCCATGTCAGCCCCAAACTTAATTGAGAATTAAGCGATCTAGATTTAAGAATCAAAGATCTAAGATATTAATTTCATAATTCATGGGTTAATGGATTAGCTCGAGTTAAGTTCATTTAACTGGATTAGACCTAGGGTCAGAAATCATTGATAATAGATCATGTTAGTAATTGATCAAATCTAATTAAAAATTAATTCTGATTGGATTAATTTCTTCTCTTGATTAATTTTAATAGTTGTTGTTGGTCAAGTTCATATCTTTGATTAGACCAATATGGACTTTGATCGTAGCTCCATGGTTGAACCCAAGTCTATAATTTGATCAAATTGAAAATGACTAACCAGTTGGTGTCTAAGGTAAGTATAGTAGCTTTGATTGGTGGTTATTAATTGAGAGCTATTCGCATAGATTGAATCTATGTCAAGTTAATGGCATATCTCTCTCATCGATCTCACTTATGTGGCCAAGATGGTGAATCATATTTTGATTAGTTCACTTACTGATTGGGGTTGACCCATGCTAACTAGAAAATCAGTATGACTGATTTAGATGCCCTTAGTTCAACTTGTCTTGAGTCTTCTTCATGATTTGGTGAAGTCAGTTGGAAGATTTATGACTGGTTGGCTGGACCAGCTTATGCATGATCTTCTTTAATCTAACTTGGTGAAGTCAGTGAGAGGATTAAGATTAACTGATCAAATCTTTCTTCATCTCTCAATTCAACCAATTAAATTTTCTAAAATTATTAGATCTTTAAAAATAAAATAATTATAGTGATAACTAGATTATAGCCTCCTATTAAATTGGGTGATAATGAATTCAACAATTTAGATGATCATTGGAGGCACTACATGTCTGGTGCTCATCTGACTATCGGAATTATCATTCATAATATTTTGATTTAGTTATATTTTTTTAATGATGGTCAGGTTGGCTGAGCCACACTGAGGCCTGGTCACTCATTTGTTAGATACACTAAATTTGGCATGTTAATGGTTGGACCTAATTAGAACTTTCAGTGGAGGTGCCACACGCCTACTAAAGAGGTGTCTAGGGCAAAATTGAATCATAAAACTTGTTTAGTAAAATAATTGGTTAAGAACCTATCCATAGGTATATAGGAGTTGGTCGAGCCACACTCAAGCCCATGTGCAGCCCATGTGGATTCTAGTACCATTAAAAAATTAGTATGATTTTTTAAATTGGAGGTAGAGACTACTAATTCGAATAAAATAGTGAAAGAACCTTTAGACTAAAAGTTATATCTTTAAGCTTAATTAATTCATATACTAATTAAGTTTTAATTTTTTTTGCAGTTATGGCCACCACCTTGTCGCTCTAATCACTATTAGATAGTGATAAATTGATGGGATCAAATTTCGATAGCTAGTATTAAAAATTCAAAATAGTCCTGGAACATGAACGAATCTTATATGTGTTGACAGATCCGACACCCGAGAAGCTAGCTTCGAATGTGCGTAGCACGGTTAGAAACACTTATCAGAAGTAGCTCAACGATCGAACTACGATTCGTTGTATTATGCTGACTACAATGAATGATGAGTTCAGCCATCATTTTTGAGAATGCTCAGCCACAGGACATGTTGCAAATGTTGAATGAGTCCTTTGGTATACCTAACGATGTTGAGAGGCACAAGATTAGTTGTGTCATCTTCAATGCTCAAATGAGGGAAGGAGCATTAGTCATCGATCATGTACTGTACATGATTGAGATGATTAAGCGCTTAAGCAAGCTTGACTTTTTTTTGCATGAGCAGTTGGAGAAAGATGCCATTTTAAACTCTCTGTCCAAGTCCTACCTCCCTTTTCTTACTCATTTTCGAATGACAAAGCCTGCGGTCAACTATCACGATTTACTGGGCTTGCTACAGAACTTTGAGAAGAATCACCAGCTCCACAAGGAGTCGGTGAATGTTGTGAGAGGATCTTTTTCTGGACATCGATCCTTTATAAAAGGAAAGAAGAACAAGAAGAACAAGAAAAGGATGTAAAGTGCTGGGCACTCAAGCCCAGTTAGACCAAAAATTCAAGTCTGATCAAAGTCAGATGGAATGCTTCTACTGCAAGAAGCAGGGGCACTAGAAGAGAAATTATCTTCAGTACATTGTCTTCTTCGATCTGAACAGACCGAGAAAGAAGCAAGTTGTTGCTCAATAAGGTAATTATATGATAACACCTTGTAATTTTTCAATTTGTGATTCTATTACCTAAGTATTAGATACTGAAAACCCTTTTAATATTTGTAATTCATTGCAGGGTCTGTAGGTCAGTAGGAGATTTGAAGAAAGTGAAGGATTCCTTAATGTTAGCGATGGAAAACTAGTTCTAGTGTTAGGGACTATTAAGCTTGTATTCAAATCCAATATAATTATTCCTAGTGAATGTCATTTTTATCCTTCTTTTTTATTAAATATTATTTCTGTAGGCTTCTTAGTCATATACGATTATAAAATTTTAATAAAAGAAAATAATTTTAATATCATTATGAATTGTGTTAATATGATGAATGGACAGCTAAACAATGGTATTTACATATTGTCACAACCTGTTAGTATAATGTACACATCCAGCAAATGCTCTAGAATTAGTAATGTCTCCAATATCTACCTTTGGCACTATAGGTTAGATCATATTAACAAGAACAGAATAAACAGATTGACACAAGAGAGAATCCTCAAAGTCAGTGATTGTGAATCACTTCCAACTTGTGAGTTCTGTCTTCTTGAAAAAATAACTAAGTCATCTTTTACTAGAAAAGGTGAGTAAGCCAGTGAAGTTCTAGGTCTGATATATACTGATGTATGTGGATCGATGAACACCAGTACTAGAGATAGATATTATTATTTCATTATATTTACAGATGACCTATCAAGGTATGGACACATCTATTTAATGACACAAGTCAGAATCGTTTGAAATGTTCAAATAATTTCGTAATAAAGTAGAAAAATAAACTGAGAAGAGTATTAAAACTCTTCGATCCGATCGAGAAGGAGAATACCTCTCCAGTAAGTTTCTGATATATTTAGAAGAGAATGAGATTCTTTTGCAATAGACCCCTTCTAGAATACCACAGTATAATGGTGTATCAAAAAAGAGGAATCGAATCCTGTTAGATATGATTCGATCCATGATGGGCTTTACAGGTCTGTCGATCTCCTTTTGGAGATATACACTCGAGTTGGCTAATTATATTTTAAATAAAATTTCAAGTAAGTCCGTAAGTAAAACACCACATGAGATGTAGATAGGGCGTAAGCCAGCACTCTCTCACCTCAGGATTTGAGGATGTCCAGCTTATGTCAAACATTTAAAAACTGACAAGCTTGAACCTAGGTCTAACAAGTATCTATTTATAGCGTACCCAAAAAAGACCAAAGGATATTACTTCTAATTGGCTGACGAACAGAAGGTGTTCATTAGTAATAGGGCAGTCTTTCTAGAAAAAAAATTATTGAGAAAAAAACTAATGCCTCAAAGATTAAACTTGATAAAATTCGATCGGTAGAAGAATCGACACAATCTAGTAAACTTATAGAGTTGGACTTGATTAGATCTATAATACCCGACCCACTTGGGCCTTAAACACAGCCCACAAAGCCTAACAAAAAAAAATGAAGAAGACTCCCGTAGGGAGTCTTCTTCTTCTCCCGATCGGCTCCTAATCGGAGTCGGAAACCTCATCGGGGAGGAGTCAAACTCCTCTCCTCTGGCTCTATTTAAAGGGGGGACCTTTCCCCCTTCCTCCCACCATGAAAACTCGAAGCAAAACAGTAAAGATCGTCAGAAATCGCCCGTGAAAACTATCATCGTGCTTGCCGCGATTCCTCATTGGAGAGGTCGTCGGAGCTCGAGGTAAGCATATGGTTCTCTTCCTCTCCTCTCTCCCTTCCTTTCCATGCCAATGTGCATGCTCGCCAGCGATCGGGGTCGCTGGATTTTGTCAAAATAAAAGTTTGATTTTTTTTAGTTTTGGGATGTCGGTGGTTGCCGCCAGCCACGATTTCAGATTCCTTTTGATGGTGGTGCACTCTCCTCCGATCGTCGACCATTTCCGTGCCGGCCGGCTGTCGATCGGCCAACCTTATGAGGGGACCTCACGGTCCCCTATTTCACCTGTTTCGCCCAACAGAGAGCCACGGGAAGAAGAAGAAGAAAGAAAAAAAAGAAAAAGAAAAAAAGAAAAGAAAAGAAAAAGAAAAAAAAGAAAAAAAAAAGAAAAGAAAAAAATGAGAGAAAGTTTCTCTCTCTTCTCTCTCCCTTCAGCCTGAACCATTACTTTCTCTCTCTAAAATTAAACTTTCTCTCTACTTTCTTTCTCTAGACTGTTTCTCTCTCTTGATAGATTTTTCTTTCTCAAAGTCATCTTTCTAAGATTAACATAGTGAAAGACTTCATTTTGATGATTTTGATCGAGCTTAATGAAGGATCCAATCTTAAGTGAGGTTTTGATTTGAGATTTATTTAGATTTAATTTTGAATTAAAATTAATGTAAGAATATAATTTTGGATAATAGGCACTGAAGAATCTCCTAGAAGTTAGTCGATTTATTCGTTCAGTGGTCTATGAAAGGTAACTAATGAATCATCTTCTCGAGATATTTCATATTTATTCTGAAAGTAAATAATTATTCTTTAAAATTATGCATGATTTGTAAAATTATGTTTTGAATAAAAAATGATTCTAAAATATTATAGTTTATTGATTATACATATATTCAATAGAAATTATGATATATTATGATACAAAAGTATTTTGATACAGATCGAATTTATGCTCTTAGTCTAACTATGTTTCAGTGAGCCCCGTCAATGGGGATTATACGTTGATACTCAGTGGATCCTGCCAGTGGGGGTTGTGTGCTGGTATTTAGTGGACCCTGCCAGCGGGGGTTGTGCATTGATATTTAGTGGACCCTGCCAGTGGAAGTTGTGTGCTGGTATTCAGTGGATCCCATCATGGAGGTTAAATGTTGGTCATAATCGAGGCTATTGAGTTATGAATATTTTGATTCGAATCGATTTTATGATTATATTATATGTGAATATTTGAAAAAATTAGATTTGCATTGAATTAGCATGAAATCTATTTTTATGTTTATTCATAGTATTATTTTTAAAAATTATATAAATATCTGAAATATCTAGTTGAGATATTTGTTACTTATTAGGCTGTCTAGCTCATTATCTTTTTTTTTATGTTTTAGATTCAGATAATTAATTGCGAGCATGAAAAATAATTTTGGGATAGAGTTTTTAGAGATGAAATTTAGCATTGTTAACTTTATTGAAGTTAGATCTATTATTTTATTTTTAGTGAAACTTTATTGAATGTAAGGTATTTGATTTAATTATTTAAATTAAAGTTGAATAATAATTATTTAATTTTATTCCACTGTGATGTATTGATATCATGATCAGATGCCTTGTATGTTTGTGGAAAGAGTTCTTCATAAGTATGCGGCGGTTGTCACGACCTTGGACTCACGATCTTGGGATGAGGGTGTGATAATTAATATGGTATTAGAATAATTATTATGATATCAGAGCATAAGTGGATAAACTATATAACGTATAGAATCAGACATGAGTGTAGGTGGGTAGACACTAGGGATATTGGGATAATGACTTATACTGATCATGATATAATTTAAAATTTTAAATTAACACAAGTATACTAGTGGACTGAATCAGAGTGCGCAATGGGAGCATAGTGGTCTGAATTGTTTTCAAACTGATCGGAACAGTAATTTGATTTGATAGATATTATGATGAAAGATCCGATTTTGAAATTAGAGGATGACATGATTTAACATAAAAATAATCTAAATTTTTGAGGACTTAAGCAGAAAAAAAATTCGAGGATGAAATTTATTTTTAGAGGGAAAGAATGCAATACCCGACCCACTTGGGCCTTAAACTCAGCCCACAAAGCCCAACAAAAAAAAATGAAGAAGACTCCCACAGGAAATCTTCTTCTTCTTCCGACCAGCTCCTAATCGAAGTCGGAAACCTCATCGGAGAGGAGTCAAACTCCTCTCCTCCAGCTCTATTTAAGGGGAAGACCTTTTCCCTTTCCTCCCACCATGAAAACTCGAAGCGAAATGACGAAGATCGTCAGAAATCACCCATGAAAACCATCACCGTGCTCGTCACGATTCCTCATCGGAGAGGTCATCGAAGCTCGAGGTAAGCATATGGTTCTCTTCCTCTCCTCTCTCCCTTCCTTCTCGTGCCAACGTGCATGCTCGCCAGTGATCGGGGTCGTCGAATTTTATCAAAATAAAGGTTCAATTTTTTTCTACTTTTTGGGACATCGGTGGTCGCCGCCAACCATGGTTTCGGGTTCCTTTTAATGGCAGTGCACTCTGCTCCAGCCGTCGGCCATTCCTGTGCCAGCCGACCGTCGATCGGCCAACCTTATGAGGGGACCTCACGGTCCCCTGTTTCACCTGTTTCGCCCAAAAGAGAGCCACGGGAAGAAGAAGGAAGAAAAGAAAAAGAAAAAAAAATAAGAAAAGAAAAAGAAAAAAATGAGAGAAAGTTTTTCTCTCTTCTCTCTCCTTTCAGCCTGAACCATTGCTTTCTCTCTCTAGAATTGAACTTTCTCTCTCTACTTTCTCTCTCTCCTTTCTCTCTAGATTGTTTCTCTCTTGATGGATTTTTCTCTCTCAAAGTCATCTTTCTAAGATTAACATAGTGAAAGACTTTCTTTTGATGATTTTGATCGAGCTTAGTGAAGGATCCGATCTTAAGTGAGATTTTAATTTAAAATTTATTTAAATTTAATTTTGAATTAAAATTAATATAAAAATATAATTTTGGATAATAGGTACTGAAGAATCTCTTAAAAGTTAGTCAATCTATTCGTTCAGTGATCTGTGAAAGGTAAATAATGAATCATCTTCTCGAGATATTTCATATTTATTTTAAAAGTAAATAATTATTCTTTGAAATTATACATGATTTATAAAATTATGTTTTGAACGAAAAGTAATTCTGAAATATTATAGTTTATTAATTATATATATATTCAATAGAAATTATGATATATTATGATACAAAAGTGTTTTGATACAGATCGAATTTATACTCTCGACCTAACTATATTTTAGTGGGCTCCGCTAATGGGGATTATATGTTGATACTCAGTGGACCCTGTCAGTGGGGGTTGTGTGCTGATATTTAGTGGACCCTATCAGTGGGGGTTGTGCGCTGGTATTTAGTAGCCTCTGCCAGTGAGGGTTGTATGCTAGTATTCAGTGGACCCCGCCAATGAGGATTAAACGTTGGTCATAGTCGAGGCTGTTGAGTTATGAGTGTTTTGATTCGAATCGATTTTATGATTATATTATATATGAATATTTGAAAAGATCGGATTTGCATTGAAGTAGCATAAAATCTATGTTTATGTTTATTCATAGCATTGTTCTTGAAAATTATATAAATATCTGAAATATCTAGTTGAGATATTTGTTACTTACTGGACTGTCTAGCTCATTACCTTTTTTTTTATTTTTCAGATTCAGATAATTAATTATGAGCATGAAAAATAATTTTGGGACAGAGCTTTTAGGGGCGAGATTTAGCATTGTTAATTTTATTGAAGTTAGATCTATTATTTTATTTTTAGTAAAACTTTATTGGATGTAAGATATTTGATTTAATTATTTGAATTAAAATTAAATAATAATTATTTGATTTTATTCCGCTGTAATGCATTGATATTATGATAAGATGCCTTGCATGCTAGTGGAGAGAGTTCTTCATAAGTATGTAGCGGTTGCCACGATCTTGGACTCGTGATCTCGGGTCGGGGGCATGACAAGATCAAATTTGAAATCTGTTGTAGAAACATCTTTAAGGAGATCTGGTAGAGTACTGCATTCTGTGCTGGTTGAATGATGCTTTGTAGTTATTTTTGGAACTAAAAGAAGTTTACTGCAATAATTTTTGGAACTTATTTTTACGGCAATAATGATCATAGTTAAGATGATTTTTAATATTTATAAATGCATGTAATATGTTGTTATAATGTTATACGTATGTATTCATGTGTGGTTTTATCACTTTGATCACTAGAATATCACAACAGAATAGTTTGATCACTAGAATATCACAACAGAACAGTTTTATCTATAACTCAAGCAATATACGAAAGGGGAAGTAGCTAAATTTTGAAATATATGCATTTCCAATTTGGTGCAATGTACAGACTATTGCATAACTTTGTGTGATCCTATTTTGCCTAGTTTGGTCACCCATCAAACAATGGGAAAAGTAAGAATGATAAAAGAATTTCTTATTCAATCTTTATCAGAATGTTGATTTAACTGTTGATATGACAATTAACAAAATCTTTTTCTTATGAGCAATAGAACATTTAGGTGAAGATTGTTTGTCTACATGAGATAATTGGAGATAGTTTTTTATACAAGAAATTTGTTGTAAGTGATCATAATGGCCTTTGTGTTGATTCAGTATGTGGTTGGAAAAAAGAGTTCTGAGGTTTATTATTTGGAGGATACCATTGCTCAAAATGGCTTCCACTAATGGACTATTATTTTTGTGATCTCTCTGCAATAATTTTTTCTTGCAAATCATCAGATTTTGCCCATTTATGGAAAACAAAATGTTCACTTGTCCATTTTGATGACTATTTCAGCATGCTTTATGGCAAGTTGGTTGTTGAAGAATATAGGTTTTTCCAAAAGATATATTGTAAAGGACCAATGCAATCTTTTGATTCTACTACTATTAAACAAGGTGCGGTGGCCTTGTCGTGTTTCCATAGTTGATGCATGGCATATTTAAAATAGATTTGTATACTTTAGAATAGAGTTTCCTACTGACTTCGATTGTAGATGCTAGTTGTTCAGTTTTTTGTTGTCTATCATATTAATTTCCCCTGTAGTGTTTACTTTTATAATCTATTGATTACAACCTATGCATGCATTCACTTGTCAATATATTGCTTTTGTAGTGGATGATTGAAGTTGTTAGCTACAGAATTATTTGACTACTGGTTGTTTGCTGCTGGCATAATCTATCTAGAACCTTCCTTGCAGCAGATCCTTGTTGTGCCTCTTTTACATTTTGTCTTTGATACTTAATAAATAGGTGTTTGGGTATCTTTATGAAGTATGCCTAAACCCAAAAACTATTGCAAAAATTATTGAGATATCTTATAAGTATATCTATTTATATTAATATGAAGATTTTCTATTATAAATGCCTTGAATGTAGATTTGAAATTGTTCCAATATTGATTGAGAATTATTCTTGGATGTGTTGTTACGGTGGTAGTTGGGCGTTAAATTGAATAGTTGGTTCACGTTATTAATAGGTTGTGCATTTGCTGTTTTGAAAAGTCAAAATTTTAGGATAAACTTTATCAGATTTTTAAACAATGTCTAATAGATTTTGGATATTCAGATTTGTAGAGTCGGCATGTTACATTAATAAATAAATTATTATTATTATATTTATTTTATTTTTATGCATATCATCCATGAAATAGAGATACTTGCTTATTCATTTTTTTTTAAGATCCAAATCTTTTCTATGTATGATTGTAGGAGACATATAAAGCTGCTCTTGTAGAAAAATATGGCTCGGAGATTGAATCACAATCTACTATATGGATGGAAGTCATAGGAAGTGTTTCTAATAACAAGATGTACGGGTTTGGACTGTATATACATTCATTCAGTGTACTCACAAGGACTCCATTATGCTCTACTTCTCAATCAGGTGGTCCTTCAAAGAGTACATCCACTGCTACTACTGCCTACTCTACTGTCGAGCTTGCTTAGGTGCTCAATCATCTCGATCATGTACAGTACATGATCAGTGACTAATGCTCCTTTCCACATTCAAGCGTTGAAGATGGCATAACTAGTCTTGTACCTCTCAACATCATCGGATATGCCAAAGGACTTGTTCAACATTTGCAACATATTCTGTGACTAAGCATTCTCGAAATGATGACTGAACTCATCATTCATTGCTGCCAGCATAATACAACGAACCGTAGTTCGGTCATTGAGTCACTTCTGATAAGTGTCTCTAATCATACTACGTACGTTCGGAGCTGGCTCCTCGAGTGCCAGATCTGTCAATATATGCAAGATCCATTCATGCTCCAGAACTATTTTGAGCTTTCAATATCAGCTATTGAAAGTTGATCCCATCAATTTATCACTATCTAATAGTGATCGAAGCGACAAGGTGGTGGCTATAACTGTAAAAGAAAAATCAAAACTTAGTTAGTATATGAATTGATTAAGCCTAAAGATATGAATTTTAGTCTAAAAGTTCTTTCATTATTTTATTCAAATTAGTAGTATCTATCTTCAATTCGAAAAATTACACTAATTTCTTAGTGGGTACTAGAATCCACATAGGCTGCACATGGGCTCGAGTGTGGCTCGACCAACCCCTGTGCACCCATGGGTAGGTTCTTAATCAATTATTTTATTAAATAATTTTTAACATTCAATTTTGCCCCAGACATCTCTTCAGCAGACATGTGGTGTCTCCACTAAAAGTTTTGATTAGATCCAGCTATTAACATGTCAGAATTTAGTGCATCTAACAAATGAGTAATCAGATCTGAATGTGGCTCGGTCAATCTAACCATCATCAGAAAGACACAACTAAATCAACGTATTATGAATGATAATTTTGATAGCTAGATGAGCACTGGGCATGTGGTGCCTCCAATGATCATCTAAACTGTTGGACTCATTATTATTCAACTTACTGGGAGGCTATGATCTAGTTATCACCATAACTATTTCATTTTAGGGACCTAACAATTTTAGAGGATTTAATCAGTTGAATTGAGAGATGAGAAAAGACTCGACCTGTTAATCTTAATCCTCTCACTGACTTCATTAAGTTAGATTAAAGAAGATCAGGCATAAGCTGGTCCAGCCAATCAGTCATAAATCCTCCAATTGACTTCACCAAGTCATGAAGAGGACTCAAGACAAGTTGAACTAGGGGCACCTAAATCAGTCATACTAATTTTCTAGTTAGCATGGATCAACCCCAATCAGTAAGTGATCTAATCAAAATATGATTCACCATCTTGGTCAGATAAGTGAGATCGATGGAAGAAATATGTCATTAACTTGACATAGATTCAATCTATATGAATAGCTCTCAATTAATGACCATCAAACAAAGCTGCCATACTTACCTTAGACACCAACTGGTTAGTCATTTTTAATTTAATCAAATTATAGACTTGGGTTCGACCATGGAGCTACGATCAAAGTCCATATTGGTCTAAACAAAGATATGAACTTGACCAACTATAACTATTGAAATTGATCAAGAGAAGAAATTGACTCAATCAGAATTAACTTTTAATTAGATTTGATCAATTACTAATATGGTCCATTATTAATGATTTCTGACCCTAGATCTAATTCAGTTAAATAGACTTGACTTGAGCTAACCCATTAATCCATAAATTATGAAATTAATATCTTAGATCTTTGATTCTTAAATCTAGATTACTTAATTCTCAATTAAGTTTGAGGCTGACATAGGTTTGAGTTCGGTATTTGAAAATAGTTTTTAATTTTATAAAATATTTTTACAATCAATCATCTAATGATCAAAATACTAATTTTAGATCTAATATATATTATTTTAGATCTAAAATAAAATTTTAAAATTTTTTTTATTATTCATCATCATAAAAAAGATCGCGCAGTACCCCTACACACCATAGGAGATCCCATCGAATGGGTAAATAGAGTTACAAAACCCTGATTTCTTCAATGACCGAATGGATATGAAGATCTATCCAATCAGATTACTATACTATTTAAATTTTAAATTAATTATTTAAATTTAATCTAAATAATTAAAATTAAATTTTATAAAGATCAGCATAAACTATGACAATATTTGCACTGTAAGAGATAAACCTTACAGCAGGATAACCTTATATCAGTTTGTGTGATCAGATCTATAATTAATTTCAGATCTAAATATCATATATTAGATCTAATCTAAATTAAATTATAGATCTAAATACATATAATATCAGGTTATATGTAAAATAAATCATGTCATAAGAAACCGCACTCTGATACCAATTGAAGAAAAAATGGATAGTTCAAAGTATATATTTTTAAATTTTATCATGAAAAATAAAAGATTAAATATTTTAATCTTCTAAATTTGCCTTAGATCATATCTAAACTACCAATTAAGGATCTATGATATAAAAAATTTATATATAAAATCTGATATAAAATAAAAAACTACATCGATTATATCGATACCTTGAATCTGATCTAACCATTAGATCACATCGGTTGAGTTCAGAACTCATCACCTTTTTGCAGATTGACAATCTTTACTACTGGTAGGTATGGTACAAAGCTCTCACTAATATCGAGTAGCCACATAAATCGTTCAGCCTCTACAGATCGTCCACTCGAAGCCCTGATCGGATCTTCCTTCGTGGGAGTGCTAGCTCACATCGAAGGCTCTAGATGGCTGATCCAAGCTCCTTTCTTTAGATCTCCCAGACTCTTCCAGATCAGAAGATAAAGCTCTATAAGAAAGTGGTGGTGTGAGAGATTGAACAAGACTCACTCTTATATTTTTCTTCTCACAAAATCTAGAGTTGAAACTCTAGACCCTACACCTCACGTCTGAAAGGAAGAACACTTCTTCTATTTCTCACGCACGAAAGCCTAACCCACTCTCAACTTTTCATGCCCCAATTCTTAAATTTTTCACGCCAAAAATCACTTCTAATCTCACACAAAATCGATCCCTTCTTAAGGGTGGCATTCCATGGAAGATAAGGATAAGGTAGTTTTGGTTCAATTTCAAATATTGGTTGATCCTCATCATCAATTCAAATTAAATTTGAATTAAATTTTGAATTAAACTTTATTCTCATCTTATAAACTTAGAGAGAGATCGACCAATATCAAATTGGTGCAAAAAATCTCATGCAAAAATACTTTATGTGTGGAAAAAGGTGATGGCGTGAAGAGAAGAGTCCAACTCAATTTGGACTCTAGATTTTTATTTAAACTTAAACCCATTTGAACTCAAATTTAAACCAACCAAATTTTAATTTAAAAATAATTAGTTGTAGACATAGAAAAGCTTCTGGGTATGAGAAAAATTTATGTAAATTTTTTTTTTCACATGAAGAATAAGAAGGTGCAGAGAAAGGAGGTGCAAGAGATTTGAATTCAAATTATTTTCTCATCTAATTAGATTCTTAACCTAACTAAATTAGGTTAGATCCAATTAGATCACTGAACCTAATCTAATTAAGTAATAAATAGTTTCAATAAAATTTTAATCAAATAAAAAATTAATCGAGTTTAAGTTCTGATCAAATCAGGAATCGAATATCCTTAACGATTAGGTCATCTCATAACCTAATCGGATCAAACCAAATTGAATCTAATTCAATTAGATTTGATCTAAATCTCAATGCTCAATCAAATTGAGTTAATTATTAATCTAATTACTAATCAATTCTCCTATAATTTACCAATAATTAGTGAATTGATTTATTACAACTTTTGCATAGGGTTAATCATCAATCGAATTGACTGTTTTATCCTAGAATGAATCTTAATCGTCGATCAGCTATATGATCAGTCAGAAACTTCTTTTGAGTGTGACCCCATAGGTTTAAATCTAAGTCGGTAGTATAAGAATAATCTTCTTTTATCAATCAAAGTGACCATCTAGTAATGATACCCAACGTCCAGATAGGTCGAAAGATTACGAAGCATCATTCAAGAACCTATTAGCATATGGTTACTGTATAATTTATCCCTTTGATCCAAATGCTCAAGATAACCTAAGATTTAACTATCAGCCTTGACATGATCATCTACATTGTATTTCAATTTTTAAAATCTATCACATGGATTATTCGATCGAGATTTTACAAAATTGAAATATACTGATACATTAACTCCTACTTAATCGGAGAGGTCAATTCCATTTTGACTCACACACTGACTTTTCAAGTATTTGACTATACTCAAAAATCTTTCATCACTGAATTAAAAATTCAAATAGTCCGACATCAAAGCACAGTGAGTTGCTTGCAAGCCACTACAGTGATCTCAAATCGGAGGGACACTTATACCTATATCCTTTATGAGCTACTCTTGATAGCAGAGTGCTCAGTAGTTGATCATGTTTAATGAGATGTACTCCTACATTTTACTTGCATGTCATGTTAGTGTCTCTACACTCTTTAGTTAAGAGGACAATCAACGTACATGGCATACAATGACCTATACTTGATAAAGTTATCATCCTAATAATAGTATATCATTTGATCGTAAACTTAAGGTTTAAGGACTACACAATATATCCTTCTATATCAAATTAAATAGTCCTAAGGACTTCATCATATAATAGAAGTTCAAAATAAGATGTACACAGTGATGAAAAAATCAAATAATATTTATTAATTTAATAATTTATATATAATTACAATAATAAGCTCAACCGTCAACAGACTGACGATTAGCTTTGGATCATAATTTCTAATAGCTCGAGACCCTGAAAGAGTTGGCTTAGATATGAAACAGAGAGTGAGTTTTGCTGGCACCCACGGTGGCACAGCAGTCAAGCCGGCTCGAGATCTAACCAAGCTGGCTCGAGCTGGGAACAGAACGGTGCGTGTATTCTAGTTTCTGCTGGGATTGAATTTGATCCTAAGGGTCTTGAGACTTTATTTGGGAGGTCCTAAAGGGGTTAACTCAAGGACTTGGACTGGAATTAAGTCTAAGGGGTGAGAGCATGAGAGACATGGATGAGACATTGTTCGATGAGTGCTTTAATGCATTGGATTAAGCCAAGGAGAGTTTTTGATCAGGCTTAATGGCTGTGTATAAATATACATCGATTGTATTAGGGTTTCATAATGTGATTGAGTGAATAAAGATCTTTTCTCTCTACCTTTCTCTCCCTCTCTGGTTCCAATGCTAAACTCTAGCATTCTTCTCTCTTCTTTGTCGATTGCTGGAGTAACATTTAGGTTCCACGCGAGATGTTTACGATTAGGTATGGAGGAGATCGTACCAGAGTTTTTGCTACAATTGATATTAGATCCCCATTATGTGGAAGAAAGAGGAAGATGCCAAGATCAAGTTTCAACCAAATGTTCTATAGCATCCAGGTTTTTCTTTATTTTCTTCCTTGTTGCTTCTTTGGTTGAGGTGATCTCCCAATTAGGTGGAGGGTTTTGACTCAAAGAAAGGTTGGAAGGTGGAGGAGATCTGTTTCAGATCTGATCCTATTTTAAGGTGTGAGGCATGGTATTGCAGAAGGGTTAAGGCTGGTTGGTTGCTTGAAGGTTGAGATGGCTTCAAATGGCTTTAAGGTGGAGTTCGAGAAGTTTGATGGCAAGAAAAATGTTACCTTGTGGCAGCAGCAGATGAAGGATTTGTTGGTACAGCAGCAGATCTATAAGATCTTAGTACGAGAAAGATCAGAAAAGATCCCAACTGAGGATTGGGAGGAGCTAGAGGAGATTGCCTTCAGCATGATCGAAATATGCTTGGCGGATTAGGTATTATTGAAGGTCAGCACAGAGATTATGGTGAGAGGTCTTTGGGAGAAGCTAGAGAAGATATACATGAAAAAAATATGACAAATAAACTCTGACTGAAGAAACAGTTATACAGCTTGCGGATGTTCGAAGGAAGTAATCTGGTTGGTTGCATCCAGAGGTTCAATTAGGTATGTTCTGATCTGTTAAATATGGATGTTAAGATCAAGAAAGAAGATCGAGTATTGTTGCTGCTGTGCTCACTCCCATCGGCATACGACAGACTGATCACAATCTTGGTATACGGCAAGGAGTACTTGGAGTATGAGGAGGTTGTGGGTGCCTTGAGGTCGAACGTGCAGCGGGAGAAGATTTACAAGGGAGACTCTCCTTCGGAGGCATTCATTGTTCATGAGAGACGAGAAAGACCTAAGCAGAGAGAGAAATCCAGGGATAGATTGGAGAATGTTCTGAAGTGTTACAGGTGCCACAACACTGGACACTTCAAGAAGGATTGTCCATTGCGAAAGAAAGGAGGAGAAGAGAGGAACTCAATCGGGACAGTCGCTGAAAGTAAAGGGACAGATGATCTCTTGGTAGTTTTAGATGAGCTTGCAGGATGCGAAGGGTCCGAGATGGCTTTGGAGAGATCCATAGAGTGCGGAGGGTCCGAAGGAGCAATGATAGAGGTTGAGACATAGCTGGAACACAGACAACTACGGGATGCGACAGAGACACGATCGAGACAGGCAATTATGGAATCATGGCACAAATACAGCTGGAAGACCCGGGACATAAATGGCTGCATGGAGTGGCATAAAGGTTGCTGGAAGACAGACAGCTGTAGATCATAGGGATGGTTCAGAGATAGCTAGGAGACAGACAGCTGCAAACCAGAGGTATGGCACTGAGGTAGCTAGAGGATAGATGAAGGATCCAGATCTAGGGTTTTAGGGTTAGATCTTGAAACTTTTTCAAGATCATGTAGCGAAAGATTAAAATAAATCAAAATTTATTTTATAAAATCAAAAAATTTTTAGATCTAAGATCCTATTACATGATTATTATATGACATTAAATCAGAAATTAAAACATATAGAGAATGAACTATATGTTGATCATATCAACATGTTTCTATGCTATATCTAATGTATGTAATAAACAATAGATCAGATCTATTACCTTGCAAGTTAGATGTTCTAACATTGCTGATCCAGACTTGAGGATGATGGTGTGAGCCGCACATGCATTCAGCTTCTAGGAGTCATCCACATGAGCCCACGAATCTCGATCAGAAGTTCTGCTCCAAGAAATCAGCACAGTATGCCAGTACTGCGCTAATCCTTCTTCGATGGTTGATCAGGTGCCCCCTTCTTCTTGATTTGAACTCTTCTAAAGATGAGAAGTAGGAGAAAAAATTTCAGATCTGAAACGCTCTCAGAAAACTCAAGATGGAGGAAGGGAAGAGATGAACACAATAACCCTAGAAGAAGACCCTCTTCTTCTTCTCTTTGCTCTCTCTAGACACCCTATCTTGTATCTATTATATCTCCATGCCCCAACCTTCTTTCTCTCTAATTTTTGAAATGCCCAAAGGTCTCTCTTTGATATATTTTCTTCAAAAATTTTATAAAAAAATTTATTTTATATAGAGAGATATGATAGAGTCTTTATCTAGGCAAATACCTAGTCAAGGTTTATCCAAACATGGCAAGATAAGGGGCACCCAACTCTTGGGCGCCCCCTCCTTTTTGTTCATGGACTAATAGTAAAGGATGGCTAACAAGTGCCATAAAAGCTATGAAAATCTCAAGAAAAATTTGAGTAAACTTGGTACAAAAAGAAAAGAGTTTTGGATTTCTAAAACTCTATCTCATAGAATTTGAAATCCAAACTTATTCCTACTTTGATTTAATCCACAGCCATCTTTCATGTAAAAAAGAAGAGAGAAAACCTTTTGCGCATGGTGAAGACCTGGGAGAGGATTTTTGTCACACAAAATAAGAGAGAATTGGCATGGAATAAGAGAGAGGGCGTGGGGGGCTTATGTGGCGCAAGGTAGAATCTTAGTCTTACTAGGATTCTATCTTATAGCTTGTTTTAATTTGGTTTCTCAAATCAAATCAAACCAAAATTAGATCAATCCAATTAAAATAGATCTTAACCCAATTAAAAATCTAATTTAATCATATTAAATTAGATTTAAATTTATTTTAATTTTTTAATCAAATTAAAAATTAAGTTGACCCAAGTCCTAATTGAACTAGGACTAGTTTTTTCTTGCACTTGGATTATCCAATAAACCAATTGGACTTGATCCAATCAAGCCCAAACTAAATCTAATTAAATTATATTTAATTAAACTTAATCTTAGCCCATTGGCTTAATCAAATTAAGTCAATTAGCAATTGAATTGCTAATCGATCCTCCTGCAACACTTGCACTAGGTTAAATGTCAATCGTATTGATCGTTTAATCCTGGAATGATTCTTAATCGTTGATCAACCATCTGATCGGATCATGAACTCTAATGTATGTGACCTCATAAGTCCAAACTTAAGTTAGTAGTATAGAAATAAATTTCTATACCAATCGAAGTGACCATCTAGCAATAGTACCCGACGGCCGGATAGATCGAATGTGTGGAACAACATCCTTAGAACCCATGCAGATATAGTTTCTATATAATTCATCTCCTTGACCAAAATGATCATAGGACACCTCAGAATTCAACTGCCAACTCTGATCAGGTTGTCCATATTATATTTCAAAAAATCAAATCCATCTGATGGATTATCCTGGCCAAGGTTTTGCTAAATTGAAATACAGCGACTCATTCTTCTCCAACTCTTGGAGTGGTCAATCCCATCTCGATCACACTCTGACTTCACAAGTACTTGACTGTGCCCAGAAGCCTTCCGTTACTGAATTAAAAATTTAGTTAGTCCAGTATCAAAGCATAGTGAGTTGCTTGCAAGTCACTGAGACGATCTCAAGTCTAAGGGACACTTATACCTAAATCCCATCAAAGACATTCTCGACAGCAAAATACTCTGGAGTTGGGCATGTTCCATGATAATATATCCTTATATCTCACCTGTATGTCATACCAGTATCTCTACACTCTTTGGTTAAGAGGACAATCAACCCATATGGCCTACGGCGACCTATGCTCGATAGAAGCTATCATCCTTATTAACAGCCTATCATTTGGTCATGAATAATTTTAAGGACTAATCGATAAATTCTCTCTTTATCGAACTTAAATAGTCCTAAGGACTTCATCATAACAACGGAGTTCGTTAGAAAATGAAAACTTATGATGAAAATATCAAAAATATATTTTATTTATTAACAAATCAATTATAATACTTGGTTGCTCAACCATCAACAACTTGACAATTGACTTTTGGGACATATTTTTTCACAACTCTCACTTGTCCTAAAGCCACTCGGCACAGTATCTAATATCTATCTTTGACTTGTGGTTGTCGAACTCCTTTATCGTCAGGACTTTAGTGAAGGGGTCAGTCAGATTCTTCTTTCCGTTGATCTTCTGAAGGTCGATGTCACCTCGATCCATGATCTCTCGAATTAGGTAGAAGCGGCACAAAATGTGCTTCATCCATTGGTGTGCTTTGGGTTCCTTCGCCTGAGCTATGGCACCAGTACTATCACAGTAGAGCAGGACCGGACCATCGAGGGAGGGTGCTACTCCGAGCTCGGTGATGAATTTTTTCAGCCACACAGCTTCCTTCGCAGCATCTGATGCTGCGATGTACTCCGTCTCGCAAACAGAGTCTGCTATAGTATGCTGCTTGGAACTCTTCTAGCAGATGGCTCCACCATTCAGAGTAAAGATATAACCCGACACGCTTCTACTGTCATTATGGTCAGATTGAAAGCTGGAGTCTGTGAACCCCACAAGTTTTAGATCTGACTCGCCATAAACCAACCATTGGTCCTTAGTATTTCTCAAATACTTAAGGATGGCTTAAACCACTTTCCAGTGATTTTTTCTAGGATCAGATTGATATCTACTAACAACTCCTAGTGAGTATGCCACATCTGACCTTATACATGTCATGGCATACATGATAGATCTTACGATCGAAGCATATGAGACTCTACTCATACGCTCTCTCTCTTCAGAAGTTGTCGGATAATCCTTCTTAAAGAGAGAAATTCTATGGCTTATCGGTAGATAGTCCTTCTTGAAATTCTTCATGCTGAACCTCTTCAGCACAGTGTCTATGTACGTGGACTGAGATAATCCAAGCATCTTTTTAGATCTATCCCTATAGATTTTCATCCCTAGGATGTAGGATGCTTCACCCAAGTCCTTTATGGAGAACTGCGATGATAACCAAACTTTTATTCCCTGTAGTGCGGGGATGTCATTTTCGATTAAGAGAATATCATCCACGTACAAGATAAGAAATACTACAACTGGATCATTTATCCATTTATAGATGCAGGGCTCTTCTCCGTTCTTAATGAAGCCATACGTTTTGATCACCTTATCAAAATATATGTTCTAACTCCGAAAAGCTTGCTTCAATCCATAAATGGATCTCTGAAGCTTGCACACTTTGGACTCATCTATGGATGTAAATTTCTCAGGTTGTATCATATACATCTCTTCGATCAGCTCTCCATTTAGAAAAGCTGTCTTTACATCCATCTGTCAGATCTCATAATTCAAATGGACAGCTATTGCAAGCATTATCCGAATAGATTTGAGCATTGCCATAGGAAAAAATGTCTCGTCATAGTCAATACCATAACGTTGATGATACCCCTTGGTAACCAGACGGACTTTATAGGTCTCCACCTTTCCGTCTGTGCCCCTCTTCCTTTTGAAGACTCATTTACACCCAATGGATTTAACCCCTTCAGGTGAGTCAACCAATGTCCATACATCATTAACCTTCATGGACTCTATTTCGAATTTCATAACTTCAAGCTATTTTTCAGAATCATGTCTCTACATTACATCTATATAGGTGATCAGATCCTCATCGTTCTCATCGAGTTCGATGGGATCACCATCCCAGATCAAGAAATCGTAGTATCTGTCCGACTGATGCGATACTCTATCGGATCGCCTTAATGGTACAGATACATTGGGCTCTGAATTTGATCTAATCAAATCTGACTCAGGTTCAACTGTTGGTGTCGGTCTTTCTACCTGTTGAACTTCATCAAATTCTACCTTAGAGGCAACGATTCCTTCACCAAGAAACTTCTTTTCTCAAAAGATTGCCTTAAGGCTGACGAACACCTTTTGTTCATCAGCATGGTAGAAACAAAATCTTTTGGTCTCTTTGGGGTACCCTATGAATGTGCATTTGTCAGACCTAGGTCTGAGTTTATCTGTAACTAACCATTTAATATAGGTCAGGCACCCCCAAACCCTAAGGTGTGAAAGTACTGGCTTACGTCCTGTCCATATCTCATATGGAGTCTTAATTACAGACTTATTTGAAACCCTATTTAATAGATAACAGGTCGATTCGAGTGCATATCCCCAGAAGGATATCGACAAGCTGGCAAAATCCATCATGGATCGGATCATGTCTAACAAAGTCCGATTTCTCCTTTCAGACACACCATTATGCTGTGGTATTCTTGAAGGAGTCCATTGGGAGAGAATCTCATTCTCTCCTAGGTATGTGAAAAACTCACCGGAAAGGTATTCCCCTCCTCGGTCAAATCGAAGAGTTTTAATACTCTTCTTAGTTTATTTTTCTACTTCACTTCGGAATCGTTTGAACATTTCAAATGAATTTGACTTATGTTTCATCAGATAGATATATCCATATCTGGATAGATCATCCATGAAAGTGATGAAGTAGAAATATCCACCTCTAGCACTTGTGCTCATGGGCCCGTATACGTCAGTATGTACTAGGCCCAAGAGCTCAGTAGCTCTCTCACCTTTTTCAGTAAAAGGTGACTTGGTCATTTTACCAAGAAGACAGGACTCACAGATTGGAAGTGATTCACAATCACTGACTTCGAGGATTCCCTCTTGAGTCAACCTATTTATTTTATTCTTATTTATATGACCTAGCTTACAGTGCCATAAGTAGATATCTGACACATTATCTAATCTAGGGTGCTTGCCAATAGAATAGATTCTTATCGAGCTTGATCTTTCTGATCTGGTCCTACACTGATGTCCCAGCCTGAACTTGCATCTTCTTCACTTTTTTCTTCTTGTTCTTCTTCTCTTTCTTAAAGGGTCGAGAATCAGAAGACGTACCTCCCACTAAGTTCACCGACTCTTTGTGGAGTTGGTGATCCTTCTCAAAGTTCTAAAGCAACCCCAGTAATCCGTGGTAGTTTACTTTAGGCTTTGACATTCTATAATGAGTGAGGAATGGGAGATAAGACTTGAGTAGTGAGTTCAGTATTGCATCTTTTCCAAGCAGCTCATGCAAGAAAAAGCTGAGCTTGCTCAAACACTCCATCAGCTCGATCATGTACAATACATGATCGGTGACAGAGGCACCATCCCGCATTTTGATATTGAAGATGGCACAACTAGTCTTATGCCTCTCCACGTCATCGGGTGTGCCAAAAGCATCTTCCAACACTTGAAGTATGTCCTTTGGCTGAGTCATCTCTAATTTGCGACTGAACTCGTCGCTCATGGCAGCTAGCATGATGCAGGCACCGTGGTCCGGTCACTGAGCCACTTTTGGTAAGTATCTTTGACTGTTCCACGTGCATTGGCGCCTGGCTCCTCAAGTGCAGGATCCATTATCACATATAGGTTCCGTTCATGCTCAAGAACTATCTTCAACTTTCGATACCAGCTACCAAAGTTAGGTTCCACCAACTTATCATTGTCCAACAATGATCGGAGCTATAGGAAAGTGGCCATATCTGCTTAAAGAAAAACCATAACCTAATTAGTAATTGATTTATTAAACCTAAAGATTTAGACTTTAATCAAAAGGTTTCTCCTACTATTTTATTCGAATTGGTAGCCTCTACCTTCAATTCGAAGAATTACCCTAATTCCTTAGTGGGTACTAGAATCCACTTAGACTGCACACAAGCTCAACTTTGGTTGGCTAACCCAGTACATCTAAGGATAGGTTCATAACCAATTATTTCTCTAAATAATTTTTAGTAATTTTAATTTTGCCCCAGTCCCTAATCAGTAGGCTTTGGCCTCCACTGAAAAGGTCTGGTTAGGTCGAACCATTAACATGACCATACTTGGCCCATCTAGCCAATGAATGATTAGATCCAATTTTAGTTGGCTAACCTAACCACCATTTAGAAAGATGCAGTCAAGAAATCATATTATGAATGATAATTCCATCGGCCGATAAGCACCAGGCCTTTGGGCCTTCAATGATTATCCAACTGATGGACCTACTATCATCCACTTAATGGGAGGCTATGATCTAGTTATCACCATAACTATTTCATTTTAAGGACCTAATAATTTTAGAGGATTTAATTGATTTAGAAGATGAGGTCAGATGAACCAGCTTATCATGATCCTTCACACTGGCTTCACTAAGTCAGCTTAAGGGGGACCATTAAAAGGGCTGGTCTAGGAGCACCTAAATCAATCACACTGATTTACATAGCTGACATGGATCAGCTCGAATAGTCAAGTGATCCAATTAAAATATAATTTCATCAAGAGGCTAGGTAAGTTCGATCGGTGGGAGGGTCTGCCAAAGCTTACCTTAGACACCATCAGAAATGACCAGGTAAGCGGGCTCCCAACTAAAAATCACCAGTCTGGTTTATCTTAGACACCAACTGATTTAATTAGTTTCGATTGGATCAACCTAACAGTTCATGCTAGACTACTCAGCCAAGAATCAAGTCCATTTGATTCTCGTTAAAGATGTGGACTTGACCAACTACAACTATTGTAATTGATTTAGAGAATCCTTGATCTAATCTAAGACAATAATTGATTAGATTTAGTCAATTCTCTAATTAAGTCCATCTTTAATCTAATCTTAGGTCTAACCCAATTAATAGACCTAATTCCTACTAACCCATTAACCCAATGTGTTATGGTTTGCGTCTTAGGTTCTTCAATTCACAATCCTGGAACCTAATCAAAATAACTTCTTAATTCTTAATTAAGTTTTGGGCTGAGGGTTGGGGTTCGATTTTTTGAAAATAATTTTCATGTTTGTAAAATAATTTTATAACATGGTTCCACCAACCAAGTTGCATGTTGGATTCATAATCAAGATGCAAATGAAATAAACATGAAACTACTTTAGATCTAATTTAAACATGTTCATGTAATTGAAACATTTTCAACTTTAAACTGCGCAAATTTTTCAGACAAAAATATGATGGTTCTTTGCGTAGTTTATATTAATAAAAAATTTTATTTTAGATTTAAATATTTTTTAAATCTAATAAATCATAAATTTAATCTAAATCATATCTAACAAATTTATGATTAAAGATAGATCTACACGAACTAGGACAACCTTTGCACTGTAAGGGGTAAACCTTACAACAGGACAACCTTGCAGTTCGTGAT
Organism: Elaeis guineensis; assembly: GCF_000442705.2. NCBI lineage: Eukaryota > Viridiplantae > Streptophyta > Magnoliopsida > Arecales > Arecaceae > Elaeis > Elaeis guineensis. Next base: position 134,826,285 of record NC_025993.2, read on the forward strand.
TGATCTAAAAATTTTAAATTTAGATTTAATAATCAAATTATAAATTAGATCTAATCTAAAAAATAATCTAAGAATGTATAAATAATCATGTAATAAATAACTTGACTCTGATACCAATTGAAGGAACCAGATCTAGGGTTTCAGGGTTAGATCTTGAAACTTTTTCAAGATCATACAGCGGAAGACTAAAATAAATTAAAATTTATTTTATAAAATTAAAAAATCTTTAGATCTAAGATTCTATTATATAATTATTATATGGTATTAAATTAAAAATTAAAATATATAGAGAATGAACTACATGTTGATCATATCAACATGTTTCTATGCTACATCTAATGTATGTAATAAACAATAGATCAGATCTATTATCTTGCAAGTTAGATGTTCTAACCTTACTGATCCAGGTTTGAGAATGATGTTGCAAGCTGCACATGCGTCCAGCCTCTAGGAGTCGTTCATACGAGCCCACGAATCTCGATCAGAAGTTTTGCTCCAGAAAATCAGCACAGTATGCTAGTACTGCGCTGATCCTTCTTCGATGGTTGATCAGGTACCTTCTTCTTCTTAATTTGGACTCTTTCAAAGATGAGAAGTAGGAGGAGGAGTTTTAGATCTGAGACACTCTCAGAAAACTCAAGATAGAGGAAGGAAAGAGATAAACACAACAATCCTAGAAGAAGACCCTCTTCTTCTTCTCTTTGCTCTCTCTAGACACCCTATCTTGTGTCTATTATATCTCCACGTTTCAATCTTCTTTCTCTTTGATTTTTGGATGCCCTAAAGGTCTCTCTTTGATCTATTTTTTTCAAAAATTTTATAAAAAAATTTATTTTATATAGAGAGATATGATAGAGTCCTTGTCTAGGTCAAATACCTAGTCAAGGTTTATCCAAACATGGCAAGATAAGGGGTGCCCAACTCTTGGGCTCCTCCTCCTTCTTTTTGTGCATGGACCAATAGAAAAGGGTGCCTATCAAGTGCCATAAAAGCCATAAAAATCCTAGAAAAGTTCTGGGTAAAATCGATGCAAAAACGAAAGAGTTTTGGATTTCTAAAACTCTATCTCATAGAATTTGAAATCCAAACTTATTCCTACTTTGATTTAATCCATAACCATCTTCCATGTAAGAAAGAAGAGAGAAAACTTTTTGGGCATGGTGAAGACCTGGGAGAGGATTTTTGTCGCACAAAATCAGAGAGAATTGGCATGGAATAAGAGAGAGGGCGTGGGGGGCTTATGTGGCGCAAGGTAGAATCCTAGTCTTATTAGGATTCTATCTTATGACTTGTTTTAATTTGGTTTCTCAAATCAAATCAAATCAAAATTAGATCAATCCAATTAAAATAGGTCTTAATCTAATTAAAAATTTAATTTAATTAGATTAAATTAGATTTAAATATATTTTAATTTTTTAATCAAATTAAAAATTAGGTTGATTCAAGTCCTAATTGAACTAGGACTAGTTTTTTCTTGTACTTGACTTATCCAATAAACCAATTGAACTTGATCCAATCAAGTCCAAATTAAATTTAATTAAATTATATTCAATTAGACTTAATCTCAGCCCATTGGCTTAATCAAATTAAGCCAATTAGCAATCGAATTGCTAATCGATCCTCCTGCAATATTTGCACTAGGTTAAATGTCAATCATATTGATCGTTTAACCCTAGAATGATTCTTAATCGTTGATCAACCATCCGATCAGATCATGAACTCTAATGTGTATGATCTCATAAGTTCGAATTTAAATCGGTAGCACAGAAATAAATTTTTGTATCAATCGAAGTGACCATCTAGCAATGGTACCCGACGATCGGATAGATCAAATGTGTAGAACAACATCCTTAGAATTCATGCGGATATAGTTTTCAAATAATTCATTTCCTTGACCAAAATGGTCAAAGGATACCTCAGAGTTCAACTATCAACTATGATCAGGTTGTCCACATTGTATTTCAAAATATCAAATCCATCTGATGGATTATCCTAGCCAAGGTTTTGCTAAATTGAAATACAGTGACTCATTCTTCTCCAACTCTTGGAGTGGTTAATCCCATCTCAATCACACTCTGACTTCACAAGTACTTGACCATGCTTAGAAGTCTTCCATCACTAAATTAGAAATTCAGTTAGTCTAGTACTAAAGCACAGTGAGTTGCTTGCAAGTCACTGAGGCGATCTCAAGTCTAAGGGATACTTATACCTATATCCCATCAGAGACATTCTCGATAGCAGAGTGTTCTGGAGTTGGTCACGTTCAATGATGATGTACTCTTATATCTCACCTATATACCATACCAGTGTCTCCATACTCCTTGATTAAGAGGACAACCAACCCATATGGCCTACAGCGACCTATGCTCGATAGAAGCTGTCGTCCTTATTAACAGTCTATCATTTGGTCGTAAACAATTTTAAGAACTAATCGATATATCTTCTCTTTATCGAACTTAAATAGTCCTAAGGACTTCATCATAACAATGGAGTTCGTTAGAAGATGAAAACTTATGATGACAATGTCAAAAATATATTTTATTTATTAACAAATCAATTGCAATACTTGGTTACTCAACCGTCAACAGCTTGACGATTGGTTTTTGGGACATATTTTCCAACAATAGACAATTACAGACTACGGGACAAATGTAGCCAGGATACAGACGGCAGCATGGGGCTACAGCATAGGCACGATCGGAGAGAGGCAGCTGTGGAGCTGCAGTGCAGGCATGACCATGGAGATAGGCGGTCATGGACAATGGCACAGGCATAGTTGGGGAGACAGACAGTTGTGGAGCTACGATAGGAGGCACAGCCAGATACAGACAGCTATAGAATAGAAGCGCATCTGGACTACAGGCAGTTATGGGAGTCTGGGATCCAGGTGGAGGTTGTGGAGTACCAAAATTGAGGAGGATATCTTGAAGGATGCAGGCTTCGAGTTCCTTGGTGATGGAGGCACGCAGGGTGCAGGGATGATACACACAGCATGGTGCATAAGAGATCCACTATAGCGGCAATGGATGTGAATATGTCGAATGTGTGAGCATGGAGTACTGGAGGACAACAGAACACTGGAGAGTGCTAAGAGACAAGCAAGGCAATAGGATCATGCAGGTAGATTATGTAGGATTTGCTAAGGCTTGGGGCACCAAGGTAGAGATTATTGTGAATGTGTGGTGCTCTCAAACCTTGGGAGGCCATAAGAGGAGTCACAGTGATGGTTCCAGGAGGCTAGGACTGGATATGAGTCTTAGGACTAAGATGGAAGAGATCTTAAGATGAAGGTCTATTTCTGTATCAGAGGAGTAGACTCGAATTTGGGTGGAGTCAAATTAGACTGGATCGAGCCAGCTTGGGATCCTGAGAGAGCCAGCTTTGATATGAAATAGAGAATGAATTTCACTGGCACGCACGGTGGCACGACAATCGATCTGGCTCAAGGCTGATCGAGCTAGCTCGAGCTGGAAATAGAACAGTGTGTGGATTCTGATTTTAGCTAGGATTGGATTTGATCCTAGAGATCTTGAGGCCTTGTTTGGGAGGTCTTAAGACAGTTAACTCAAGGGCTTGGACTGGGATTAAGTCCAAGAGATGAGAGCATGTGAGACATAGATGAGGCATGATTCGGTGAGTGCTTTCATGTATTGGATTGAGCCAAAGAGAGTTTTTGGTTGGGCCTAATGGCCGTGTATAAATATACATAAATTGTATTAGGGTTTCATAATGTGATTGAGTGAATAAAGATTTTTTCTTCCTAACTTTCTCTCTCTCTCTGGTTCCAATGACAAACCCTAGCATTCTTCTCTCTTCTTTGTCAATTACTGGAGTAACATCCAAGTTCCACATGAGGTGTTTATGATCAGATACGGAGGAGGTCGTACCAGAGCTTCCGCTACACCTACTCCTCTGTTCTACTAGTCCTCAAGTTGAGGACTTGGTGAGCTAACCAACCTCCCCAAGTTTGGATGGTTCAATTGGAGAGAGCCTAATTAGAGACACCAACCTCCTGTCTCTCTAATATCCGAGCTAAGGACTTAGCAAGCTAATCAACCTCTCTAGGATGAAATGATCTAAATAGAAATGTTGACCTCCGACTTACCAGCCTCCAAGCTAAAAACATGGTGAACTAACCAACTTTCATAGGGTGAGACAGCCTAAGTGGAGACACACTTCCATTCTACTAGCCCCTGTACCGAAGACCCAATGAGCAAACCAGCCTCTTTAGGTCGAGATGGCCTGCATGGAGATGGTAATCTCCAGGTGAATGTAAAGTTGACTAAATTTGTTTGCCAAAAGGATCTAATGTGCTTGAGGCAACTAAAGTCTAAAATGACCCAAGACATCCAACCCCAATACCTTAGTGGACAACCATATGATATCCAGATCTTAGTAGCTTGGGAGCTAAACCTTTGAGTACTCCTGACCTATAAGTTGCACTTGAAAAGATCAAAGTTCTCCATCTTGGTCAAGGAGGGCTAAGAATTTGTTGGGGGGGGGGTCATGGAAGGAGGGCAAACACCAAGTATGCCGATTTTATGGCAAGCCAAAAAGATGACGTTCATAACTCTCACCATAAAAGCTAACCCCATTGGTTTCAAAACAAAGAAGGATTTAATAACCAGTTGAGCTTTGTGCACCTAATCACACTCTCAATTATAGGTAAGGTAAGATGAGCCCAAGATGCCTACAGTTGGCTAGTTTGACTACTTTGTTTGTCCGAGCCAAAAAAAAATAGCTCAGACTCGGAAGTAAGAGGGCGTATAATGTGGCCTTATTCTAATCCGTCCATCATGGGTTGACATGTGGTGAGCATTTTGAAAAAAAAAAAATCGAACTCTTAGCAAAGACCAAATAAGAAAGGAGATTTCGATAGATTTGAATCTAGATATGGAAGGAGGCTATAATAATTACTTGATTTTCGCCTTCAAATCATAATGGATCTATGCTTCCTTCTCTCTATAATAGCCAATAGATCCCGAAAGAGAAGGGAGATAGAAACGACCAGGGGCTCCCAATCATAGATGGCAATAAGCTCTCATGATGAGAGGCTCCCATCAGGAGGCTCTCAAGCTCTCATGGCTACCTCTGCACCCGACTCCTCTTCCACAGCAATCTCTGCATATTGTCTCCTCTCTGCACTGGATGTATATCCTTAGAGATTAGGATGCAAGTCCCTAAAGGTTGCCCTTTCATACTGCCTAAGGCATGAGCACCATGCCGATGGGACCCGCATCCTTAGAGACTAGGATGCGAGGGAGTCCACCCTTCTAAGACATCTGAGATGTGAGTGTCGTGCACATAGGATGCACGATTATCGATCAAAGCCACACTGAGCTCTCAAGCCGTGCATTCTTAGAGATTAGGATGTGAGTCTCTAGAGGCTGCCCCTCTATATATATTGTAAGAGGCATGAGCGCCATGTGTATGTGACCCACATCCTTGAAAATCAGGATGCAGGGTCTTGGAGGCTACCTTTCCTTGCCACCTGAGATGTGAGCATCATGCACATGGGATGTACGACCAATCAACCAAAGCTATACCAAGCTCTTAGGTGGAGCTCCCATATCGAGCACTTCATGCCAAGTTCTCATTTTGAGCACTCTAAGCTAAGCTCTTAGGCTACATATCCTTAGAAATTAGGACATGAGTCCGCAGAGGCTGCCTTTCCATGCCACCCAAGACACAAGCACCATGCACATAGGACACGTGAGTGCCAATTAGAGCCATGCTCAATACAATAAGCCAAACTTCTTTGCTGAGTTCCCATGTTGAGTGCTTTAGGCTGAGCATCTCATGCCGAGCACTCGAGGCCAAGGATCTGAAATCGATCTCCCACACCGAGCACTCTAGGTCAAGCTATCAAGTCCATAGTTGAGCTACCAAGCTCCAAATCGAGCCTCTTACGATCAATCTCCCAATGGTCGAGCCTTCAATGATCAAGTCTACAACGGCTGAGCTATCAAATGCTAAGCTCCCAGGCCAAGCACTCTAACTAAACGCTTAAAACCTAATGATCTGGAAAATCACTCTATTATAATATTTTTTTATTATATCTTCTCTTACTATTTTTTACTGTTATTCCAAAAATACTATTTGACTTAAGCATTGATGGAGGTCTGGTCGGAGCTACCTGATGGGTCTCTCTCTTCTCTGTGTGCAAAACCATGACTCTTCATATTAGATTGATGTTGCTTCATGTTTCACACTATGGACCAAATGGATTGATCTATGCTGTCCATACCTCTAGATCATTTGAATGTGGTCGGATAGGATTTAGGCATCAACTAGGGTCGAAACTAGATTGGATATCGATATATTCATATCCATATTTATTTTATTTGATGAATATTGATATGGATATGGATGTTAGCCATATGCAAAATTTCATATCCATATTTATTTTAAACATATACAAATATAAATCAGATTTTAAAATTATGGATATTAAATAGATATAAGTTAGATAATAAAATTTTGACCATCAAATTAGAGAAATTGCTAAATGGAAGGTAAATCAAGTTAACAGTGTGGCCATTTATTTTCTTTAGAACTTCATGAGTGTGATATAAAATTAAGTAGAATTACAATTAGAATTGGATATTCGGATAGAGATCAGATAATTCTTTATCCATATCTATATCCATTTTTTTTATTGGATATGAATACATATATAGATATTAGTCGAATGCTCTAATTTTTATTTATATTTGGATAGATTCAGATATAAAAATGGATCTAGATAGATATTATCCAATCTACTTACACTCTTAGTATCAACTAATTTCACAAGCTTAACAAGTTTTTAGCCTTGCTATTTTTTTTAAAAGGATATAACTTACATCTTAACGATATAAAAAATGCCACAACAATTATAAAAATCTCAATTAATAATTATAACATAATTTCTAAATTGTTCTTATTTGCCATCTCTACCAACTCTCCTCCGTATATATAGGCATGTGCGCATGTATACGATACTTTATTGATCAATTCACGGAATCTAAATGGTATATACCATAAATCTGAAATAGTTTACAACAATTATTACAGTATAGGAACAAAATGGTCAAAAAAGGTTTTGATTCTCTTCTGCCGGACACGATAAGTAAGAAATTGATAACACTTCATAGTGATCTCCATCTATTCCCATCACATAAATAAGAAGGCTTTCTTCAAACCACTACTCTAATCAACGACAATTAAGAAACGGCACACAAAAACGACGACCCCATCAGCCCCATTTGCTTCAATCAACTAAACCAAACTCCATTAAACATAATACAATACACAAGAAGACAGTTTTAGCCAGCAAATGGACGGATCCTCTCCGAGCGATCGATACAAAGCCATCGTCGTCCAAATCCAATGCATCCCTCAGCTTATTCAGACAAAACAAACGCTTCTTTATAATTGGATGCTCCCGCCGGTGCCTCCACCCATCCCATTATGACCGCAGTTAGATGGTCACACCTACCGTACACTGTACCCAAGATAACATGAAGGCAATCTATGGCCGTCAGATTCCCATCAGACGGCATTCTTTGCAGCCTTCCCATTTTGGTTCGCTTCTTAATGATGGGCCTATCCTCACCTTGTTCCCCATCCCCTCACACGTGGCTCCGTGTATCGCACGCACACGGTACCCAACCGGATCCGCGGTCTGGCACCACACTTAAAACACCGTTAAAGGTCGGGCCCACAGTGGGTTCTGACAGAATGGCAGAAAAAGCTGGTTGCCCTTCGAGACCGTACTGGTGAGTGTACCTGGCAGAGGTTGCATATTTTTTATGATTTCCCTATTTATTTTATATTTTATATTTAACTTTTTTTTTTAATTAATAGTTAATAAATAAGAATTAATTCTCAAGGATACGTTCACGATGAGTCTTTTATCAAAATAATTTTAAAAATAAATTATTTATAAAAAATAATATAAATTTTAATTTATTTATCAAATTAATATAAATTTTATAAAACAACATTTCAAATAAAATTTTATAGTGTCCACGTTATCACTCTTTTTTCACATGGATGATGAAAAAAAAAAAATAAACTCATCATTTCAAATAACATTTTTGGAAATGCCATTTGAAATGGTGTTTTTGAAAACGCCATTTCAAATGACGAGTTTAATTATTTATTTTTTAAAAAAAAATAAAAATAATAGAAAAAATAAAAATTATAATTTTAAATTTTTTAAAAATAAAAAATTTAATTTTGATTCAAATAAAAATCATCATTTCAAATTAGTATCCCCATTTTAAATTATTTTTTAAAAATATCTGAAAAAAATTGGTGTAAAAAAAATAAAAAACACCATAAAAAAAGAAAAGAGGGAAAAGAATTAAAAAAATAAAAATTGTAATTCTAAATTTTACAAAAATAAAAATTTTAATTTTAATTCAAATAAAAATCATCATTTCAAATTACAATTCTCTTTTAAAATTAATTTTTTTAAAAAAATATCTCAAAAAATTAATACCTTAAAAAATTAAAAAATAAAAAATACCATAAAAAAATGAGAAAAAAATGATAAAAATATAAAAATTATAATTTTAAATATAAAAAAATAAAAATTTTAATTTTAATATAAATAAAAAATATCATTTCAAATTATTTTCCCCATTTCAAATTAATTTTTTTAAAAAATATCGCAAAAAGTATCTTAAAAAATTAAAAAAATAAAAAATACCATAAAAAAAGGAAATAAATGAAAAAAAATAAAAATTATAATTTTTAAATTTAAAAAAATAAAAATTTTAATTTTAATTCAAATAAAAAATATAATTTCAAATTACTTTCCTTATTTCAAATTAATTTTTTTAAAAAATTTTCAAAAAATATATCTTAAAAAATTAAAAAAATAAAAAATATCATAAAAAAGAAAAAATGAGAAATAAATGGAGAAAAAAATAAAAATTATAATTTATATTAAATATTAATTTTTTTATTTTTTTCTCATTTTTTTATTATATTTTTTATTTTTATAATTTTTTTAAATTTTTTTGAGATATTTTTTAGAAAAAATAATTTGAAATGGGGAAAGTAATTTGAAATGATGTTTTTTATTTAAATTAAAATTAAAATTTTTATTTTTTTTAAATTTAAAATTATAATTTTTATTTTTTTTCATTTTTTTTATTTCTTTCTTTTTTATGTTATTTTTTATTTTTTTAATTTTTTAAGATATTTTTTAAAATATTTTTTTTTTAAAATTAATTTGAAATGGGAAAAGTAATTTGAAATGATATTTTTTATTTAAATTAAAATTAAAATTTTTATTTTTTATATTCAAAATTATAATTTTTATTTTTTTATCATTTTTTTCTTTTTTATGGTATTTTTTAATTTTTTTGATTTTTTAAAGTATTAATTTTTTTGGATATTTTTTTAAAAAATTAATTTTAAAAAGGGATTATAATTTGAAATCATGATTTTTATTTGAATTAAAATTAAAATTTTTATTTTCTTAAAATTTAGAATTATAATTTTTATTTCTTTTAATTTTTTTTGATATTTTTTATTTTTTTTTACATCAAATTTTTTAGATATTTTTTTAAAAAATAATTTAAAATAAAGATACTAATTTAAAATAATGATTTTTATTTGAATCATAACTAAATTTTTTTTAAAAAAATTAAAATTAAAATTAAAATTTTTTTATTTTTTTATTTTTTTAAAAAATAAATAATTAAATTCATCGTTTCAAATGCGTTTTTCAAAACATCATTTCAAATAATGAGTTTATTTTTTTTTCATCGTTCGTGTGAAGGAAGAAAAGTGACGTAGATATTATAAAATATTATTTTAAATAATTAAAATTTATATTAATTTGATAAATAAATTAAAATTTATATTATTTTTATAAATAATTTTTTTTTTAAAATTATTTTAGTAAAGGACTTCGTTGACGAGCCGCATGGAGCTGTTTGATTCCTCCGGATCTCCGATACCTACCCGTGACCTACCCGGCGAATTATTATATGCCAAAAGTTTAAAAATCCGGCTATTTTCCTCAACCGTACGATCGGTCACACCGTGGGTTCGCCGCGACGCCAACAAAACATCTACTACAATCCGTGACAGATTCTCTCCGCAAATGATATTTGGCCACGTGTCACCAAGTGTTTTGCGTGGGTGCGCCTCCTTGGGGTCTCCGCGAAAGCCTTAGGACAGCCGCGCCAATTTGACTAAAATACACTTGATCATTTCAGAAAAGACATTGGATGGAGAGTCCGATGCCGACACCGGCGCCGTTGGAAACTCGGAACGCTGCTTGGGGGATTCGTCATTTTGGGATATCAGAAGGGCATTTTCGTTAATTTAAGATAAGAATTGCTAAATCACCGGGTGGGATGTTTCAATCCGACCCGTTTTCGAGGCCGAGGGCACGCCGTTACGTGGCTAACGGCGCACGTTCGCTGTAATCTCCATTCGCTTCCTTTGCCACCCCCACCGTCACCACTCCCCTGGGCATGGGAAGCCACTCCACCCCTGGAGCTCATACGACCGCGGTCCCCTCCTCCGCCCGCTCCGCTCACCGCCTCGCACTCCTGTGACCCCCTACTCTCTTCCTCTCTCAGTGTTAAATAAACTCTGATCCCCGACTCATTTCCTCCCTCCTTTTCTTCTCTCTTTTCCATCGCTGGCGAGGGATCGGAGCTCGGACGACGGCGATGGAGGTGGCCATAGAGTCCGGCGGTGTCGCGGGCACGGTTGGAATCTGTGGCCCTCGCTACAGAGGAACAGTGTCTATATAAATGTAGAGAGAAAGGAAAAAGACAGAGGGAATATAATATTCTATTGCGGCGGGGGGAGGCCGAGGGGTGGAGTGGGGAGTTCTTGCTTGCATTGGAGGGGAAAAGAGGGGGTGGACGCTCGCGCACGGCACGGATGCCGAGGGGATCACTTCGCGGAATCCCCTCCTTCGCCTCCAACGCCTCCTTGCCGTATGGCGTAATCCATTCCCCCGCCGATAGTTTCTTTTAAATTCCGCCCCCTTTGGCTTGTTTCGTGCTGGTTTTTGAGGTTTTTGGGCGAGCGGAGGACGAGAGGAGGGCGATCCGGTGAGGATTCCGCTTTTTTAAGGATTTTTAGTTCGTATTTTTAGTTTTTCTTGGTCTTTTGCTGGAATTCTGGCGTTTTGGTGGGATCTATTCCCGATCCGTGGGTGAAAGACTGGATTTCGATGTTGGAGTTGTCATCCGAGGTTGAATAGGGGTTTGGGGAGTTGAATTCACGGTGGTTGTCTACTTGTCTTAGCCTTCCACCGATTCTCCTATTTTTTTCTCTGATATTTAAAGCTAATTTCTTACATTTAAGTTTTCTCTAGCGATCGGAATTGAATTTGAGCTTTTATTTGTTTTAATATTTTAGTTTTTTTTGGTTTAGGATCTTCTCAGTGCCACAAAGAAATCCTTATTATTATTATTATTATTATTATTATTATTATTATTATTATTATTATTTAAATCTTCACTTCCCCGTAAAATTTTCAGAAAAGTCGAAAGGAGCCACCAAAATTTGAGTTCGATCCTCTCAAGTTTGGGGACCGATCTTTGTACCCTTTTCCTGTTTGTTATCAGACATAAATGTTCAAACTGAGAATTTAATTCTGTCTTGATACATTACACTTGCTCGATCTGATTCGAATTTTACTGCAGAGCTGAGTCCCAAGTGGGTGCATCTACTGTGGGCAATTAGGGAAGACGGGTGGATCACTTGAGGAAGGTCAGGGTTCGAGATTTTGAATTATTCTCGGGTCTATGGTTTGGGAGCCGCAGGATGCCATCTAAAGTCATGGATCAGAGGCGCCTGGCTCCATTTGACCTGCCCTCAGAGACGTCTTCCTTCTTTTCCGAGGAACTTCCCTTTCCTGCGGAGGTATGCATTACTTTACTGCTCTTCCTCTTCCAATTCTTACGGCTCTACTGTACTCGAATTTTTGCTAAATTTTTATTATTTTTTGGCTGACACTTGCTTTGTAATTGGGCAGTTTGTTCAATCTTATGTTTGTTTGGATAAAACTGATGGGCGTTTTGTTTTTTAAATAAAATTGGTAAACAGTTTTACAGGTGTATCCTTTAGTTTATGATTTATGTTTGTTGTTTTACCCAATCTGTTTCTTGTATGCAGAGACAGATTGGATTTTGGAAACCTGAGTCCGTGCCTGATCATCATGGTGAGTATAAACAGCTGTCTTTGGCAATTTGGAGCTTTCACCTGTATGCTCCAGAGTTCCTTTTATGATTTGTACTTAATTATCTCATGGAAGTAGCTGGGCAGTTGTACCAAGGCTTCAGATTCCTATTTTAGTCTCTAATGTATTTGTGGAGAACTTTTTTCGGCTGTTTGAACTTCAAGTTTCTATCTCTTTACAGATCATCCTTTGGGACCATTCAGTTGGCTGTTGTAGCTTTCAGGAGATCATTTTCGAAGGCTTTTATTAGGATTTAATTTTTCTCTTCATTGCCATCGATTAGCATGTGAACTATAAAAAGAAAGCTGGACTCGAGGCTCTTTGGAACTGCCTTGATTTTTTTTTTTTTTTGTCACGGGGGGGTTTGCTTTGGATTGTGTTTTGGCTGGATGTATCCAATTTCCAATTTAGCTGCACTGATGGACTAATCTGGTTACTAAAGTGGGTTGTTCTAGCATTCAAATTCGATAAGAACATTGCTAGATAGGGTTTGTGGATTCAATTTGGTAGGAATAAGTTGGAGATTAACTACAAGCAGGGGCATGTTGTCTGCATCTTTATACACTGTATTTGAATGCTGTTTTGCCTTTGTATATTTTCCATTTTTAGCCCAAGGGTTTAATTAATATGAAGTCTGGTTCAATTAATCTTCTGCAGGAACCGAGGGAATGCCATTAATGCTAGGAAGTAAGTCAGTTTCTTCTTCTCCTCTGGAGAAGCTCCATCTAGCTGCAGCAAACTCTGTGCAATGCTTAGAACTTTCATGTCCTGATCTTTTTAAAGATCAGAAAGCTAAGCTCGGTCTTGAGCATCATCTAATGGGACCAGACAGGATTATTAACACATCATTGGCTTCTTGGATGACTGCTAACCATGATTCTGGATCTCGATCTTATCTCTTGGCACAACCTGGATCCTTATTTATGCAGGGGAATGGAGTTATCTTAAATGGGACCTGCTATGAGAATGGGCTTTTGTCAAGTTCCTTTTCAGACATACTCGACAAAAAATGTGCGTCTTTCCTCCCTCTTTTAATATTGCATCTGTAACCTGCTGCCATCTTGGGGGCCTATGTTCTTCTGACGTAAGGCTGCCCCCTTCTGTTTGATGGCATCAGTTTGCTGGGTTCAAATCCCAGTACCAGTATATAACTTCTATTAACTTTTCTGGTGGAGTATTTACTGGACTGCAGAATTAAGTTCTGGGTGATTATGTTGTCATGATTTTAATTTTTCAGTGCATTATGGTTGTGCAGTGAGGTTGTCATCGAACAATGTTCCTTTAGGCCAGTCTGTTGATATGGTGAATTCCAACTTTGGGGATGATGAGCCTTTTGAATCAATGGAAGAAATGGAAGCCCAAACTATTGGAAATCTACTTCCTGATGATGATGATCTGCTTTCTGGTGTTTTTGACAATCTTGGTTATATTGGTCAACCCAGTGGTGGAGATGATATGGATGATGATATATTTTGCAGTGGAGGAGGTATGGAACTTGAAGCTGATGACAATACTAATGGCAATAAAACTTCTGATCTTTTTGGAGGTGGGGCTCAGAATGGTCAGCAAGGGGGACTAAATGGCCCATTTGCTGGTGAACACCCTTATGGTGAACACCCCTCAAGAACACTTTTTGTTAGAAACATCAATAGCAATGTTGAAGATGCTGATTTAAGAGCTCTTTTTGAGGTGCCTCTCTCTCTCTCTCTCTCTCTCTCTCTCTCTCTCTCTCCCCCTCCCCTCCCTCATGCTAGGGTTCTTAAAATTAAGTGGCTTGGCTAACATGTTGTCCAAGCTATCTTGTATCCTTATCATTCTTTTCTGTATTTTTTCAGCAATATGGGGACATACGCACGCTTTATACAGCCTGCAAGCATCGTGGTTTTGTAATGATATCCTACTATGATATAAGGGCCGCAAGGAATGCTATGAGAGCACTTCAAAGCAAGCCACTGAGGCACCGGAAGCTTGACATACACTTCTCTATTCCCAAGGTAACCACTTGCTGCCTAGTTTTTTCTAAGCGAATCCTATATGCATAGCAATTCTTTGGGTTGCGTTTGGTAGCTGGCAATCTATCCAGATTGTTGGCAATTTAATGTGGTAATCTGGATTACTACATTTGATATGTTTTTTGGGTGGTAGTCTAGATTGCCTCATGGGAGGCAATCTGGATTGCTTTAGGGGGGTGGCTATCCAGATTACCACTTCTTTGGTAATGTTGCAATAAAAATTTTGGACAAAATTATTTCTCAAAAAAAATCACATAAAATCCATTGCCCACCCCTCCCCCCTCTGCGTGCGCCCTTGGCCTGCGGCTCCTCCATCTCCCTTTGCCTGCCCACGGCTCCTCTGCCCTTATCCCTCACCACCCCCCATGGCTCCTCCATGCCCATCCCCACCACCTCCATAGCTCCACATGCGCCTACCCCCTCCCTATCCCCCAGTGCCTGCGATTCCCCATACCCCTCAGCCCGCCATTTCTCCGTGCCATCACCACAACCATATCACTCCCGTTACTTCTCACCAGGGAAAAAGAAGAGCATCAGAGCAAAATTATTGGGGGTATTTTGGGAATTTGATTTCATATTACTAATAATTTGATTGTCATACCAAATATATTAATCAAGATTTTCAGTAATTTTACTGCAATATTATCTGTGTGTACCAAATACAGTAATCAACATTACTGGCAATTTAATGATGGCAATATATTTTGAAAGCAATCCACATTATCTTCTAAGATTGCTTAGCGATGCATCAAATGCAACTTTGAAGTTTTGCATTCTATCCTTGCCTGTGATTGTTTTGAGAATGCAGTATCATTTCGCTCATTTGCTTCAAACTTGATCTTTTATTTATGATATACTATTTGAATTTTGCCTAGATACTCATTGAGTGCATGTGTACAAAATATTAGTACTCTATCTAACTAGCTATGCTATGGGGACATGTAAGAAAGGTGCTGATTCTTCAGGTGTCCAACCGTAAAGATATGGCTCTCTAGTGACTAAGTCAAAATTTATGAGTTGTTATTCAGTGCATACAAAAGATGCAGTTTGTATTCATTTCCTCATTGTCTGCAAACGTCCTCCTCTTGCAATCATTCTTATGGGATTGGTTCATTTACAAGTCCTGGTTCACATAACATGCCTCAAGGGGCATGCTTTATTGCTAATAGAAGCCTATGATATGACCTTGTTTGGCTGCTGTGGCAAATGAGATAACCAAGTTGTTCTAGTCCATTTTGCTTGGGCTGCATTATATGTTATTTCAATGCCATACAGGTAGTTGATTGATTCGATCAGGGAGAATGAAGAATTTTCTCAATCTGCTTAACTTGAATCTCTCAAAAGAAAATTAGAAAAAGATGAAAAAATTATGAAAGTAGGTTTTATATCCTTTTTTCTTTCATTAGTGATCCATCCCACTAGTTGAGGTACATAGTCTCCATTTATAATAGTAGTGAGGTCTTTCCTTGTACAATTTGAGTTGGATTCCTCTCCTAGTTTAAATAGGATTAAATTTTTAAAAATAAACATATTATTATAAATAATCATAAAAAATTAAAATTTTACTGAAGATAGATCTCGACTTCTACATTGATTTTGCCTAATGTAGCTTTATCTGTTTCTTCACGGATTGGGAGATAAGCTCGGTCAAAGTCTTTCCCGAAAAGGAAATGTTCGATTTGATTGGCCTGTTGTAGGACCCAAACAATGAAATTTGGTCCATTTCAATCTCCTATAGGATTGGCGTTAAATCAGAGATTTCAAAAATTATTTTGATTTAAAAAAAAAAAGATCATCTTAATCGAGCATTATATGATCAGGTTATAGCCTTCGGAAGTTTGGCTCATGACTTGGCTTCTTGATGTGGTGGATTTCACTTCTGAATCTTGTCTTGCCCCATTCACAGTAGCCACAAAGATCCACGTCGAGTCAGGTGATGCTTCTAGATCAATGATTACTACACTTGATCGTGCTCCTACGTTTAGTGCCTAGCTCCGCCTTTAGATTTAGGAACTTAAGATCAAGCAAGGTTGGTGGTGGCTTAACAATATTTTAATGTGGTCATTTTTCGTGTAGTTGAGATGATGATGATTTGAGATGATGATGATTAAAAAACTGCAGCATAATAACTGACCCCTTGAACCAGCCTTGATACATATTAAGAAAATTAGTAGTAATGTTAAACTTTACATGTTTTACTGCAAGCCCCAACTGTGGCCATAAAGATGATGATACCATCATAAAGTATGGATTCTCAAGGAGTGTGCAAGTATTTTGAGCATTTGGCCGTGAGCAACTGCATTTTTTAAAATTAATAAAACTTGTGCTAATCATTATTTTAGTCTTGATATATGTAGAAATGCCAAAAGTAGACATATGAGGAAACCCACAATTGGATTGTCCAGGTAACATGGTTATTAGTGACTAGTCTCCTTTCTTATTTATATCAGCTGGTGATTTACTTGCATACCGCACTATATCTTGTGACACAGTAATCATCCCATATGGTCTCCAGATTTATCAAATAAAGCGATACTTGATCCCCTTGCTTTTTTTGTTGTTTCCTTTCTCTTTCCTACTTGCATGGGGAATATGAGTTGGAATAGGTTACTCTCTTTATTTTCCTTGCAGAAGGTGTTCCATGTTGCTTGAAAAATTCATGGACATAACCTGAAAAATAAATGCCAAACTGTTGTACCATGGATGAAAAATGAGTTGAAATGACCGTTTTTACTTAAGCTCTCTCTATTTTCCTCACTGAAGGTGTTTCATGTTGCTTGAAAAATTCATAGACATGTGGTATGAAAAATAAGGGCCCAAACCTTCCTTTTATCATGGATGGAAGCCTCCTACATCTTAGTTTCTGTTTTATGAATCTACACCTTGGAAAACTTGATCAGGGTGGCCAACCACCCTTTTCTATTTTATGTTTACTGATACCTATATCTGAAAATTTTGGATACATCCAGCATCGTGTGGGTGCTCTCCTGAATCATCATATTTTAGAATAATTTGGCTGTTTGACCATTTGCATGAACTTGGCTTCACCATATACATGATTTGAAAATGTCTTTAGAAGACCAATAACACTTATGAGTGCTAGTGGATTTTTAAATGATGTCCAGATGCTGCCATTAGAGCAAAGAATCTGCTGAGTAGAGTTCTTATATAATAAATCTGTCTCATGATTATGAAGCAGTGGTCTTAGCTAAATGTCTTTCTCTAGTGGGGATTTCCTTCTCCATGCTGGAGTGCAGAATGACTTTCTAGCTGGCACATTTCCATCTCTCATTCCTTGGTTAGCCAAACTTAAGATGCCACAGTCCACTGAAGACTGGACTAGTTTTAATGCCTTCCACTAGTGGGAAGTCATGTCAAATGTGCCTCTTTATATCCTTTGCCTGGCATAGTTGGTATGTTGTTTCTGTAGTATAGTTGTCAATACCTTCATTAAAATAGAGTGTTTTAAGCAAAAGAAATGTAGAAATTGCATGTAGGGTGCAAACAAAATATATGTGGAAACTGCACTTAGCATGATAGATGTTTTTATTCACCTTGACATGGATGATCTTGTTGATAAAGGCTAGTTGAGCATGTATGTAGATGCACTAAACTCAGCCTTATTATTCTGATACTTTTCGTTTTGTAAGATGAGATGCCTCTCCATTTTTGGTTCCTTTTGCCCTCATGTTTATGCGCATGCCTAACTTTATATATTCATGTCCTGATGCTGCACTATTTTTTTACTTAGGACAACCCTTCAGAGAAAGATATTAACCAGGGAACACTGGTGGTATTCAACCTTGATTCCTCTGTTTCAAATGATGATCTTCGTCAGATATTTGGTGTGTATGGTGAAGTCAAAGAGGTTAGATTGATTGCAAACCCTGATGCTGAGCTTCCTTGAAGTTCCATTTAAATGAGATATAAGTCAATATAGTTTTTGTTTGCAGATCCGTGAAACTCCTCACAAGCATCACCATAAATTCATAGAGTTTTATGACGTTAGAGCTGCCGAAGCTGCTCTTCGTGCTCTAAACAGGAGTGATATTGCAGGAAAGAAAATTAAGCTTGAGCCTAGCCGCCCTGGAGGTGCAAGACGGTGGTATTGTCCAAGCAGACTCGCTTGTTTTTTCCATCCTTTTAGACATGCTCCTCTTTTCGCATTAAGCTCAGAAAATGCATGTTATATATTAAATGATGTTTATCATTTACTTGATTGTTCCTTTTGTTTTTCTTTCTGGAAAGATGATAATGAAAGTATGGTCTGTGATGCTACCAAGACAAAACCCAGAAATCATAATCAGTCATATGGTTTCTTAGTGTTGTTAATGGTATATGTCGAAATTGCATGTTGAATTGAATATTATTTTTCAGGCTGAGGTTTTGAATATTAGGAGCTATTTCTAGCTCCAGGAATTCTTGATATTTTATTTGTGACAGTTTTGTTTCTATCCTTTATCAAGATTATCTTTTGAATATAATCAAATTACTTAATAGATATTGCCTCCAAATAGTTTGGAAAGGCTTGATGGTTATGATTATGGGGCAGATATTCCCTGTTTGAGTACTTGATTTCTTATTGATCTCTTTTGCTATCCGTCCATCTGTCAAATCTTCTGCTTGATTGAGATCCAGTGGCGCAACAGAGTTTTGGTTGTTAATTGATGCATGCAGAACTTTAGAATATATATCCAGCAGCTAAATACCAATTCATATGATTGCAAAAATTGTGCATTAGAAATTTGACCTATTCTGTTATGTTCATCATTTTCTAAAACTTGCCATATGTAGATATAAGTTTTGGATTCTTCAATGGTTAAACCTAAACTTTTGCCTTTATGTATATAAAATTTATTTCTGCACTTGACCATAGTATTTAGGATTTGGTTGAGTTTGGACAAGATGTGTGAGGCTTATGAAACCATTGCAAAATCTTCCAAGCCCATTAGATCATATACTGTTATGCCAAGTAATTCTTTGTATTCATGCAAATTGTGATTTGCACTCATTTGAAGTGCTAGATCCTAGTCTGACTATCAACTAAACAAGTTGATTGCTAACAGCTAGTGCTAGTCTTGGTAAGGTTTGTTCATTTTGTTGTCAAGCAGAGCTTGAGTAGAGGATTGGTACCCAGTCTTTGGCTCAGTTAAACTTGATAAACTATTTTAGACATTTATCATGACATATGTTGCATACAATGATTTCAGTTGTGCTTAGAAACACCACACTTATCAGACTGAGACCTGCTGACCAAGATTAGCTCTCCATATGAAGTGACAGAGGAGTATCTTGGAATCCATGCTTGTCGATCTGTCGGTCAGACAGCTAAGTTCTTGCTCTCAATAGATATAAGGTAGCCAATTTTCTGGAGTGTGACTTAGAAATCTGGCTCTAAAGAGATTTGTCACTTGTCAGGTATGGAGGTGTGCAGATTGGCAGTTTACCTCACAAGTTGTTTCTGCACAGACCATGTTCATCCTGATAGTAAAGGATTCGAGTTCAAGCTTGTATTTTGGGCTTGAAATCATTACCATGTGGAGCTTGGCCTTAGCATTGACTGGTGGCTTAAGCTAGGTCTAGCTCGCTTTAGTTTGGCACAATTGTTCTCCTATTTCCTGGTTACTTCCTACATTCATGGATTACTTTCTTCATCTCTTTCGTTTGCTTTAGTTTGGCACAATTGTTCTCCTATATCCTGGCTACTTCCTACATTCATGGATTACTTTCTTCATCTCTTTCGTTTGGTAACAAGAATCCAGTTTACCTTTCATCCAAAACAAATTTGAACATAGCTTTACATCAGCATTCTAATACCATATTCAGACTATTCTGACCTATCATTGTTTTTTTTTAATTTCTGACTTGTCCCATCTACCGCCATTTCTTCTTCTATGTTTCTTCAGAGTGTTGGAGTGTGTTTATGGAGATCAAAAATTTCTTCCAATCTAATTGGTTCTAGACAATCTTTATAGGAGCTTTTATCATCCAAATAGATATACCATGATAGTATTGTTATTCAATGTTGTTAACATTGGCATCATATTGGCAACTGCGGAGGGGGTCAAATTGGTTTGGATTGTGGATCAAATCACAAATCTTAAGGATTTTTCCAATTTCTTTTAACATAAAAATAAGGTTGAAACAACGTAAAGTGTGAGAAGCATAACTAATTTTGATTTTAACAAATAATTGGTAAGAAACCATCATACAGGCACATAAAAAGTTCACTTTCTAACAACCATAATCTCATAAATATCATGTCCAAGAAGAAAATAAGATATTTATAGTTTTATTTCGCCATGTCTGTTTAATAGAGTATCTTAATTTGAGATATTTAACCCAAAAATTATGTGTATAGATGTTGGCTTTTTGTAGGAGTTGAGTTTTAAAAATGGTAGAAGAGATAACTCTAGGTTTTACTATATTTGCTGCAAACCAACTAAATCAATTTTTATTCAGTTTAAAGTTGAAAATTTAAAGGAAATTGCTGATTTGATGTGTTCAAAATTCATCAATGATGAATTGACTATTGTAAAAGTCAAGAAGATTATTTGATTTTAAAGCATGAATATAAAGCTTTAGTTTGTATGAACATGTGGACATTACCCTTACGTGTTGAGAGGTTGTTTCCATGTTTTATATCCATGATGCCCAGGTTACAATAGAGCAATCTTATTGTTGCATCAAGGCCCACCCTCCCATCCAAATATAAAATCGTATGATCCATATTTACTCTAATCTGGGGGTTTGATTCGTATCATTGAGAGCCATCATGATCTAGATCATATGATCCAGGTCATGGATTGTAAGATCTTGATAGCATTGCTATTATTGCATTTCATGTGAAGCTGGAATAGCTACCATTGCTACTCTTGGCCATGGTTTTGATGTTGTAGCTTGAAACCGTAGGAAACTGCTACTTCTAGCCAGGTTTCGAAGACTGATACTGGTGTGCATATTGGTGCTTAACTGGTATGGGTGCATTGAGTGTTGACACGGTACATTCATCCATTACCTAATGTCAATATGGTGAGTGTACTGAGTATTACTCTACCATTCTAGTATAGAATTGCCTAGTATGGTACCTATGAACCATGCTTCTAGCAACAGCATTAGGGATGGCGCCGGGGTGGGGTATGCCATTATTCGCACTTGCCCTGCGATGGGGAACCACATAGATGTCCTCCATTGGTACCTGCATCAGGATAGGTTGGAGCACCTCAAACCTGCCCTACAAGTATACTTAAATCCACAAACTCACCCTGCCCTACCTAGAGTTAGATGGGGGAGGTTGGGGTGGGGAAAACTGCAAAAATCATCTTTTTTTCTTAGCATGCAAATCAAACAAACAAACAGTCTTAGTACCTCATAGGACATTAAACCATCTAAGATTCCAAGATGTAAAACAGAAAAAAAATGAAATATTCAACAATAATGCAAAAAATAAATAGAAATATTGTTCTTGAGGAAATCAAAAGTTTCCTTAAACTCAGAAAGCAAACTAATAAGAAAGGGTATTTTAGTAAATATCTATTCCATTTCCTGCCTCCACCTCAAACCTGCTGTGTTTTATCGTAAATGCCTATTCCCATCCCTGACTCTAAATGGGTTGGGTAAAACCCACCCTATTAGGGTTTGGTAGGGTTGAGCACCCAACCAAGGAAATGTAGATTGCTGCCCCTGAACAGAGCTAGGTGAGCCCATGTGAGTGCGGCTGATTGACCCCCTTTTGTGAAAAGTAACTAATGATAAACAGATATTTAGAACATCAACCAAAAAAAAAAAACACTTATAATCTCAGCATCGTTTCTTCACACAGATGGTTGTCTTAAGCCTTGCTCTGTTTCTGGTCAAATGGTTTTTCAATGGCCAATCAATGAGTTTTTTCTACTGACTATTAGATGAAAATACCATAAAACATAATGTTAGTTGTATGTATTAAAATGCATGAGGATCACATTCAGCTTTGCCAATTTGGCTAATGAATCATCCCTAAAAGATGAATGTAAGACCTTAGGTTAGGGGTTGTCTTCATCTTGCTTATCCAGATGCTTGGTGTCTAAGTAAATATTTTAGGATTGCTACCATATTGCATTGGCTTAAATTACTTAACTAATAGGGAACATCTTTATAGATGGCAAGTTAGTTCTAGGTTTCTTTACAAGCCTCGACGCTGAAAATTTCTTGGTTAGGAATTTACCGGCAATTCAGGGAGGGTTAATTACTTGACAACTACTGTGAATCATATGCACAAAGTTGACTTGTCCATATCCAAACCTTTTGGATGAGTTATGATTGGATGACAACAAACTACAACAATGATGAGAAATATTTAAAAATGATGAATATTAAAATTTCATAAATTGGAATAGTTGACTTGGACATATAGTTTGTAAGTGGCAATGAAGTCTACGGCAAATTGTGTAACAACATAATTCATACACCTTGTTAACCTAAACACTTACTACATGGCCAATTGATATTTTAGGGAGATTTATTAAAACCAAAGATGACCTATTAATTTATATGGGTTAAGATTGTATAATGCTAGTGTAAATGAGGCACAAAAGGGTTTGTAAGGGTACTAATGACCAATGTAAAGCCAAGCTAAGTATAATGACCTAGGACCTTATCCAAAATGGCTAGCCAAAAGGTGTTATTTAGATTCCTTGGCCTATATAAGTACCCAAGATCTTGTTGTTGCGTTAGCGATATAGGATTAAATACACCCACGTGATTCCTTACATTCTTCTCTTGTTTAAGCCCTTGCATCTTTTCCAGGCTAAGGGACCAAATCTAGTCAAATTCAATCACAGTGCTGTGGTTAGCCTCAAAAAAATCCATCATGCTATAGCATCTCCCACTCTACTTTGGCCATGGGTCAGATCCTCTTTGATACCATTCAAAGCAATCTAGGACTTTATCCAAAAAGACTAGCAAAAAAGTATTATTTGGATTCCACGGCCTGTGTATATATGGGGACCCATGCGGGTGTGTTTCATCCTACATCAGTTATGCATTGGGGAGATATTGGGTACTTATACAGAGCCAATGAACTCAAGTAACATCTTCTTGCTACCTTTTTAGGTTAAGATCCTATGTTGTTATACTCAAGCTTGCTGTAAAATTTCATGGGTTAGACATTGGCTTTATGCTTCTGTAATTCTTTATAAGAAGATCGGCTTGTCTTAGATAATTTGATATAAGGACAACTTAACTTCCACTCTTTTTAAAAAAAATTGTAAAGCTCATGACTTGATATCATCAAAAATTTTAAACTAATTATTTATGCATTGAAAGAATATTAATAAGCGAGCCAAGCTTTGAACAGCTGTTCTCAAGCTTGTGTCAAGCTTGCCAAGTGTGAACAGCTTCGTACTCCACTCTTCTTGTGGCTTCTTTGTGCCCCTACTTAAAAGATTGTTGGCTTAATACACATCATAAGGTAATTCTGATCAAATCCACTATAGAGTTTGTGTCAATTTATACCTATATTTGATTGCAGATATGATTCCAGACTTTTTGAGCCTGATCTTGTGCGTTGTTGTGCACCATTTGTGGATGTAGGAAGTTGGTAGCCAGTGATAGAAAAATTACCTGACCTGAACTGGTAGTCTTTAATAATTTAATTCTGACCTTGAAACAGACCTGATGTGAGTCTTGATTTCAACACCTATTTTTCCTATAGCATCAACCATGACATGGGCACATGCATTTTTCCTTACTGGTACCAGAGTACGTTATAAGAATAAAGTTCCATCAGTGAAACCATCAGTAAAGCAAGACCCTCAGACAGGCTGTGTGATTCTTAATGCTTGCCATGCTTTCCTTTAGTTTTTCCTAATATGAGGACATGAACTCCTTGCAAAGTGCAACTTATCTGTTTAAAGCATAAGGTAAATATGGAATAGCAAGAACTTATGTCTTTAAAGCATATTTGAGAAACCAGATACCATATCTTTTGCATATTTAAGAAATATTAGTTTCTGTCAACTCAAGGAATTTTAAGTATTGCAAGTCAGTTTCATTATTTTTTTTTTAAAAAAAAATCCTACATACAATGAGACTTCTTCTGAGGGATTTGGCTTGATTTAGATTAGGAAATGTGAGGGACATTGAAGCGGTCACCAATTATAAAGTACATGGTTTTGATTTGATTATTTTAGCATCCATGCCAATTCCTCGCCAAGTTCTTCTAGTTTAGCCTTAACGTATTAAAACCCTAACTCTGTAATAGCACAGTGATATGAAGCATTTTATAATAAAAATGTTTTCTTTTATATATTCTGAATATGGAATATTTTTAATGGCTGGTCCAATTTTATATTGAGGACAAAATCTATCTTGTATGACTTGCACCTACAACATTCTTGAGTTATTTTACTGCATAATTTATGAGCTCTTCTATCATTGTTTGCTCTTCTTGGAGTGTTAGCTGCAGAATGTTGTTAAGGGCTTCATTTTCCTTTTTCAGTGTAACTGCCAATTGGAGATGTGCTTGTTTTTTGTGCTCTTATAGTTGGCAGTACATATATTCAAATAACATTTATTCCTCTGTTATTGTTTTGTTTGTTAATCTATTTCTTTGAAGTTTAAATTTGTATTTTCTTTGTGGATATTAATTATTGTTTCTTTATGCCAGCAGCTTAATGCAGCAGTTATCTCCAGAGTTGGAGCAGGAAGAGCTGAAAGGAGGCAGGCAGGGCAGTCCTAATAACTCTCCATCAGAATGCTTTGGTATGAAATTTGGCACCTGTTTACCTGTTTGTTGATGATATGCCCTCCTGACATTTCCTTTTCTGATATCAGATTTAGTTTATGGCTTGTATATTGCAACTCACCTGTCAGTTTTCTCCAGGATCCATCCCTCTTGGTCCAATTACGTCAAATGGTCTTGAAAATGGAGCCAGCCAGGGCCCACATTCTGCAGCCCGAGGACCAATTAATCCATTTTTGGAATCCACATTTCATGGAATATCCTCCAGTGTACCTCAGAGTCTATCCTCCCCTGCTGGAATAGCATCAGTAGGTAACCCCAACAATCAATCCATCCATGATGAGCTCAGCTACTCACTGGGTCAATTGAGCTTCGGATTTCAAAGTTTGCAAGGTTACCATCCTCATTCACTTCCAGAGTATCCCAATGGATTAAGCAATGGAATCCCGTACAGCTCCTCAAATACTATGTCATCTATCAATGTCAATATCAATTCCAAGCCTGCTGAGGAAAATGATAACAGGCATTTTCATAGAGTAGGCTCTGGAAGCCTTAATGGTCATTGCTTTGACCATAGTGAAGGTGGTAAGTGGAATAACCATTTATTTATTTGCACTACTGTCATTTCCCTTTGAGTACAATTCTGAGCTTTATTTGTTAAGGAATGAGTTTTGGCCACTGAGCATGATGTCAGTGTGACTGCTCATCTATTTTCTGCTCAAACCAAAAGCCTTGTAATCTCAGTTTGATGATTAAAAAAAAGAAAGCTATCTGCTTTGTTGAAATTCTTGCTTATGATAGGTAATGTATAAATATAGAATTTTTTGGTGTATCTTTATTTTTATTTCTGGCTGATTTATGAATAATAGTTCCCTTGGTTTGCAGCATTTGGAGTTTCTGGAAATGGAAGCTGCCCTCTTGATCGACGTCAGTATGCTTGGAATAATTCAAATGCATTCCACCATCACCCCCCTGGCCCCATGCTATGGCCCAATTCACCATCATTTGTGAACAGTGTGCCTGCTCATCCCCCACCTCAGATGCATGGACTTCCAGGAGTTCCATCTCATATGGTGAATACTGTTCTACCTTTTCACCACCATCATGTCGGTTCAGCACCTGCCATCAATCCATCTCTTTGGGATAGGCGACATGGCTATGCAGGGGATTCCACAGATATACCTACTTTTCATCCAGGATCTCTTGGAACTATGGGGTTTCCTGGCAGCCCTCAGTTGCATGCGCTGGAACTTGCTACTCGCAACATCTTTCCTCATGCTAGTGGGAGCTGCATGGATCCTTCTCTTTCTCCAGCACATGTTGGCATTCCTTCGCTCCAGCAAAGGTGTCACATGTTCCATGGAAGGAACCCCATGATTGCTATGCCTGCCTCATTTGATGCTCCTACTGATCGTATTAGGAGTCGAAGAAGTGAAGCAAGTGCAAATCAGGGTGATAACAAAAAGCAATATGAACTTGATATTGAACGCATTGCCCATGGAGAAGACTCTCGAACAACACTTATGATTAAAAACATTCCCAACAAGTATGTGGATCAGAGATGTTGGTTTCCTATATAATTGTGAATATTTTCTCTAAGGGCCTGTTTGGATTTTGCTGTAGAATTGGGTTGAAAATCTTGTAGAATTTGTGGATTGGGCCAGTACAACCAGCATGATCACAAGCTATATGCTGGGCTAGGCAAAATATTCAGAAATAGCTTTGGAGTATCTTCTTTTTCTCCCTATAGGATTTCAGCCACTCTAAAGCTACTTCTGAGTATTTTATGAATATAGGCCTAACCTAGCATAAGCCTGTGATCTTGCTGGTTGTGTTGGCCCAATCCATGAATCCTACAGGATTTTTAGCCCAATCCTGTAGGAAAATCCAAACAGACCCTAATTTTCCAATCCTTGAATCCTAAACTGTTTTGAACCCCTGGTAAACAGATACACCTCGAAGATGCTTTTGGCTGCTATTGATGAACATCATCGAGGAACTTATGATTTTATCTATTTGCCCATTGACTTTAAGGTAAGTAACATTTTTAGTAAACAGAATCCTTGTCATCACTTGCTATGTAGATATTCACTTTCCATTATTGATGCATCTAATTGTGTTTTTCACCTCCTAATCCTTTCCAGAACAAATGCAATGTGGGCTATGCTTTTATCAACATGATCGATCCTCAGCATATAATTCCATTTTATCAGGTTTGGTTTGCTGCACCTCATCATATGGACAATGCAAGAATAAGATGAATATTATGTTTATGGTCATATCCACTTACATCGATTTAGCAATGGTAGAATCACATTTTAAGCATGTTTAAAGATTGCTCTTGTTTTATATTGGCTTTTGTATATAGGTTTCTATGGGCATATTCTGTGTTCTTTTGACATCACTAGTCTGCTTAACTTTTATCATGAAACTAATATTCCTTCTGTGTACATGATCTCTCTCTCTCTCTCTCTCTGATACGAGCATTCTAGCTTAGTGTAGCACCAGCACATCACTTGACATTTATGCCCCAAAAATAAAATTGCTGAGAGAATTGGTTGATTGTCTGCAGACATTTAATGGTAAGAAATGGGAGAAGTTCAACAGTGAAAAGGTGGCATCACTTGCATATGCCAGAATCCAAGGGAAAGCAGCTCTTATTGCTCATTTCCAGAATTCAAGTCTCATGAATGAGGACAAACGGTGTCGTCCTATTCTCTTCCATTCAGATGGTCCTAATGCAGGGGATCAGGTACTAACTATCATTTCATATTAATAGATCCAGTTTTTATATTTTTTCTTTTTTATAATATCCCCTAATACATCTACCCCCCTCCATTTTATTGCCTCTCCATAAATTCTATGTCATTGACAAATTCATTAAATTTGTCATCCATAAATTATTAATGTGTTGTTTGTTTAGGATTAATATCGGTTGGATTTTCAATGTGTCCCTCTAACTAATGCCAATCTTATGACTTTGGTCAGCTGCCTATGGTATCTTGGATTTCATATTTGCATTTGATAGTTTTCTGGCTTTCCCTTGCCTTCTGGGTGCATGGTAGAGTGCAATCAGCAACCAATCATGAATTAACCTCACCTTATTGGGGATCATAATTGCTAAAAGTTTCATACGGTTTTCTCAACTTTTCTCCTTATACTGGGGTTTTTTAATATATCAAACTTCAAGCACTAAAGGCTTTCCTTTTGCAGGAGCCCTTCCCTATGGGGGAGAACATCCGGTCCAGGTCTGGCAGATCAAGGACAGCCGGTGATGAAGAGGGCCATCATGGAAATCCATCGACCTCTGCAAATGGAGAAACTTCTTGCAGTGGAGTGGGCTCTCCTTCAGATTCCACCAAGGACTTGGAATGACCAAACCACTCACCCAGGGGAAACTAACCTTAAAGACCAAAACTGTAACAAAATCTCGTCTCCGATTTTCCTCCATTTCTTTTTTTTTTTTTTTTTTTTTTGTGTCCAGAATTCATAGTGATAACTTGTGTGGCATGGTGGGCTGCCGATTTTCACCGTCAGGTGCTGTAGATTGCATCACCAAGTGAGTGAGAGAGGGACTTCTAATTTTCCTTGGATTATATATTCAGTAACCGAAGACGGAAAGGCCAAAGATGCAGGGAGAGCTTTGAGG
This sequence comes from Elaeis guineensis, assembly GCF_000442705.2. Classification (NCBI taxonomy): domain Eukaryota; kingdom Viridiplantae; phylum Streptophyta; class Magnoliopsida; order Arecales; family Arecaceae; genus Elaeis; species Elaeis guineensis. The sequence continues at coordinate 134,854,871 of NC_025993.2, forward strand.
TTTTGGATGGACGTAAGAGGGGTAAACAGTGTACAGGAGTTTCGAGAAAGCAAGGACAACAGAATTTTCACAGTTATGCGGTTTGAGAAGGTTTTCTCTGCATTTTCTTTCCTTTTAATATTTTGGTTTTGCTTGTGTTTTTGAGTCTGCGAAACCCAGCATGTGAAGGGCTCTGTTTTTCAGCTGGGTTAATTGTCCCTGTAGGGGTCCACCTGGCTTATCATTAATATTACATGTTTGTTTTCTTATTTATACATCTATGAAGCATGAATTTTGTAGTGCTGGGGTCTACTGCTATGTCTGCTTTTCATCATTGGTGTTTATATTACTGCTTTAGTATTTGTTTTTGATCTCTTTTTCTTTTCTACCGCCTGGAGTTGGTGAATGCCTGTGTGGAAGCCATGAGTACCAAAGATTTATGTTTTGACGGGTTTAGGAATAAAAACAGCTCACATACGGTGGCCGGATGTTTGGGAGGAGAAAATTAGATAGATTGATGTCTGATACTGATATTATGATTATGGATGTGGTTGTCTATATCCTGAATTCCTGATAGCTTAACGGGTATGAACCCATCAAATTCGCAGTCTTTAAGATAATGGATCTCAATTTGGAAGAATCCCAAGAGAATGGCAATCCCAAAAGCTACAGATCTTATCGACTACTGTAATGTTGTTTCTATGCTATGGCCTTCAGGATGAATGTGTAGAACAATGGGTCTCAGTGACCGCAATTGCTGAACTATGAATATGAACACTTGTATCATTTAAAATAGAGCAGTGCTATTAATACCTGTTGCATCCTCAGGATATAATCTATAAACTGTTTCCATCATAGGCTAATCAGAATCATTAAAAAGAACTTGGAAACAGGAGATGCCAGTATGCAAAAAAGAAATTAGTCGAAAACAGAGCTGTGGAGCGAGCAAAATTAGCATGCATCCAGATGTTGAAAGCCAGATAGAGGCAATATCACTCTAGGCAATTAGCAAAGAGTTCTGTTCTCGCACTTATTATTATGGCCTCTACTTTAATACAAAATGATGCTTCAAAAAAAAAAAAAAATCTATTATTAGGATTGATCACGAACTGTCGATGAGCTCAAAATTTTGCATGCTAAATACGTAAACAATAGCGTATAAAAAAAGGCAATTCACTGCTGCATGACTGCTCTCTTTGGCACACCTGGCAAGACAATATGCTAGTGAGTCTTGTAGTCTACGAACTATAACGAGTTAGCTTTGGGAAGCTTTTATAAGGTGAGGAGAGGGAGACACGCTCAGAGACCGAAGCTTGAGCAAGCTTTTATAAGGTTACTAGGTTAGTGAGCTACATTTAGAGTCGGACTAGGAATTGACTACAGTCTACTTCTATGTAAGGTCTTGCGCGCAACGGTCTTGGGCTTAACTTAAAGGCGACCATATCTTGACACGTGCAAGACTGATTGCGATCATGTTTTATTAGAAGTTCTCCATGCTTAGGTTAATGGGTGGTTTTGCACCCAAAAAAAATTCTGCTATATTTTTAGAAAAGATTAGGGTAAGACCCATCCAAGTTTGGGGATTAAATACTTTGATCCCAACACTTTAAAAAATTATTTTTAGTTGGTCACCATAATATATTTTTCTGTTTCAATATGGTTCATTCATCCATTTGTTGGGGTGCACGATACTACAGGTCTAGTCCATACGGGACCCATGCAATCCAAAAATAATAATAATAACATAATAAATAAATTAAAAAAGGGTAAAAGAAGGGAAGGAAGCCTGGTTAGGAAGGAAGCCCATTTTTGGCGTGAAAGAGCCATCCTAATCTTTTAGGATCCTAATTGCTCCTGTTTATATGGGTTCTATGTTATTTTCGATTCTTCTTCTTCTTCTTCTTATGGTTTTAGGATTTAGCTTATATCCTAATAGCAGTGCTTTTGTTTGTGTTTTTTTGTTTTGAGTCCGGCTTGCCATTGGTCATTGTCTTCTTTGAATTTAGCTTTCATCCTTCTCTGATGTCGCCATTGCTGATTGCCCCGGGGAGTGGATAGGTGATTTTGAGAAACATCTATTGAGATATCTCATGAGGTAACCTTTGTCTCCAATTAATGTATACCTCAAGTTCTTGGGCATAGTACTTGAGAGGATCTTATTGTAATCATTATTTCTTTATAGTGGATTTTATTCAGAACCGCCCTATGGTTTTTCTATCCACAAAAAGAGGATTTTCCACATAAATTTTGATGTTTTATATCTTTCACCCAAATTTTATTTCGCTGATATTTGCAAATTTGGGCCTTTCAAAGTGGTACCAGAGTGAGGTTGGTTCTATTATTATAGTGACTATGATAGGCACATAATTTTAGATTAAGAGATTTAATGGTAGAGATGGTTTTTCTCTCTTATAGAGGAGAATGAAAGATCTACTATTATAGCAGGGTGTACATAAGATACTATTGAATAAAGTGAAAGAGTCCGAAAAATTTTCTGATGAAGATTTTGAAAAGACAGATGAGAAGGCTGCTAGTGCTATCCGGCTTAATTTGTTAGTTGAAGTTTTGAATAAGATGAATGATGTGGAGACGGCCATGGAGATTTAGCAAAAGCTAGAGAGCTTGTGCATGGTGAACATATGACAAAACTGTATTGAAGAAGCAGTTATATGCATTTTAGATGGAGGAGAGCATGAGTTTTTTGGCATATCTGAATGTGTTTAATGGTTTGATCGCGCAGTTGGCAAACATCGATATGAAAATTGAAGAAGATAAAGCTCGACTTCTTTTAGCTTTGTTGCCTGGTTCCCATGATAGTTTGGTTATGACTCTATTACATGGGAAGGAATCTCGTGTTGAAGGATGTTACGTCCACACTACTGCTCAAGAAGTCAAAAAATCAAAACTGCAAGCTCTTGTCACAGAGAACAGGGGTAGAAGTAAGAGGAAAGTATCTAAAGGTCGTGGCATATCGAAAGGTAGGTCGAAGTCAAAAGAAAGCGGAACATGCTACCATTGTGGAAAACAGAGGCATCTAAAATGAAACCGCAAGTTTTAAAAGCAGGAACAGAAAGAAGAGAAAATCAGAGAGTGATAAATGATAAGGGCACTGCAACAAACTAGTTGTACTAGTTGAAAATTTGTGCATTGCACGGGATCGGATGTATGAAAATAATTTTTCAAATATTATTATTTTATTTTTCAGATATTACTGTATTCTCGTTATTATTCAAATTATTATTAATAATAAATTAATATTTTAATAATAATATTATTATTATTTTTAAAAATAATATTTTATTATTAATTTTTATTAATTTTTAAAAAATAATATATTATTATACAAATAATATTTTTAAATTAATAATAAAAAATTATTTTTTAAAATAATATTTTGTAAAAATAATATTTTTATTATTATTTTAAAATTAATATTTTTTCTTTTGCTTCAAACTATTATTAATAATAAAATAATAATATTTTTTCCTCCTTCTTAAATATTTTTTTTTCTTCTTCTTTTTTCTTCCTCCCGCCACCGACACCCCCACCCCCACAGCATGAGATCGAGGTCACGACCATCCGCACTGCCCCCGCCATAGCCCTACTATATCACCATCTGCGCTGGATGCACGAAAATAATTTTTCTGATATTGTTGTATTTTTGTTATTATTTGAATTATTATTAATAATAAATTAATATTTTAAAAATAATATATTTATTATTATTTTAAAAATAATATTTTTACTATAAAATTTTTGAAATATTTTTTAAAAAATAATATGTTATTATTATTAATAATATTTTTAAAATAATATTTTTATTATTATATTAAAATTAATATTTTTTTGCTTCAAATTATTATTAATAATAAAATAATAATATTTTTTTACTTTTTCTTTTTTCCTCCTCTCTCTAAATATTTTTTTTAAATTAATACCCTAAAAAATAATATTTTGAATTATTATTAAAAATAAAATAATAATATTTTTTTCCTCTCCTCTCCAAATATTTTTTTTCTTTCTTTTTTTTTTTTCCCCTTCTTTTCCCATCCTCCTGTCGTCTCCCCCCACCCCCCCCCCGTCACATCCTCCGGTTCCGACGCCACCAACCCCCTTATTATTATTATTAATATTATTTTTAAAATAATATTTTAAAAAAATAATACTTTTATTATTATTTTAAAATTAATATTTTTTTCTAATTCAAATTATTATTAATAATAAAATAATAATATTTTTTATTTTTTCCTCCATCTTTCAAAATATTTTTTTAATTAATATCTTAAAAAATAATATTTTAAATTATTATTAGTAATAAAATAATAATATTTTTTCTTTTTCTCTCCCCTCAAATATTTCTTTTTTCTTTCTTTTCTTTTTTTCTTTTTCCCCCTTCCCTTCCCTTCTTCCCGCCGTCTTCCCACCCCACCCCTTGCACCCGCTGCGTCCTCCGGCTCCGGTACCACCAACCCCTCTCTCCTCCCCTCTACAGCTCTGTCCCGTCGCCGTCCCCTCCTATTCTCTTCCTCGACCTCGGCAAATCCGAGCCCCTGTGGCTCGCGCAAGTACCAACGACCGCCCCTCCCCTCCCCAAGCTGAGCACCACCAACCCGACCCCACCCCACCATCGTCCGCGCTACATCTGCCATCCACGCTGCACCCAGCTCCATGCTACCACCAAACCCCCTCCCCTTCCCCAGCTCTGACGCAACCAACCCCCTCCCCTCCCCTCCGTGGCCCCACCTCATCGTTGCCCTCTCCTATTCCCTCCCTCAATCCCGTGAACCCGAGCCCCGCGCTCAACATGAGCACCTGCGATCACCCCTCCCCTCCTCCAGCTCCGGCTCCACCAACCCCCCTCTCCTCCCCTCCCCCGGCTTCAGCACCACCAACCCCCCTTGCCTCCCCTCCCCAACCCCGGCCACGGGCGGTCGCTGGTGCTCGCACAATCGTCAGCTTAGAGTGGCCAAATAGGGAAGCTTGGACGGTGGTCGGGGTTCATCGGTGCTCATACAGAGCCGTGGGGGTTTAGATCGCAACTTTTCATAGGTGTTTTCTTAAATTGATAGAGATTTTCAATACTTTTCTATCCAGATGGTACAACCAAGCTCATTTGAAGAGCTGAGTTGGCAACATCCCAATGCTCCTCCACAGAATATTATTATATATATATGTGTGTGTGTGTGTGATGCGTTAATGTGTTAGAAGAGGAAGTTGTCGTTCTCACATTTGGAGATAAAAAGTGCAATCGTGATTCTAACCACGATGTTGAGTGGGTTGTTGATTCCATAGCTTCCCACTCATACAAAAGAGTTCTTTACATCGTACAAAGCAAGAGACTTTAGCTATGTGAGGATGGGTAACAACAATCATGCACAGATTATGGGAATTGTTGACATGTGTATTATTGGAGAATAATTCAATTTCTAGATAAACTTGAAAAATGATGGGATGTCATTTTTGAAAAACAAGTTAGTGGATTACTTGATAGAATTTTAGATAAGTTTAAAGTCCTAGTTTACTTGATAGCCATGATATCTAACATAGGAAGCAAATCATGTATATAAATAGAGGTTGGCCAGCAGGTGGTAGTATAGGCAGAACGGGCCTTGTTCTTCCACGCAAACGATAGGGGTTCGAAATGCACAGGCATCGATTAAATGCGGTACCGGATGTCTAATGCCCTGGTTGGATGTGTGCGGAGCAGTTTCTGATCTACTTGGATGCCTATGCGGCATCGGGGTGACGTACTCACCTAAGAGATAGGGGGTCCCTCCTACCCCTGTGGTGGGGAGCCATGGCCACCTGGCTTACCAAGTGAGTCACCTCCTTCTGACACATCGGACATTCCTTAGTGGAGGGGGCCCTTATAGTAACGCCCAGAAGGGATTACTACGCTAGTGCCCCCCTCTCTGATTCTGTAACAAAAAAAAATAGAGATTAAAACAAAGAATGAAATAATAAAAAACAGAGTTCAGCTTGCCTCTTCCATTGTAGCAATCCTTTTATATATTTTTTATTCTCTCAAATTGGTATTAGAGCCCTTTTTTTTGTGTCAAAATGTTTCTCGCGTAAATTTGAAGGAACATTGCCACAATTCTACCCTTACTTTTAATTCATGCAAAAATTGGTTGATTTTTTTAGCATGAAAATAGACAATGTAGATTTTATTAGACCATCATACTCATACCATTTGGTATGGATATACAACTTGAGCTGGATTAGTGCACATATAATGCAAGTTAATGCCCATGCAAAAAGATTTTTTAAAGTAATCACAAGGGTGCTTTAGATAGGACTTATATAGTTGGTCTAGCAATATAAATAGTTTCTTACCATACAAAAAAAGATAGAAAGGAAAGAAAGGGAAAAGTGATCCACTTTGGTGAAAATAAGAATAAATTTAATATTCTTAGAGAATTCCCTCATTCAAATACTTCAAGATCTATGAATTGGAGCTTTCCCTAGTGGTCATACTCCTCTATTTAGCAACCAGAGATTTTAGATTTGAATTGGGACCTAGATAATTACAATTTAGGCGCAACTTCCTCCCTTTCTATCTATTTGCACCTTCTCCTTCAATGGAGGATAGTTGAAAAGAAGATAAAGGAAGGAGATAATAACAGTAGAGTGGGCCTTGGTGCCATGACCTTGAGGATTTTTGCTACTATAACATTGCCTACTTGGTAGAGGAGGTAGTAGGGTATAAATCAAAACTACATGTGTACTTTACTATTGCAAGTAAACCAGAATTCTATTAGGAAACAAAAACATAGAATTATGGAACCAAAGCATAGAATTTTAAGAGTAAAAGCAACAATCATAAAAAATAGGTTTTTTTGTGTACATACCCTCATAAATATTAAAATTTACATGAATACCCTCCTAAAATTGATATTTATATGTATAACCTCATAAAACACTTGTTTTGCATTTATGCTCATATTTTTTCTTTTATTTTGTATATGTACCCATGCATCAAACCCAATTAAGAAATTAGTAGTTTAAAATTGAAATGATGGAAATATTCTAATGTTCAGACATGCAAAAAGAAATATTTATAGGGCTATATATGGAAATAGTAATTTTGGAAGAGTCTTCATACAATTTAACACATTTAGGAGGATATACATGTACAAGAAATTAATATTATTTTTATCTATTTCAATTTATTTTAACACTTAGACTAGTCTAGTGCTTGCTCATCAATATTTTTTATAAAAATATTACCCAGAAAAAAGATTGATTTGATGATTAAATAACAAAAGAAAAAATTATTATCAAGAATAGGAGAAGTTCAATAGATTGGATAAGTTTCCAGTAAGAGCCATCAAGCTATTATCCACTTTTAAAGTAAAAAGATAATTTCATAATTTTAATGTATTTTTAATTCAAATAAATATGATTTGGATTAATGACATCAGCTGAACTGTTATGTCAAAGTACATGCAAAAATAATATTTTTAGGGGATATGCATGCAATATAAATTTTGAAAGCATAATCGTGCAGACCCAATATTTAAAAGGATATTCACATAAAAAATCAAAGGATTTTTTTTAAATATATACCCTCCTAAAGATATAAAATTATATGAATACCTACAGAATTGCTATTTGCATGTATATTCTTATAAATATTTTTTTTTACATGTATACCCATTAAGGGTATTTCAGTCATTCCAATTTAAATTATAAATTTTTTAATGGCATTGGATAACATGGGTACATATACAAAACAAAAAAATTGAAGGGTACACATACAAAATAAATATTTTATAAAAATATATATATGCAAATATCAATTTTGGAATGATATTCATGCAATTTCTAATTTTAGGAGGGTATGTATGCAAAAAACCCTATAAATAAGATAAAGTAAAGTTTGGTTGTTTGATTGGCAAAAGTTCCTCTTTCAAATTATATCCTACTGCTCATACAAGATAACAAATGATATAGCAACTGCGTACTTCCAATGGTAGTAGTCCATGTGTGGCCTCCACTTCTTTGATAATTCTATAACTAGCACAAATTGCCCTCTAGTACTCAGATCTTGAATTGTCTGTCTAACCAATAGACAGCTTTCAAATGTTCATACTTATTAGTCTCAAGCTTGTTACAATTAGTCTCTATTCAGCCTGCCATAATAATTTACCTTGGCCATCTCTCTCTTTACTTGTCTATAGAACAATATCTTTTGTTAAGGTACCTTTCAGCCAATTCGATTAGCTCCTTTATATACAGTTTGCTACTTTAGCTTTGGTTATCATTAGGGTGTTAACTTAAAGCTCTATTATTATTATCATGCCCTAACTTCATTACATGGTTGAATATGCAGACGTTCTTAGAAGCTATCATGAGTTAGGATGTGGTGTAAACACTTTCTCATCTTTTAATAAAAATATCAAGACCCAAGACAAACTCTTGCACCTAACTTAGGCTTCAATCTTTCGAGCCCAAAAAGGTGGATCATAGGCCCATATTTGGAAAAGCTTTTTTGTAAGAAAAGAACTAAGAGTTTACTATAAGCATCGCCAATCTTTACTAAGAAAGAAAGAAAAAATAATTAAACTGACAATCACATCAAACATTCAAGAACCACTTTGAAATGTTTTATATGAATTTTTTCCATATAAAGAAGCAAAATCATGAGGCTATAGTCCAATTTAAATTTTTGTACAAATTACAAAAAATCATTAGAGGTGTCCACTTATTATTCTTACATCCAATAGTTTAAAAGATCTACACTTACACCCTTAAGATTTAATGACATCAGTCAATCTATTTACTTAATATAAAAAGATGAAAGTACCACTAGATACGATGCTCATCCAGTATGCAATGGAAGCCAGTCAATCTCCATCCCTTTTCTCCCATCTCATCATCCCTCTTTTTCCTAATATTATGATTTCTCAATAGAAAATTATCCTACCTCCTTTGATGAATACGCAAGCATCATACATTGCCTCTAATCGGATAAGCATATCGAAATGATAAAGACACCTTTCTATGAGGTATGATAAATTCATCTCCATTCTTTTATATTTTTCTAATAAAATTTACATTTTCTCGAGAAAAAAATAGTATTTTGATTTTTTTTTACCACAAAAATAGCTATTGGTGCGGTTTTACTTGTCTCCATATGCTCTTCCTTTGTATTGCATTAGTTTTAGAAATAAAATATTTATTCTTAAAATTCTAGAAAAATAGCCGTAGGTGGTCCCCTTCCTCCTTTGTTGTTGTAAATAAACTCTAACTAGTTGTAAAAAATGAACTCTAGTTGTAATTCTAGACAAGCTTGGAAAAAAAATATCAACTTGGACTTCCTAAGATCTAGCTCATTTGAAAATTGTAAATGAACTCCATTGATGGTCCCCTTCCTCCTATGGTGATCCAAGCTAGTGGCAATGGTGGTTTTTTCAAACATCACTTTCTATGTCCCACCCTAAGATTCTATGAACTAAAATTTTTAACTTGCTCACATTAAGTTTCCTTTACTCTCCTTACCTCAAGCATTTACTTCACCCCTCCTCTACTGTTGGGTCCATCTATGGCAATTCATTTGACTATTCATTTCTAATTAAATAATCAAATAATATCTTGAAGTATCATAGATATATATTTATTTATCATATAGTTTTTAATGGTGCAACAAATGATAATTTGAGTATTAAGCTCAATAGCAATTTTAATATTACTGCATGTGCTATATGTGCAATACTGTTCTTATCTCCTTCCAAATTAAACTAGTATTGGATATCTTATATGTCAACTAAATTAAGCTAGCATTAATGATAGTATAAACATAGAGTTTCCATCAAATTAAAGAAAAGGCCTATGCATTTAACTTTAACATATTAATTAGATAATAATTGTCCTACTTATTCATGCAAGGGATTTCTTAGTTTTATGAGGATTTCTTATCACTGCTTGTAACTATTGAATTTCGGTTGGGACATTATCTTTTAAATAGTGACTTATTAACTTTATATGAACTAATATATAATGATTGGTTTATGCAACGGTGCAATAGCTAATCATAATTTGGTTATACACCATGGCGATCAAAAATATTATATTGATAATATAGACGAAGATTATTATTCATACTTGAAAATGGTGGCCAATTTATATCAATTTATTAGTAAGAGAAAAATGAATCTTACTATCTCATATGATAGTAGCAGTGGATTTTTGATTAAAAATGGTAATGATGTGATTCATATGTTTAGCATGCATGAAGGAGTTGATAAGATATAATTGTTTGTTAGAGATATTACTAATCCATTTTTCTTTCTGATGGGATGTAGGTGAAGTTAAAGTTAGAGGAAAAATTGGAGGGAGAGTTGGAGAGAATGTTGGAGGTCAAGTTGGAGGGGATGTGGAGATCAATTGAAAGAAAAATTTGAGGAATTGTTGAAGGTCAAGTTGGAGGGGAAGTCGGAGGTTAAGTTGCATTTTTGTTGACCATCATTCTATTACTTGTATCCATAACACTTATTTATTATTTGCACTTTTATATGTACATCATAAGAACACGATACCATAGGTCTTAGCCACCTCATCATGTTTTAGAGAGCAAACTCATATACACTCTTGCATGCACCTCACCTCTTTAGACACATGCACCCAAGCTATGTGATACAATAGAAATCAGATATGTTACTCCTAGAAAACTACCTATTTGTCTCATAACTATCTATGATTCCATTTTATCCTCATAGCGACAATAGGTCTCTCTCTTTTTCTACCATACTTTATGTTTGTTGGCTCATACTAATCCACCTAGCCTGATAAAAATAAAATAGAATATTTCTCTCTAACCAACTCTTCCTCTCCTTGCATCAACACCCATCATATGCGAAGGCTATGTATGCATATAATGCTAGTTTCACTCATCTAGATCTAAATCCCCTTCATGATCCTCTTTAAATCCTCATCCTTTCCTAACAAAAGAAATAAATTCTTAGTTTGTACTTACATCCATCTTACCAACCCACCCCACCCCAAACCAACCAATTCCTTTTCTTTTCCTTAATAACACCTTAGCCATAAGATTAGAAATACTCCAAAACCTAATCAGGAAATCCTTTTCTCAATCCTATACTTCCAAACTAATGCAATTCATGTAATACACTTTTCTTTGATCCTCACCATGTACATCATTAATCATAGTCACCTCTCTCTTAGCCAATAGCTAGTTTTCTATACCCTGACATTCTACAACCCTTAGACCAAATGAACCCTATACAAGGCCCTTCTCTTCAATTCTAGCTATCCAAACTAATATAAACCAACAAGCACAAGTTCTTTCCATCTCTACCATATATTTATCAATTCCACCCAACCTAAACCAACCAACCATCTCTTGACATGCACTTAGATCTGGGGCATCATTTCGAGTATTTAATCACCATTCCTCATCCACACACTCTCCTTTAGAAATACTTCTTCATACTTAGCCAAAATTTAGGAGAAATAGATAAATCTAGATGAAATTTTATCATTTTGAATATCCTAAAGGCCTTATTCTTCTTTTTTCCATCCCTAGCATATATGGCCCAATATGATAGTCCACCAACCTAGAACCTCCCACAACATCCAAATTAGCTTCAACACAAGTAAAAGAAATATGCCTTATCACTTCTAAATTATGGGAGACACTCATAGAAAAAGTAGATTCACTATATCATAATATTCAGGATGGGAACGGCATTGTTAGAAACTTTAGATTGATACCAATAAAAGTTCTAGCACAAACTCATAGTATGGTCCATTTAAAGATGGTGAGAAAATGCATATTCTAAATTTACATATATTTCAAATGAAAACTAATAATGATAGAGTTACCATAAATTGGTGCATAAATTTTTATTTATCATTGCCAAGTTATGCACATGCCAAATCGCATTTTTTTCCCATATTTGAATGTAAGAGATTGATTTCAACTCTATGTTGTGTTTAAAAATAAATTGCTATTTTGGTTAATTAGCATATAACATATGCAATACATGGGATGCTTTTGTTCTTCCATTTTTGTAATCATTATTAAAATGCAATGTAGTAATGTAACAAATTATAGTAATGGAAGACAGAAAAAATCAAATTTTTGTTACACATTACTTTTATGCCTATTGTAGCAAGGTATAATTTTATAATACAAATTAATGATTGGATGAAATAATAAATAAAAGTAACAACCAATACTTTTTGACTATCAATGTTTATGACAATGCTATTTTTTAATTAAAAAATAATAAATAAAAAGAATACTACTAACTAACCCTTTATCATAATGCTATAGTAAATATTCATGTTGAACTACTACATATCAGTATATCCTATTTATTTTTTTTCTTTTTTCTGCTATGTTTCTCTTACAAATACATGACTGCTAAATTTATTTTCTAATTTATAAATATGTAAATCTAGAGAAAATTTCCAATAGGTCACTAAATATTCTTGATCTCCATGTAGATATGGATTGTTTCAATTCCGGACTTTTCTTTCTAGGGGAATGCATGCCTTGGAAGTCGCATATTTAAGTTGACATCGAATATGTATATATCAAAAATACAAAAAAGCACAAGCAATATTATGTTTGTTACTATATGGGATCACAATGTTCACTTCTTTCTTGCAATGATCTTCAACAATATTGTGGCATAAGAATTTTGTATAAGAAAAAGAAAACTCAACATCATTGATTATTAGATGAAACTTTCTTCAGAATCTTTGGAACAATATATGTGCGTCTTCTCTTTAAACCAAATCCATGAAGTAGTAGATACAACCATCAATTTTCTGATAGAAAAGAGAAATACCTAGAGCAACTTGAGCAAATACATTACCCTTTTTATGGCATCATCAAGCAATGCCTTACCCTTATTTAATCATTCAATATATGATAGATGCCTTGATTACTAGTGCATGATGGGCTTTTTTTTTTGTTGTAGGCATCTTTACAATATATTCTTCCTTGCATTGATTAATAGATAACCATCATTGTAAATACATTCCAAATTCAATACTGCATGAACAATATTTTTGATGTAGGCATTTTGAAAATACCTACAACTACAATATAATTTATGCATGATGAGTTTCTTAAACAAATACAAAATAAAAAAATAATATAAAATATTTTTATATTAAATAATTCAAGTTCACATGTTTCTTTTCCTCGTTGGACAACTCTACAACCATGCCGACTATTTTAGATAGAATCAACAAAAGAAGATTAGCGACTTTAGTATTTCACCATTGGGTTGATGATTTTCTTCTAAAAATATTTTTTGATTATTATTAATTGCCTATTTCATAAAATGTAATAAAAAATTATGAAGAAAAATAAATGATGTTTTTTCAAAGGTTTTGCTATAGAGATACACTCTTACTAGGAATTGAATTGTTATTTATCAAATCTATTTTGTAGTAAGTTTATTCTTCATACTCAATACCCACTATTATGTAAAGGAGGAAGATGATATAAAAACTAGTATGTCTAAAGTTGATTAGAATATGAGAAGTTGTATTATATATTGAAAGAGCCACAAATATTTAGAACTTTTACTATGGTTTCTAAAATATCATAATGCAAGGAGCCAAGCATTTCATTTGCTAAGATAATGTGAAAACATGATTTGATTTTATTTTCATTTCAAAAATAATTATCAATGAACACAATAGCTATAAGTAAAACCCACAATAATTATTAGTTACATTCCTAAAAGAATATTTTTGAATTGGTTAAAAATAATTAAGAGAAAAGATTGTCAACAAATAAAAATGTACTTATGTTAGAGTACATTCGATACATTGCAATCAGAAGTCATTGTTTTAGAGGTAGAAAATAAGGGATTTATTTTCATGAATTTTATGGTTATATTTTAAGTTGTTATTTTACATAAAAGTTTCTTTAAACTAAAAGAGTAATTGTCAACTAATTGTCACTACTTAGTATTTGGGTGAAAGGTGATAAAGAAATCAACATTTTATATAAAGCATATTTAAGAAAATCATATGGAAAAAATTCGATCAATTTTCTAATCCCATGTATGGTTTGGTACTTTTGTAAATTTACTGAATTAATGATAATTTTTGTAAAGCTCATGGTGAAAGACATATCTTCATGTTGTTTGTAAATCTATTTTAAACTTATATGTTGAAGTGTATATATGGGGTTTGTCTCAAACTTTGTCATGTGGCACCAATGCTTATGTTAAAAATCCAAAATAAAGTGCATGGAAAAGGCACTCCCTTTGAGGAAGTAATGAAAGATGAATTATGGAAAATAATGGGGAGTATATGTGAAGCCTATAATAATATCGATTATTTACTAATATATAAGTATACATGTGTGTGTGTAAAGATAATAAATAATATTTTGAGGGAAGGGAAAAAGAGAAGTTATTCTTAGTGTACCATTATCAATTTAGAACATATGAGGCAAGGCTTTTTATATGGATTCTAGCACTAGAGATCACCAACCATAGACTTTCTCAGTTAGCCCATATGACCATCTATGGTTAGACTAGAATTCGATCTCCTTTTTCAACTTCACTCATGCGGACAAATTAGAGTGATATTTACTTGAAAACAAGGCTGTAACTTTAAGATTGTATTCCTATGGATCTCTTTGGATTTCAAGATAATTTTGCTTTAAAAAAATATTTTTTGTAAATATAGCATTCTACCATGGAGCTTTTTGAAATTTTAATTTACAAACCAATGGATACAATTTGCATAACTAATAACCATTTATAACCAAAAAATATAAGAACAAATGACTCATATTAAGCTTTCGTAGATTTCCACTGCCTCTTGATTTTTTAAATCCATTATTAAAAGAGATTTGATGAACAATAGAGCTTTGCCTTTCCTCTTTCATATTGTACTCATCAACCCCTACTTAGAAAATATAAATTGTCCCTACAACTTTTTGATCTCCAAGGGAATGTCAGGACAATCATCCTTTTGCATATGTCAAGTAAAAATATTGCACAATTCTGCATTATCAATTAAGTAATATAACATATTCAAATATAAAGTGTATATTGTACATACATCAACTATACATGATGCCCTAGTAGATTTGCTCATGAATTGGTAAGCAATCTTGTTAAAAAACAATAATTGCACATCTTATAGAATCCTTGACACAAAATTGCTATCAATACCTAAAGAAAAAAGAATAAAGTTAATCAAATCACTAGAAAATATAACTTTCAAACCAAGAAATCAGAAGGGATGCTCTAAAAAGATTCCATCTTCACTGGACATTAATAAAACATATTACATTAAAAATATCAGCTGTTTGAATTATTTCTCCTTTCACATTCTAATGTGCATATTTTCATTTACCTAAAGAAGATAATAATATATGTACCAAGTTCAAAGTTCGATTTCGAAAAATTTAAAGAACAATTTTTCAAGTAGAATAAGCAATTGATCAAACTATGTCCCAAAAAACTATATCTCACAAATTATTTTACATATTCCATCATAGTATAGACTAAAAATGGAAGGCATTGAATACAAAACAAACCTTTGTATTGAATACCTGTAGTTCTATATTGTCCCAATCACACCAAAATTCAACATCAATGTAACTTACATTTTTGGCCAAAGCTAGTAACCTGTGTAACATCGTCCAAAATTTCTTTCTACATTTGTAACTAAAGCCTTACTATTCAAACTAGTTTCCTATAAAATAAATGATCAAAAAATTAGTTAATAAACTTTAAATATAATGGAAAAATTTACTTCACATTTAAATGAAACTGTTGCACTTAATAATTTCAAAATACCATTCCATAAGATCCACTCAAAAGAATTAATTTCTTGAATTATCATCTTTCAAAAAGATAATGGATCAACAAACAAGTTTGTAATTGGCTTACCCATAGAATCTCTTGAACATCAATCATAACAGATAAATCCTCCTTGAAAGAAAAGGTAATCTGATACATAATTTTTTCTTAATATTTCAAAAGTATAATCAATACAATTGAGACTAGGGGGAAATATACATATCAAACCTATTATTAAAATTTTCTATCTGTAATATATCCAAATTGGCATAAACCTTTATTAGATTTATATAGGAAAGTTAGGTTGACTCGATACATTGACACCTTATGAAGAATAAAGCTTATACTATCAATTCAAAAAAGAAAAATATAATTCTAAAATATCTCTAAATAGTTTAATAGTTGTACATGTTATAATTAGAATTGGAGGAGAAGAGGATCAGCTAACTTTGGTATCACTATAGTTGATATATACTTTCAAAAACTAATATACTTACATGAACAAAACTCCATACTCAACCATCCATAGCTCTTAATTTCTCATCAATACATCTATATTTTGACCATGAACATTATCCATGGGGCCAATATATCAATAAATTTCTCCATAATATTTGCAATAAATACAAATAAACAATATTCATATGTAAGAGACATGAAGTAATAACAATCAAAGAAAATAATATAGAATTAGTTATTATTAATAATATTAAAATAGATATGGTTATCAAGCTGATCCATAATTTTAACATAATTTAGGTTATCAAGCTGATCCACAATTTTAACATAATTTATGAAGTCCAATTTGTGTAGAGTAGAGATATCTCATCTTCTAATATTTTTTTTAATTTTATATGCAGTAAATAAGAAAAGAGTTATCTTATCATTCTTTATTGATTGATACATTCTATTATATGTAATTTTTAAATTACTAATTAAATATATATATATATCTACCCATCTTCAATGAGCATGAAAAACTTTTGCATAATATTTTTCCTGATTATATCATCTATGTAACTACTCTGATCAAAGAAAAGTATCTCTTTTATCATTGTTTTATATGTTGACTGAATCCCATATTTTATCAATCCTAACTATTTTCTTCTAAGTATTTCTCTATCTATCAATTTGTTTAGTAAGTTGTGCTGCATCTTTGAGTTGAAAAACCTAAAATTAATTTATATTGATCGAGATAATAAAAAAATAAAAAATATAAATCGAAACAAAATACCAAAGAAGGCTACCAACAAAATGAAATCAAAACGCACATAAAAAATATGATGAAAAGAAAAAGATAAAAGATTTAGAAGGTTGTCAAGAAACAACCAAAACATCATAGCTTTTTGTTACCTCTTTAAAGCCTTACAATATTTTTAAGTTAATATAACAATCCACTTATGTAGTCCCTTTTCCTATGCTTCATTCTCATATACTATTAACCTTCTATTAATAATAATAGTTAGATTTAGAAAAACCTTTTTGTAGACAAGATTCTTTGTGGAATTGTAGTCATTAGAACATTTACTATTATCAATCAATATTTTTAGACCACCCTTGTTAGTTATCCTAGACATTGTAATATCTACTTATCCACTACTAAATACTGGATTCAATAGATATATCCCAACCTGCATTAGTAACTATCTTTGATTCTTATTAATGGTTATAGTGAAACACATGGTAAGGGAAAATTATGTACATTTCAAAATAAAATGCTGCCTAGATTCTACCAGACTTAGGACCATTCTTGAAATAAACACACAAACACCAATACTAGTTCTATTCATAATTTCAACTTTGATGATTCTAGAGAACAACCACATAATGGCTAATCTAGTATTATTGCAAAGGCCAACACTTTGATTCAAATTTCTTAATAATCTTGCTGGATTTCCTACCCATAACATCAATTCATGATTTGGGATTCCATGAAGCTTCAATAAATTAAAAACTCATATGGATACAAAAGATCTTGTTCTATGTAATTAGATGATGTTTTAAAAATTAAATATGTACTTAGATAAACAATTTCCTACCCAAAAATTGGAAAGCATCCACTCATTCATCACCTCAACAATTTCATTAATAGGTGAAAAAGTAACCCTTTCTTTGAAATGTTTCCTATCTAGTAATTATTTTGAACTTAAATTTGAATGAACACTATAAATTATATAATAACTATAATATTCTAAGTTATAACATCCAAATTAAATGTTAATTCAACCAAATATTCTCGATCCCCTTCTTTAATATCACCATTTCCAATTTGCAGTACTCAATCACTAAACTAAGAAATATCCTGAGTATTTGAAATAGAAGTATCAAGTGTTCCATAATCTCATATGAGTATACAACTTACATACATGATAATGATCCACATATATGATATATTAATTAAAAACTAAACAATCTCTTCTTTTTGACCCATAAGAATAATAAGAAGAATCTACCTAGAGTTTTCATTAAAAAAGACTAACTTTTTACTAAAAGTTTTGCAAACATTTTTAGGATCTAAATAATGCAAAACATCCCTCAAACTTTTATCCACAACTCCAAAACAATATTCATGAGCCACTAAAGCTACATCCTAAAATAATAACACTTGCACTTATCATTAGTTAACCATATATATACAAGATTTAATTTCATAAATTGATCTCCCACTAAAAATTACAAGGATGAAAAATCTCAAAAAAATAGTCATCTCACCAAATAGCAATAAAGTAGCAATATTAAAAGATGCAATAGCTAATGCAACTTCTCCTCTAATTCTAATGGCACCCAAACTAGTTCAATAAAGGTAAGCCTTCCCTATGCCATCATATCGATGGACATAAAATAGGCCACCACTATTAGTTAGAATTGTCCATGGCAAACAATCTTTATTATTCCTTCATAAGATCTTTAATATTATAAAATAATTCTTCTTGAATTAAATGATTTTGACTTTGACCAAGAAAATGTGTATTTGGCAAAGGCAACTAAGGAAGGTCTTTCAAAGATTTGCTACTCTTAATAAGTAACTATTCAATTTCAAAATATAAGTGATGGAAAGCATCCTCTTGTCATAGCACAAATGTCCCACAGCTCTTCGGAGCATCAATGGAGGACCACTTATTTCATCATATTTTTTCTTATCTCATTATTATTGTCAGTCGTTAGAAAACACTGATATGTATCTTGTATTATAGAGATGAGAGCCCTTATATCCTCAAATAGTTAAGTTGAAATTTTATCATCTTAAGTGATAGAGATAATGTTGGACTCTCCACAAGATAAGGTCTATCCCTCTATAGGGAAAGTTGGATTGGGTTGGGTCTAGATGGGATTCAAGATCCAAAGACCAACACTCTAGTACATGTCAACCTTTGTGCAGCCACCCTACTTTGATCTTAAGATATATTTGTATCGATCGAATAGATTAGTGGCCTGATTCATGACCTCATCAGGATTTGTTAGGATTAGGGATAAGGGCTAGATAATGGAGGGTTTGCAGTAGTGCCTTATCTGAACAAAAATTTTTAGGTACACACATCAGAGGAGATCGCTTGTGGACCACTTCATGACTACTACTATATTTTTGCCACATACCTCATGCTACTTATCTTAAAGTGGAAACCAAACAGACAAGGCGAGATGGGACTCCTACTAAAAAAGTCTATCCATTTCATGACTTTCAAAAAAAAAAGAAACATGTGAAGCATCCTCAAACTGTGCATCCTATAGCTCTTCTTTCTCATAAAGACATCTATTCATCAGGTCACCTATCCCATAGCTATTCTTCTTGTGAAGCTATCCATCACTCCCTATTCATCCATGGGGCCATCCTCCTCCTCGAGTGTCTTTCTCTTCCTTCTTTTTGGTTGACTTGTTTGATAAATATGTATCATGTACATGGCCATAGACTATGCATTGATGAACATCATACTTTGGAAAGTATGTATCAATTTACTGAATAACTAATATGCCAAGTGGGTATCACATGGTCATGGACTATGTATTAGTAAAGAGAGGAGGAGAAAGAGACTTTGGGAGGACAAAGACCTCACAAATGGATAGAGAGAGATGGATGACTATATGAGCAAGAAGAGCAATGGAATGAATGGTGTAAGGATGCTTCATGTATTTCCTTCTTTTTAGAAGTCATTAGATGGATGGACTCCATTAGTAAGAGGAGTCCTGTCTTGCATTGCCTCTTTTGTTTCCAACTTTAGGATTAATGCCATAAGGTATGTAGTAAAAAGGAAAGCAATATATTAGTGATCTCCTTTGATGCATCCACCAAAGGATTTTTGTTTGGCTTGTGCCCCAAGTAAGTTGACATCTTCCTTTTTCTTGCGATTAGATTCTAATTCCACTTTTGTCTCCTCTTCTTTAATATCAACTTTCAAAAAGTCTTCTATCTCTTTAGAAATGGAGAAAAACATCCATTCCTTTCCCTCATGGCCATCTTACAAATTCTCTACCATCTTCTCTTTTCCTCTTCCTTATGGCTAACTTTAACTTGTACACATTCTTTCAGCTCCACCTCTTCTTCCACATCCTCCTACTCCAATTGGTGCCATGTTCTAGAGACTCTTCCAAATCCTCCTAGTCTATGGATCCTTCTCTTGCTTGTTTTTAGGATTTGGAGTCTTTCATGACTCATCGAGATTGGAGTTAAAGAAGTCTACCTAGTTCGTTGGTGCAAGCTTCTTCTCTAGCCTCATCTACCTCACTCTTTTGTTGGCATTAATAGATATCTTCTTACCCTCACCATCTCATGTAGGAATATTAATTTGCATAGTCGAAAGGATTATTTATATGGCATGTTACATATCAAATAGCTGTCAAATATGGATGATGCTATTGCAATGGCCAAGATCTTGACTTTATCATTTCAGAGCAACCACCAGATGGTTTGATCAACGTTCTTCTAAAAGATGGTTATCTATCTAAAACAAGCAACAATCGTTGCTGCAATAGATCAAAAATTAATGGAGTTCGATATTTTTTTTCTCCATCAATCTATCAGCACTGCATATAGTACTTACATTATATCTCCAAGATGTGCAAGATTTGAAACATGAGTGCACAAGTCATACTAAACCATCTATAGCTTGGAGCTAATTAGAGATCTAACCACAAGAATTTGGTTTCTATTACTAATTTTTAGGAGGCAACGGACTTGATACTCAAATGGTTGATTATTGGAGATGGTGGTGGATTAGAGGCTTAGGTTTTCAAAGATGGGTAGTGGATGCATAAGATAAGACCTACTCTAGATGGACACTTGAGGCAAACAAGAAGACTCAAAATTTTTGCTATTTACTAGTGGCTAATATTGATGATTATTTTTCCTGCAGCCTTTAATACAATCAATGCCCTTTCATAAATGGGAAGAGGGATTTATGGCTGCTCAATCCAACAATAGGGTTCATAACATTGGATGCTACATATCTTCTTGACAAAATCACCAATAAATATCTATTTTCTTTCAACTTGACAAGTTATACATGTTAGAACTGATGCCAGCCAAGTAGCATAACCAATCAATTAGAGCTCGACACGAACCAACTGTAAAATGCTCACTTCAAGCAACCTGTTCCTATCATGTGGTCACTATCAAAAGGGATGTGGAGATATCTCAATCTCCCACCAATTAATTACAGCTGGCTCATAATGGTAGAATGATCACCATAACCATGAGATTCATATCTTATCAGATCATATCTTCTGGACTTATGAGTTGTTGACCTCAATAACTTCTCTTGCATGTCCCAAAATTTTGATTGTGACAAGCTCTTTCCTTTGCCTATGTAAACCACTCCCCAAGGATCCTCCAGATATGTTCGAAGTCTCAACTTTCAATTTGAATCCTATCAAGTTTAAATCCCCATTGAGGTCAGAAGGAAAAGAAATAGAGACTTTGTCTATCTCTCTCTCTATGTCATGGACACTGGCCTGACTCTCGGATTCTCTCTTTCTCTCCACCTTTCACTCAGCAGAACCTCTACTATTATCTTGAGATGATCTAACTTAAGCATCGAAAGATCCTCTGCCAAAAAATTCTTACTAGAGAAATTCCTCTGCTTATGATGTTTTAGGTCTAATCAAGGTGTTGGAGTGAAGATCCAATCATTATTAGCTCCTTCAAGATCTTCAACTAGCTATCTAGATCCTAGAATTGCCTCCCTTAGATTTTCAACTCGTCAATCTGAGTTAGACGATTCTCAATAGCAATAGATTGGCACTAGAGAAAAGATCCTGATCCTATTACTAAAGATTCTATTCAAGTAGCAACCATCATGTGATCCAAGAAGTGCAAGTAGCACCATCTACCACTCCTCTGTATGCACTTGCAGAGTCTAATGACTTTGTCTAGGGCCCTCGAAGGGCTACTCCCTTCAAAGGTATATATCGCTCTGATGGTCAGCACCGAATAGTTTTAATTCCTTATGTAGCAGGTCTAGCCACTGACCACATTGGTGCAGGTCTTGTAGCAAGTGGTAATGAAGTAGCAGCAGCAACAACAACAACAATAGGAGACTCACATACTAGGTGATTAAATAGCCCCATCATGATCGAGCCTCCCATCTCCTCCATAGAGGATGGAGTAGAGTCACCACTCCTGTTCTCTCAATTTTGGAAGGGCTCCTTGTTGACATAGATTTTCTCAACAGAGCCTTGATCGAGCCTCCCACTAGTACAGTCCTCATCTATAAAGCCTGAGGAAGATATCTGTTGGATTTGTGCCTTAGAAGCTAATTGTTGACTGACACATTATGTATTTTCAGGACCTAAATTTATACTTGTAATATTTTCATTATAAATAAAGGGCTTTTTCTTTTCAATCATGCTTATGTGTCCATGATTTATCCTAGAAATTAACAAAGATGATTTTTGTATATTCTTAAAGAGTTAAGAATTTGAGACATACATTAATTAGTAGTTAATTTTTAATACTCTCGATCAAAGAATCATCACGGAGGACAGTGATCAATCCATTCGAGATTGGTGCACGGTTCACCTCCCTTGTGGGCAGATGAGTCTTGGGTCTACAGTGTAGAGACACTGAGGTGAAGGTGCATGTAGTTGTTAGAGAATAACTTACATTGAGCATGACCAATACGAAAACTACATGGATGTCTCCTCATTCGTCAGTGGTCTTCTCGATGCTACAGTGGTATGAATGGTCCTTTGACCTACGGTGATATTGGCTATTCACAGCAAAGCTACTAAATTTGACTGCATGTTCTCTTGGTTCCTAGCCATTCAGATCTTTGCTGTGTATGTTGGCTTCAATAGGTTCAGGTTCGCTGTTTGGAGTAGGATGCACCTAGATAAAATTTATCAACTTTGATAAAAAGGAAGAAGTCCGATATGATTTATGAGATTGAGTTCAGAAAGTCTTTAGTCAAAGCAAGTATGAATATTGAAAAAAAAATTTTATGAGATTCACAAATGAACTCGAGTCAAGCTAATCTTATATAAGACTAATGATGAAGTTTGACGAGTTCTCTATGATCTCCGTCAAGTCTAGACTCATGATAGGATGACTAAATCATACGATAACTGCACCTTGGAGTTCGTATTTTCATTCTACTAGGTCGCCATTACATACTGCTGATGTCACTGGTGGATTGTGAAACTCATTGGACATCATCTTGATGATCAATGACCCTCGAAGAATAGAATTGAAAATATTCCAATCCATCGAAAAGAGTTTCGATAATATTATGATAGAGATCATAATATATCTCATTATCAGATAAAATAAAATCTATGGGGTCACACATTCAGAGATTTAATCTTGAATTTGTCGATTGGATTTATGAAGTTCTAATTGGGTTAAGATTTATTTAAAACTCTATTAGGTTTATGAGAATCATGCTAGCACATGGTTAAATCTAATTCTTCTCGAAACTTTGATTTGATCAAATCCATAGCCTTGAATCTAACCTAAATTTATTTGGATTTAATTGGGCTCTTAATTATAAGTCCAAGAAAATTTAATTAAGTCAATTAGTTGGCATAATTATCCTAACATTATCTCTTTCATATCTCCTAATTATCTCTAAGTATGCATGTGGAATAGATAGAAGAATGGATGGCATAATATTTTTTTTTTGAAAATTATTGAGCGCCATATCCTAGAGGGGCCCACCCTCTCTTATGTGTCATGGCGTGAAGGAGAGAGGGTGGGGTCTATGCCCCATCTCTTATGACTGGAGATCTCTTTGTGGGGCGCCAAGAGTTGGTGTCCCAACCACCTGATATATATTCTATGGATGGCCATTGTACATGCTTAAAAGGATTGATTAATTATCTTTTATATCTGATTTTATTTGATATAAATCATATTTAAAAGGTAGAGGATTCTTATGAGATAAGGATCTATCTTTTTAAGATGACAAGATTCCTAATATGTGTCAGGGTTTATGTCTATTTAAAAGGAGATCTCTAGGATTTCTAAGTATTGATTTTTCATCAAGAAAATCTTTCCTCTCTCCATCTCCATGCCTCCTCTCTCTTATATTCTTCCTTTTCATGCCCAAAGGTTGGGTGTTTTCTCTTCCACATGCCTAGAAGGAGTTCTGGTGACTTAGAGATCAAGAATCGAGGAGAAGAAGAAGAAGGCCGCAGATCAAGGAGTTGATCTCTCAGTTAAGATCAAAAGAGTTGATCAGAGTCCTCAAGGTCAAGATTTTTCTTAAGAAGAAGAATCTTCTATGAGAAGAAAAGTTCAAGATTGATCTCGATGGATACCCGTAGAGGTCGGATACATGTGCGGCTCCATCTTCTACGAATCCGAGATCATCTGAAGTGGTAAATTTCTATCCGTGCAAGGATAATAAGATATGATCTCATATTCTAGATTAATTATATGTGCTTTCTTCTGGGCTTAGGTAGGTTTAGATCTGGTATCTTGCATGTGGGGTTAAAGAGTTTAACTCAATTTATTTTTTACTGCATATTTTTAAAATTTTAAAATCTACACATGCTGCCTACCCTATTTTCTATCAGTGGTATCAGAGCCAATTTTTTGAAAATACATATGATCTAATTTTTAGATTAGATCTAAAAGTTTTAATGATTTAAAATCAATTTTGTGCTGATATAAGGTTGTCTTGGTATAGGGTTTACCCCCTATACTGCAAAGATTGTCCTAACATGAGATTGATTAATTTTGAAAATTATTTTTAAAATAATTAAATTAAATCTTTTAGATCTAAAAATTAATATATATAATATGTTTATTTTTGATTTAGATTTGAAATTAGAATGATTAAAAGTTCACATCAAACTGGTATAAGGATGTCCTGATATAGGGTTTATATCCTATATTGTAAAGCTTGTCCTAGTTTGATGTGAATCAATTTTTGAAAAGATACTTTCAAAATATTTTAATCATTATTTTAGAACTAATTTTATACATATTTGATATGTGTAAATTTAATTTTAGATCTAAAATTAATGTATTTGTGATGCATATTTAATTTAGATCTGAAACTACATATATTCGATATATGAAACTAGGTTTAGATCTGAAACAGTTTGAAGATAATAAGCCATTAATAGCATGCAATGAAATATAATCTAAAATTATTTTTAAATCTAAAATTAAGTTGTTGCATGTGGGTATGGGTTAAACAAATTAGGTCTAAGTGATCAAACTATAATTAGGGTCTAATTGATTAAATCAGGCTAAAACTTATTTTTCGATTTTGAGCAGTTGATTGAACCTAATCGATAGATGATTAGGATTAGATCAAAGGGGTTCAAAGTCGATTTTAATTATAGTTGATCGCATCGATTTATATTTTGATGTGAGTTGATTGACTCAAGACCAAAATTTGACTCAGTAGCTCGGGCCCATTTCAATAGATTAATCTAATCGATTCTAATCGATCAATTTGATGTCTAAGGCAAGTATTTAGATGGTGGTTATTTAATTGATTCTATTATCTGATCTGATTAATTTTAATTGATATCTAAGAAAAGCAATGGGAAGACCCCCATGCATCTTAACTTACCTGACCATATTAGGAGATTTAGTTTCGTATTAGATTACTTGTTGACTCGAGTTCACCTATGCCAGCTAGGCTGGTTAGACATATTGATGTGCTAATCTAATTTAATTAGTCGAATGTCAGATTTGCTGATTTAGAAGAGATCTAAACTCAAATCTTCTCATTAAATATTAAGTCTAGAGGTCTTCCATCATTGTAGAGATGCGGGTGCCTTCTTGGCGTTGATCGTTCTCGACTGGTTATAGTGGTTCGGTTGCATCGAAAAGGTATAACCACTCTATTGACATGTGATGTCTCGAGGTAGAGATGGGATTGGGCCTAATAACTGTTAGGTGAGGGTCTCAATGACGGTTTTGCACCCATTGGTAAATGATGGGTTTGACTTAACTAAGGAATGTGCCAATAACTATTAGGTGAGACCACAGGATTTAGAGACCTGCTGCTGATCTTGCTTAGTGAAATAATGGATAAAGTATTGTCCACTCATCGGTCTGTACTCATCAATAACTGTTAAGTGAGGTGTGTATAGATTAATGAGACTGCAGTACTTGAAATCGATCGCGTATAGATTTCTATTTCTCCACCTGAGGAGTCTGGGAGATTCGAAAAAATAGTGAGAGTTTTTTATTTATTTTTAAAGTTTCTAAAAAAATAATATTATAAGTATAAAATTTAATTAAAAACTATTTCTCTACAGATAACCATATCGAGTTCAAACCCTTTAGCCCGAATCTTTGATACAAATAGATTGATCGGCACCAATTACAAAGGCTGGTTCAAAATTTGAGAATCGTTCTTAATTTCGAAAAGGTCACCCATATCCTCGATCAGAAAGCACCTGAGTTACCTGCTCGCCCATCTGCTGATCAACGAGCTACACTTGAGAAGTGGATAGATAAAGATAACAAAGCAAAGTGCTACATCTTAGCGTCCATATCCAATGATCTTCACCAACAGCACGAAGACATGAGGACTGCCAAAGAAATGATAGTTCACCTATAAGAGTTGTATGATGAACAGAGTCGCACAGCTCATTTTGAAGTCTCCCAAAGACTTTTCAAAGCAAAGATGCGTGATGGGCAGGCCATCAGTGATCATTGTTTGACAATGATCAAGAACATAGAGGAGCTTCAGAAGCTCGGTATGAACATGGACAAGGAACTACAGGTGGATCAGATCCACCAGTCTCTTTCTGACTCATATGGATAGTTCATTATGAACTACCATATGAATAAGATTGATGCTACTTTGCCAGGATTATTGAATATGCTGGTGACTCCAGAGGGCACCTTGAAAAGTTCAAAGGGCACAGTTCTGGCTGTGGAGCGGGCTTCCTCTAAAAGGAAGTCTTCTTTCAAGAAGAAGAAAAAGCCCGTAAAGAAGCAAAAGAATGAGATCAAGCCCAAGAAACAGGTTTCGAAGAAGGCCGACGATAAAAGAAAATATTTTCATTACAATGTTGAAGGCCACTGGAGAAGGAACTGTCCGGCCTACCTGGCAACTGTTCAGAATAGGAAGAAGGATAGGCCTTCTGAAGGTACATCTGAGTTGCTTGTTATAGAAACTAACCTAACGGTTTCCTCTTCTTCTAGTTGGGTTCTTGATTCTGGTTCAAGTGCTCATTTGTGCACTTCAATGTAGGGTCTTGAAGAAGTTAGGGGGCTAAGGGAAGGCGAGATCACTCTTCGAGTCAGCAATAGAGTAAGGGTTACTGCTGTGGCCGTTGGAACCTATCCTCTGTGACTACCGTTAGGATTTAGTTTATTTTTGAAAGACTGTTACTTTGTACCTGTAGCCAGTAAAAATTTGATTTCTATCTCTATGCTGGCACAGGATAATTATAATTTTTATTTCAATAAAGATATATATTCTATTTATTTTAAAAATAAACTTATGGCACGTGCTTTCTTAATTGACGGTCTTTATCATTTGCATACCGATGCAAGTGAAACATTAACGAGTAAATTGTGAATGCCATAGGGTCTAAGAGATCTAGAGATAGAATTAGTCAAAAGTATCTGTGGCACCTTAGGCTAGGCCATATTGGAGAGGACAGACTCAACAAACTGAAGAAAGATGGTCTTCTTGGACCATTGACTTCTAAGTCTTATCCAGTCTGTGAATCACATCTTCAATAAAAAATGATCAAGCTACTTTTGTGGGATAAGGAGAAAGGGCCACTGAGATATTAGTCTGGATACATACTGACGTGTGTGGTCCATTTGATGTAGAAGTCATGGATGGCTATATCTACTTCATAACTTTTACTGATGATTATTCACGATATGGTTTTGTGTATCTGATACACCGAAAGTCTGAAGCCTTTGAAAAGTTTATAGAATTCAGACATGAAGTAGAAAAATAGATCAAAAAACTCATAAAGGTTCTTCGATCAGATCGAAGAGGGGAATACCTTAGTGAAAAATTTCGGATCTATCTCAAGAAAAATGGCATAGTCTCATAATGGACACCTCCAAAGACACCTCAACTCAATAGGGTATCCGAGAGGAGAAATCAAACCCTATTGGATATAGTTTGAACCATGATGAGCTTCACAAATCTTCTTGATTTTCTTTAAGGATATGCTTTGCTGTCTGCGATTTATCTCTTGAATCAAGTTCCCTCTAAATCCATTCCTACCATACTATATGAGTTATGGTATGGTAAGAAACCAACTCTTGGATACCTCAAGATTTGAGGATGTTCGGCCCATGTCAAGAGACAGCAGGCAGACATGTTAGAGGCTAGGTCCTTTAGGGCTCTTTTTATAGGGTATCTTAAGAAAATCATGGGATACTACTTCTATATTTCTGAGGATCACAATATGATTGTGAGCCGTCATACTGTATTCTTGAAAAAAGAGTTTATCCAAGATGGAGGTAGTGGGAGGAAGATTGAGCTTGAAGAGAAAGTCTCTGAAGAGCATCGAGTCCGAGAACCTGAACCCAGTAACGAGCTAGTAGATGTGATACCTCCTCCACCTCAAAGATCAAGTAGGGTCTCCCATCCTACTGAAAGATACTTCGGTATTCTTACAGAGAATTTAGAGAAAGCATTCTTTGATAGGGATATTAGGAATGATCTCAAAACCTATGATAAGGCAATATTAGATGTAGACTCCGAGAAATGGATGGAAGCAATGAAATCAGAAATTGACTCCATGCATTCCAACCAGATTTGATCCTTAGTAGATCCACCTGAAGGTATTGTACCTATTGGGTGTAAATAGATTTACAAAAAGAAAATTATGTCAGATAGTAAAGTAGAGACCTATAAGGCAAGACTAGTTACGAAAGGTTATAGTCAAATGCGAAGGCATCGACTATCATAAAATCTTTTCTCCTGTAGCCATGCTGAAATCCATCCGTACTCTGCTTGCTATAGCAATATTTCATGATTATAAAATTTGGCAGATGGATTTGAAAACTACTTTTCTAAATGGATATCTTGAAGAAGATATCTATATAGAGCAGCCTCTGAGTTTCATATCCAGTGATAGTGATCACAACGTCTGTAAGCTGCAAAGGTCCATATATGGACTCAAGCAAGCATCTCGGAGTTGGAACACTCGCTTCAATGATGTGATCAAAATGTTTGATTTCATCAAAAATGAGGAGGAGCCATGTGTATATAAAAAGATCAATGGGAGCACTGTCACATTCCTCATATTGTATGTGGATGACATCCTCCTGATTGAAAATGATATTCCCATATTGACATCAGTCAAAGTATGGTTGTCGAAAGAGTTCGCCATGAAAGATCTAGGAGAAGCTTCCTACATTCTTAGTATAAAAGTCTATAGAGATAGATCTAAGAGAATGATAGGACTCTCACAGCATATGTACATAGAGGATTGTGCTGAAGAGATTCAGCATGAAAAACTTCAAGAAGGGTCTTTTGCCCTTTAGACATGGCATTCATGTCTTCAAGAAGATGTGTCCAGACACACCTGAGGAGATCCAGTGCATGAGCAAGATTCCTTATGCTTCGATAATAAGGAGCCTCATATATGTCATGTTATGTACACGTCCTAATATAGCACTTGCCGTGAGTGTCACGAGCAGATATCAGGCAAATCCAGGTGAAGAACACTAGATTGCTGTTAAAAACATCCTTAGGTATTTGAAAAGGACTAAGAATTTAATGTTGGTCTTTGGTAGAGGATCGGAGCTGAAAGTTGAGGGATACACCGATTCAGATTTTATAACTGATGTCGATGATATAAAGTCTACATCGGAGTGTATCTTCTTGTGTAATAGTGGTGCGATTAGTTAGAAGAGTTTCAAACAGCCAATTATTGCAGATTTGATCATGGAAGCTGAGTACATCACCACCTCTGAAGCTGCTAAGAAAGCTTTTTGGTTCAAAAAGTTTATTACAGAGCTGGATGTGATGCCATCAGATGCCATTGCACTGTACTATGATAACAACGGCACCATAGCCCTTGCTAAAGAGCTTAGGTCTCACCAGAAGTCCAAACACATAGAGCTTCACATCATATGCGAATACCTCGAGAAGAAGTTCGTCGAGGTGCAGAGAATTGACTCCATGCTAAATGTAGCAGACCCACAAACCAAGCCTCTCAGCCAACAGAAGATCGAAGCTCATCTTGAGAAGATGGATCTAAGGTATATGGCCAATTAGCTTTAGGTCCAGTGGAACTTTGTTAGATTTGTGCCCTAGAAGTCAATTGTTAGCTGATACATTATGTATTTCTTGGCCCTAAATTTGTATTTGTAATACTTTCATTATAAATAAAGAATTTTTTTCTTCCAATCATGCTTATGCGTCCATGATTTGTCTTAGAAATTAATAAAGATGATTTTTGTATATTCTTAAAGAGTTAAGAATTTGAGACATACATTAATTAGTGATTAATTTCTAAATACTCCCGATCAAGAGATCATCTCGGAGGATAGAGATCAATCTATTTAAAATTGGTGCACGATTCATCTTTTTTGTGGGTAGATGAGTCTTGGGTCTACAATGTAGAGACACTGGGATAAAGGTGTAGATAGTTGTTAGAGAATAACTTGCACTGAACGTGACCAACACGAGAACCACATGGATGTCTACTCACTCATCAGTGGTCTTCTCGATGTTGTAGTAGTATGAGTGGTTCTTTTACCTATGGTGATATTGGCTATTCATAGCGAAGCTACTGAGTTTGACTGCACATTTTCTTGATCCCTAGCCATTCGGATCCTTGCTGTGTGTGTTGGCTTCAGTAGGTTCAGATTCATTGTTTGGAGTAGGATGCACCTAGATGAAATTTATCGATCTTGGTAGAAAAGGAGAAGTCCTATGTGATTTGCGAGATTGAGTTCAAAAAGTCTTTGGTCAAAGTAAGTATGAATACTGGAAAAGAGTTTTATGGGATTCACAAATGAACTCGAGTCGAGCCAATCTTACATAAGACTGACGATGGGGTTTGACGAGTTCTCCATGACCTCCGTCAAGTCGGGACTCACGATAGAAGGACTAAATTATATGATAACTGTACCTAGAGATTCGTATTTTTATTTTATTGAGTCACCACTACATACTGCTAGGTGTCACTGAGGATTGTGAGACTCATCAGGCATCATCTTGATGATTGATGACCCTCGAAGGGTAGAATTGAAAATATTTCAATCCATCGAAAAGAGTTTCAATGATATTATGATAGAGATCATAATATATCTCACTACCAGATAAAATGGAACCTATGGGGTCACACATGAAGGGATTTAATCTTGAATTTGCCAATTGGACTTATGAAGTTTCAATTGGATTAAGGTTTATTTGAAGCTTTATTAGGTTTATGAGAATCATGCTAGCACATGGTTAAACCTAATTCTTCTCGAGACTTTGATTTGATCAAGTCCATAGCCTTGAACCTAACCAAATTTATTTGGATTTCATTAGGCTCTTAATTATAAGTCTAAGAAGATTTAATTAAGCCAATTAGTTGGCATAATTATCCTAACATTATCTCTTTCATATCTCCTAATTATTTCTAAGTATGCATGTGGAATAGATGGAAGAATGGGTGGTGTAATTTTTTTTTTTCGAAATTTATTGAGTGCCATATCCTAGAGGGGCCCACCCCCTCTTATGTGTCATGGTGTGAAGGAGAGAGGGTGGGGTCCATTTTCCATCTCTTATGGCTGGAGATCTTTTTGTGGGGCATCAAGAGTTGACATCCTAACCACCTGACATGTATTCCATGAATGGCTATTGTATATGCTTAAAAAGACTAATTAATTATCTTTTATATCTAATTTTATTTGACATAAATCATATTTAAAAGGTAGAGGATTCTTATGAGATAAGAATCTATCTTTTTAAGATGATAGGGTTCTTAATGTGTCAGGGTTATGTCTATTTAAAGGGAGGTCTTTAGGATTTCTAAGTATTGATTTTCATCAAGAAAACCTTCCTTCTCTCCATCTCCACGCCTCCTCTCTCTCATATTCTTTCTTTTCATGTCCAAAGATTGGGTGTTCTCTCTTCCACATGCCTAGAAGGAGTTCTGGTGACTTAGAGATCAAAGATCGAGGAGAAGAAGAAGAAAGCTGCAGATCAAGGAGTTGATCTCTCAGTTAAGATCAAAAGAATTGATCAGAGTCCTCAAGGCCAAGGTTCTTCTTGAGAAGAAGAATCTTCTATGAGAAGAAAAGTTCGAGATTGATCCTGATGGATATCTATAGAGGTCGGACACGTGTGCGGTTCCATCTTCTACAAATCCGAGATCATCTGAAGCGGTGAATTTCTACCCATGCAAAGGTAATGAGATATGATCTCATATTCCAGATTAATTATATGTGCTTTCTTCTAGGCTTGGTTCAGTTTAGATCTGGTATCTTGCATGTGGGGTTAAAGAGTTTAATCCAATTTATTTTTCGCTGCATGTTTTCAAAATTTTAAAATCTACACATGCTTTGTGCCCTGTTTTCTATCAACATCTCCATAGAGTTCTAGATGAGTAAGGATTACTCACCTACTACTTCCTCATAGGACTCGACTACTGGTAGATCCCCATTCCCTACAATGCTAGTACCAGCCAAGCATTCAAAAGGATGCAGTAAATTTCATGAAGATGTGCGACAAGTGCTAGTGACATGCCAATGTCCAGTATTTGCTGATAGCTCCACTCACTTTGATCAGCTCTTTTTGATCTTTTTTTCAATAGAGATTTGACTTCCTTGGATCCTTCCCATAGGCCACAAGATGGAGAAAATTTTTAATAGTGGCCATTGACTACTTCACTAAGTAGATCTAGGCCGAACCAGTAGCCTGAATTATAGAAAAGAATGCCTGAGATTTTGTTTAGAGGTTCATCATATTCCACTTCAGACTCTCTCATATCATCATTACTAATATTATGAAGCAATTTGACAACTCCCATTTCTAAGTGTTTTGCACCGATTGACCATTGGTTCACTTTAGTTACGTATCCTCAAGCTAACAGAGAACCCTAGATAACTAATAAAATAATACTATGAGATCTAAAGATGTAGCTTAACTGAGACAAAAGACTAGATGGATGAGCTGTATAGCATCCTCTGGGCTTATTGAATTACTCATCAAACTCCAACAAGGAAATCCCTTCAACCTCTCCTTTGAAATTGAACCAGTCACTCCCTTGGAGATTTCTGCCCTCTAATTGTGTGAACTCCTTCGATAGATAGAGAAATCCTGAAGATCTCCAAACCAACCTAGATCTTTTTGAAGAAACTAAAGAACAAGCTTAGTTTTGGATGTTAATTGACCAATGATGAGTAGCTCGGTATTAATTACAACTCCCAAGAAAAGTCGAATTCTTTTGACCTAGAGATCTATGCTCAGAAAGGTCGAGGTGACCTAATCGATGGAACACAGGAAGCTATCACTTAACTAGGAACGATCATATTGAGTTAAGGTTGTATACCCCATGACCTATCATTTGGAGTAGTTGAATAGGACTCCCATTCCACAGACATGGAATGCGAGCAACCTCCAGTCCTATTATTAGTAAGATGTACCATCAAATTCATAAAAACCTAGCCTCTTAATGAAACTTTTTTCTTCTCACAAGAATTTCTTTCAAGTATTTCAGGTTAGGTGCATGGATCACAAGTCAGCCAAAGGTCTGATGTGTCCCATAATGACCACCGATAGATGCTCTGTAGTACTAATACAACTAGCCATCCTATGGCTTCAAGATACCAACCCCATGCTAAAAGCCTCAACGACCAACCAACGTATGCAGATGGGATGTTCTAAGCACTTCAGGTCTTTATGCCCAAGTCTCAGTCAGCTATTATCCCATATAGGTGGGACAGCTCGAGCATGATGGCCCTCATGCCACAAGCCTCGATGTCTAACCAACCTCCTTGAGCTGAAGGATCCAAGCATTCTAGGTCACCGCACCTAAAAGCCTTAGCTATCAACTCATACAGGTAGAATAGTTTGAGCACTTTTGGCTTTCATACCGAAGATTCAGAGACCAACTAACCTACTTGATCACCATAGACCCTTGTGTCTAAAAGCCTTGGTGACCAGTAGGCCTACGAGTAGGACAACTTGAGTACTTTCGGCTCCCACATTGAAGCCTCGACAGCTCACCAAACTACACAGGCAGTTTGGCTTGAGTACGATTCATCTATCATGCCAAAACCTTGGCAACTCATCCAAACTCCTTACGTGGGAATAGCTCCAATCAAAGAATTTATCAAATGATAGCAATTGAATATTCGAAGCATGGATAGCTCATAGATCAAGTGCTTCAGTAAAGTATACACCAAGTCTATACCTTGGTATATTTCTAACAGCACTAGAAGGAAATATCCTAGATGATCTCTGCATAATTGACCAACAAAACCAAAGCTAGGGGGCAAAGCCCCAAAGACTACTTCGACAGTGAACACATCACACATCTTGAGTAAAGGACAAATGGAGCAATCAACAACACCGCACATTGGGACATAACATATAGAAACATGAGCTTTTTTATTGATCAGTTTTGATTAGAAAGGTATTAGCCCAGTGTTTAGGCAAATCTACAAGAAGGAAAAAGAAAAAAACCTAATCTATAGATGAATCCTCTAGAGCAACTAACAGGTGTTGCACCTCGGTTCCACTCTTAATGGCAAGCAGCTCGAAGATGGCCAAATCCTTGTAGACTAGAACATCTAAAAGAAGTCTAGCCATCACATCAAGCTCCCTCTCCTTAGAAGGTTGAAGGAGCCTATGGGAGAGACTTCTACCGATCTCCTATTTCGAAGGTTCAGTAATCTTCCTTTTAGATCTAATCGAGGAAACGCACTTCATCACCTATGTGTCTCTACTCTCAGTCTCTACAGCTTAATAATGGGTACCTATGTTCTTTTAACAGAGCGGATACCCTCTGATCCATCTTTCCAAACATAACTTTGCTGTCTTGAGCTCCACCTCGATCTCTGCCACCTTTCAATGGGCAATCACTACCTTCTCCATAACCAACCAATTTCAAAAAGAGGTAAGTTCTCCCTCAACCTTCACCACCTTTTTGATGACTTCATCAAAGGAAGCATGTCGGCCTCCAACATCTTCAGCAACCAGTTTGCTAAAGTGATGTTTATAATGACCAAAGACTACTGAAGAACCAACAGACTTAGGAGAAGGCAAATGTTAGCCTATCCATCGAGGTTTACCTCCTCCTATATTTATAATGCTCTTAGATAGTTGAGATTAAATATCGCTTGTCTGATTGCTTGCATATGCTAAGCACTTAGAATCTTAGTAGGGAATATTTTTATGAGTTTCTCTCCTGAAAGGTCATTGCCTCAAGAATTCATTCCTATAAAGGCAACACGACATCCAGAGCCAAAGTCCACAATGAGTAATGAGCATGAAAGTAGTCCTTCATGATTACTTGATGAGCAAGCTTGACATCATTCATACATTTTGAGGTGAAATAATGACTGAGAAATAGTTTGGGATGCTCGACCCTCCTCTCATTATAGTTGGGAGGCAAGCTACATCCAAGCTTAGCTCAGTTTGTCTATACACCTATCATAAATTACGAATGCCAGCTAATTTGAGTAGATCCATATTGGCCCAAGCTTCGATCTACATCCTACTCATTTAATTCATTATCAAGCTATCCTGGATGATATATCCAATGGCTAGTTCCTAGTTACCAACACAAGTTAGATTTCCTCGAGTAGTTCACTCGGTGCAAGAAGCATTCAGAGAAAAGGCACATCCTTTAAAAGATAAGTACCTTATTTCATTTCATAAGGAGATGATTCTAAGGAGTATAAAATACCCATCTGAGCTACAAAAAGGCTCGAAGGTTTAAAAAAATATACAAAAACATGCTCATAATATCTCTCCTTCCTCTCTCTCTTTCTCTTCTTCACTATAGCTTGAAGGTGCAGTCGGAGAATAACAAAGCTAAAATCTTCTTTCGAGAGTTGTCGGACAAGTTTGTCCTTGTAGAATTTGAAGTCCTTTCAGAAAAAGTCCCAAGCAACTTCAAGCACTTTGCCTTGAAATTCTCCAGAATCCTTGAACTCTATGACTGCTTGTGAACAGTCTCCTCAGCCTTGCCTTTTCATTAGCAAGGGCCATCATCTCTACACTCCAAGTGGCTTCCTCCTTGACCTATGTGGCTCTCTCTTCAACTTGAACCACTCTCTCCTTGATCCTAATCTTCAGTAACCCAACTTTGAAGATGAGAAATCTTCATATCACCTTCCTTCCAAGCAAGGGCAATATTAGACTTGAGGTTGTCCTCAACCTCCTTCAGCCTCAGCTCAATGATCTCGGCCCTTCTCCTCTTGAGATGAGCTTGACCCTTCACCTCTTCTAAAGACTTCATTGTTGCTTGCAACTCTTCCTCAGCCATAGTCTTATCTTCTTAGTCCTCCTAAAGATGGTGCTCTGTCTGCTTGAGCTCCTTTTGGAGGGGTTGAGCAAGAAAAGTGAGAGTTTGAGTATTTTGTAGGTCCCTTGCAAGCAAAAAGGATTGGAGAGTTAGTCCAAGCAACCAAGGATGAACTTTAGATTACAAGAGTTTGAACACTCACCTCAATGGTAGTATGGCATGAAGAAAGAATAGCATCCTCCAACATCTATTTCTTCAACTGCTCCTTATTTCATGGGAGAATAAGCCCATCCAGCACTCTTAGACATAGCCCAATATCACCCCAACTATTAAGCATCAAATCAGACACCGTGGTCGACCAATTAGATCAGAAGATTATTGGCTCGGGCCTATTCAATGGTGAGTACAGTGTAGAGGATGAAGCTCAGAAAGATCCTTCAACACTACCCATAGTAGCCGTGGGCTTGGGGGCAATGGACAAAGTATGGACGACCTTTGATACTTTAGAGACTACCTTTGGGATAGTCGCCTATGTCTTTTCAGGTGACTCCTCAATATGGGGATGGAGGCTAGTGGGTGGACGTTTAAGACTGGTCCCTTTAGAAAAGACGACTCCAATCACCTCCATCTCAGGTGACCCCACCTTAGTGGGCCTTGCCTCCATTGTAGCAACTTGTATAGGGCTAGGCTCGATTGATAATTTAGTGACAAGAGAAGGTAGCCTCCCAACCCTCTTCTTCTTCCTCCTCTTGGAGGGCTCAGCATCACTCAGCCTCTTCCTTGAGGAACCTTGCCATTTGCTTATGTCAAACTTCATCCTTGCAAAGTCGGATAAGTTGGTTAGTTCATCAGACTTTCATCCTCAAAATACTGAAATATAAGTAAAATAGCTTATCGTAGAGACTAAAAATGGCCGAATCGTGATAGATTCTCTTCCTAGACAATTTCGAAGTAGGTGGAGCATTCCTATAAGCCCCTAAATCGTCGTCTCCTCCTTAAACAAGATAGGGCTTTCTTTCTTGATGACTCTCACTGAGTTGGAAAGCTCCAAAGATCTGATGAAGAAACAAAAAAAAATTGACCCTTCCAACTATAGATGGAGGAAGGGCTGGTAGGGAGGATGTTGCAATGTCTCATATTGGAAAGGTACTACCAACCTTTACTTCAGGGGTGCAACATCACTTGGAATAATGCTAGGGACATCCTCATTGTAGGGAATATTTCTTGATCATAAAAAATAAATGAATCCAACTATCAATCGCCAAGCATTGGGGATGAGTTAGGCCAAGAAAAGCTAATACTAATTCAACAGCTCGACAATGATTAGAGGCATCGAGAGACACAAGCCGGCTTTTAGGGCTTCCTCATACAAGCCTCACCTGATTCTCCCAAGCAGACATCATTCGACCAAAAGGATCAAGCAACTATAAGGGATACTAATCGGGGATGTGGTACTTGACATGGATCTAT